>NW_023270829.1:142914-630450 GCF_011800145.1 Mirounga leonina | reverse complement strand
TTGTGCCAACTTGGTTTCCCTGCCACTTGTCTTTATTTTGACTTCTTCAAAATGTCCCTTCAGATAATACTTTGTAGTATCATTTGTTCTTCATTTGGTATAGTCCATTATTTATTGTGATCCTACCTCTGTTTTCATTAGTTGTGATGAAGTACTACCAGTTGGTGCCACTTTGATGGTTTGGAGCTCTGAAATGTCATGTCATTGTGTATTTAGTTAAAGATGATGGTCATCCAGGTCATGTAGAATATGTTTATGTTAATTATTTTTCAGGTTATCATCTAGAAGAACCCGCAAAATTTAAGAAATCACAAACTGCAAATCATAACCAGCCTTCTGGTATTTCCACTTAAAAGTTTACACTGCACTTTCTCTCTATGCACTATGTCATAGAACCATCTGGTTTCTGCAGGGTCATAGTGGAAACCTAGGAAAGCACCTACTTTTGGTGCTGCCTTCATTTAGGCCACCACTGTTTCTCAATTTCTACCATAGCTTCTAGTTTTACCCCCACTCAACTATTCTCTACAGTGCATTCTACACTAGTGAGTTTCTTTAATACAAACTTTTAGGACTCAGCTCAGGAATCACTTCTTTCTGAAATCTTTTCTTTATTGCTTCTCCTTATCTCCTGCCTTTTCACCCCATCCATTGTCACCTTTGCCATTCTGATCCCTAGAATGAATTAGTTATCTTCCCTTATTTCTCCTTTTTAACTCGAGTATCGAGGAGGCATACTTCTATTACATTGCTTAGCACATTGTGTTGTAATCCTTAATTTTTTGGATTTTCCAAGTAGATTATTAGCTTTTTGAAAGTAGGGCCCGTGTTGTGCATCTTCTAACTAGCACATTGTCTGATGGGAAGACAGTCCCATAGCTGTGACATAGCTGTGATCTTGAATCATTGGTCGGTCAGTTGTTATTTTAGAAGTGAGAAGTCAAAAATAGGCAAGAGTGAGGTAGACATTTCCTTATCTTTCCCGTTCATGTATCTAAAATTTATACAAATTACCTAAATAGTTAATGTTGTAGACTCTTTTAGCATGTAAGCAATGTAATTGTGGAAGTAATCTTTCCATAAAGAATTAAATGCATCATTTTACTTTCTCTTTGTTTTGTTTTCTATTGGTTAGGTGCTGTGATTGTCTCCACACCCCAGGACATTGCACTGATGGACGCTCGCAAGGGTGCTGAGATGTTTCGAAAAGTCCATGTGCCTGTAAGCATTTTCAGCTTCATTTTTACAATATGGAACACTCTAACTGAGGAAGCAAGTCATTGAGAAATACAGTCCAAATTTTAATTTAGTTCTCTGCAGAAATCTCTATGAAAACCCTACTTCATCTTTATGGTTACTTTAACAACATGCATATAGGTGCAAACATGTATATATATTATATTAATCAAGAAAAATTCTAATTGCATTAAAATAGTTTTTTTAAATTTTTTTATTGTTATGTTAATCCCCATACATTACATCAGTTTTAGATGTAGTGTTCCATGATTCATTGTTTGTGCATAACACCCAGTGCTCCATGCAGAACATGCCCTCTTTAATACCCATCACCAGGCTAACCCAACCTCCCCCTCTCCCCTCTAGAACCCTCAGTTTGTTTTTCAGAGTCCATCGTCTCTCATGGTTTGTCTACCCCTCCGCTTTCCCCCCTTCATTCTTCCCCTCCTGCTATCTTCTTATTCTTTTTTTTTTTCTTAACATATATTGCATTATTTGTTTCATAGGTACAGATCTGAGATTCAACAGTCTTGCACAATTCACAGCGCTTACCAGAGCACATACCCTCCCCAGTGTCTATCACCCAGTCACCCCATCCCTCCCACCCCACCCCCCACTCCAGCAACCCTCAGTTTGTTTCCTGAGATTAAGAATTCCTCATATCAGTGACGTCATATGATACATGTCTTTCTCTGTTTGACTTATTTCGCTCATCATAATACCCTCCAGTTCCATCCACGTCATTGCAAATGGCAAGATCTCATTCCTTTTGATGGCTGCATAATATTCCATTGTGTGTATATATATATATATATATATATACCACATCTTCTTTATCCATTCATCTGTCGATGGACATCTTGGCTCTTTCCACAGTTTGGCTATTGTGGACATTGCTGCTATAAACATCGGGGTGCACGTACCCCTTCGGATCCCTACTTTTGTATTTTTGGGGTAAATACCCAGTAGTGCAATTGCTGGATCATATGGTAGCTCTATTTTCAACTTTTTGAGGAACCTCCATACAGTTTTCCAGAGTGGCTGCACCAGCTTGCATTCCCACCAACAGTGTAGGAGGGTTCCCCTTTCTCCGCATCCTCGCCAACATCTGTCATTTCCTGACTTGTTAATTTTAGCCATTCTGACTGGTGTGAGGTGGTATCTCACTGAGGTTTTGATTTGGATTTCCCTGATGCCAAGCGATGTTCAGCACTTTTTCATGTGTCTGTTGACCATTTGGATGTCTTCTTTGGACAAATGTCTGTTCATGTCTTCTGCCCATTTCTTGATTGGATTCTTTGTTCTTTGGGTGTTGAGTTTGATAAGTTCTTTATAGATTTTGGATACTAGCCCTTTATCTGATATGTCATTTGCAAATATCTTCTCCCATTCTGTCAGTTGTCTTTTGGTTTTGTTGACTGTTTCTTTTGCTGTGCAGAAGCTTTTTATCTTGATGAAGTCCCAATAGTTCATTTTTGCCCTTGCTTCCCTTGCCTTTGGCGATGTTTCTAGGAAGAAGTTGCTGCAGCTGAGGTTGAGGAGGTTGTGTTGTCCTTTAGGATTTTGATGGACTCCTGTCTCACATTGAGGTCTTTCAACCATATGGAGTCTATTTTTGTGTGTGGTGTAAGGAAATGGTCCAGTTTCATTCTCCTGCATGTGGCTATCCAGTTTTCCCAACACCATTTGTTGAAGAGACTGTCTTTTTTCCATTGGACATTTTTTCCTGCTTTGTCAAAGATTAGTTGCCCATAGAGTTGAGGGTCCATTTCTGGGCTCTCTATTCTGTTCCATTGATCTATGTGTCTGTTTTTGTGCCAGTACCATACTGTCTTGATGATGACAGCTTTGTAATAGAGCTGGAAGTCCGGAATTGTGATGCCGCCAGCTTTGCTTTTCTTTTTCAACATTCCTCTGGCTATTCGGGGTCTTTTCTGGTTCCATACAAATTTTAGGATTATTTGTTCCATTTCTTTGAAAAAAGTGGATGGTATTTTGATGGGGGTTGCCTTGAATGTGTAGCATTGACATCTTCACAATATTTGTTCTTCCAATCCATGAGCGTGGAACATTTTTCTATTTCTTTGTGTCTTCCTCAGTTTCTTTCATGAGTGTTCTATAGTTTTCTGAGTACAGATCCTTTGCCTCTTTAGTTAGATTTATACCTAGGGATCTTATGGTTTTGGGTGCAATTGTAAATGGGATTGACTCCTTAATTTCTCTTTCTTCTGTCTTGTTGTTGGTGTATAGGAATGCCACTGACTTCCGTGCATTGATTTTATATCCTGCCACTTTACTGAATTCCTGTATGAGTTCTAGCAGTTTTGGGGTGGAGTCTTTGGGGTTTTCCACATAAAGTATCATATCATCTATAAAGAGTGAGAGTTTGACTTCTTCTTTGCCGATTTGGATGCCTTTGATTTCTTTTTGCTGTCTGATTGCTGTGGCTAGAACTTCTAATACTATGTTGAATAGCAGTGGTGATAGTGGACATCCCTGCCGCGTTCCTGGCCTTAGGGGGAAAGCTCTTGGTTTTTCCCCATTGAGAATGATACTTGCTGTGGGTTTTTCATAGATGGCTTTTATGATATTGAGGTATGTACCCTCCATGCCTATACTCTGAAGAGTTTTGATCAAGAAAGGATGCTGTACTTTGTCAAATGCTTTTTCTGCATCTATTGAGAGGATCATATGGTTCTTGTTCTTTCTTTTGTTAATGTATTGTATCATGTTGATTGATTTGCGGATGTTGAACCAACCTTGCAGACCAGGAATAAATCCCACTTGGTCGTGGTGAATAATCCTTTTAATGTACTGTTGGGTCCTATTGGCTAGTATTTGGTGAGAATTTTTGCATCCATGTTTATCAGGGATATTGGTCTGTAATTCTCCTTTTTGATGGGGTCTTTGTCTGGTTTTGGGATCAAGGTAATGGTGGCCTCATAAAATGAGTTCGGAAGTTTTCCTTCCATTTCTATTTTTTGGAACAGTTTCAGAAGAATAGGTATTAATTCTTCATTAAATGTTTGGTAGAATACCCCTGGGAAGCCATCTGGCCCTGGGCTTTTGTTTTTTGGGAGATTTTTGATGACTGCTTCAATTTCCTTAGTGGTTATAGGTCTGTTTAGGTTTTCTATTTCTCCCTGGTTCAGTTTTGGTAGTTGATACACCTCTAGGAATGCATCCATTTCTTCCAGGTTATCTAATTTGGCATAGAGTTGCTCATAATATGTTCTTATAATTGTTTATATTTCTTTGGTGTTGGTTGTGATCTCTCCTCTTTCATTCATGATTTTGTTGATTTGGGTCCTTTCTCTTCTCTTTTTGATAAGTCTGGCCAGGGGTTTATCAATCTTGTTAATTCTTTCAAAGAACCAGCTCCTAGTTTCGTTGATCTGTTCTATTGTTCTTTTAGTTTCTATTTCATTGATTTGTGCTCTGATCTTTATTATTTCTCTTCTCCTGCTGGGTTTAGGCTTTATTTGCTGTTCTTTCTCCAGCTCCTTTAGGTGTAGGGTTAGGTTGTGTACTTGAGACCTTTCTTGTTTCTTGAGAAAGGCTTCTATTGCTATATACTTTCCTCTTAGGACTGCCTTTGCTGCATCCCAAAGATTTTGAACAGCTGTGTTTTCATTTTCATTGGTTTCCATGAATTTTTTTAATTCTTCTTTAATTTCCTGGTTGACCCATTTGTTCTTTAGTAGGATGCTCTTTAGCCTCCATGTATTTGAGTTCTCTCCGACTTTCCTCTTGTGATTGAGTTCTAGTTTCAAAGCATTGTGGTCTGAAAATAGTCAGGGAATGATCCCAATCTTTTGGTACCAGTTGAGACCTGATTTATGACCTAGGATGTGATCGATTCTGGAGAATGTTCCATGGGCACTAGAGAAGAATGTGTATTCCGTTGCTTTGGGATGGAATGTTCTGAATATGTCTGTGAAGTCCATTTGGTCCAGTGTGTCATTTAAAGCCTTTATTTCCTTGTTGATCTTTTGCTTAGACGATCTGTCCATTTCAGTGAGGGGGGGTGTTAAAGTCCCCCACTATTATTGTATTGTTGTCAATGTGTTTCTTTGCTTTTGTTATTAATTGCCTTATATAATTGGCTGCTCCCATGTTAGGGGCATAGATATTTACAATTGTTAGATCTTCTTGTTGGATAGACCCTTTAAGTAGGATATAGTGTCCTTCCTCGTCTCTTATTACAGTCTTTGGTTTAAAATCTAATTTGTCTGATATAAGGATTGCCACATCAGCTTTCTTTTGGTGTCCATTAGCATGGTAAATGGTTTTCCACCCCCTCACTTTCAATCTGGGGGTGTCTTTGGGTCTAAAATGAATCTCTTGCAGACAGCATATCGATGGGTCTTATTTTTTAATCCAATCTGATAGCCTGTGTCTTTTGATTGGGGCATTTACACCATTTACATTCAGGGTAACTATTGAAAGATATGAATTTAGTGCCATTGTATTGCCTGTAAGGTGACTGTTACTGTATATTGTCTGTGTTCCTTTCTGGTCTATGTTGCTTTTAGGGTCTCTCTTTGCTTAGAGGACCCCTTTCAAGATTTCTTGTAGGGCTGGTTTCGTGTTTGCAGATTCCTTAGTTTTTGTTTGTCCTGGAAGCTTTTTATCTCTCCCTCAATTTTCAATGACAGCCTAGCTGGATAGAGTATTCTTGGCTGCATATTTTTCTCATTTACTGCTCTGAATATATCCTGCCAGTCCTTTCTGGCCTGCCAGGTCTCTGTGGATAGGTCTGTTGCCAATCTAATGTTTCTACCATTGTAGGTTACATATCTCTTCTCCCGAGCTGCTTTCAGGATTTTCTCTTTATCTCTGAGACTCGTAAGTTTTACTATTAGATGTCGGGGTGTTGACCTATTTTTATTGATTTTGAGAGGGGTTCTCTGTGCTTCCTGGATTTTGATGCTTGTTTCCTTCCCTAAATTAGGGAAGTTCTCTGCTATAATTTGCTCCATTATACCTTCTGGCCCTCTCTCTCTTTCTTCTTCTTCTGGGATCCCAATTATTCTAATGTTGTTTCATCTTATGGTATCGCTTATCTCTCGAATTCTGCGCTCGTGATCGAGTAGTTGTTTATCTCTCTTTTTCTCAGCTTCTTTATTTTCCATCATTTGGTCTTCTATATCACTGATTCTCTCTTCTGCCTCATTTATCCTAGCAGTTAGCGCCCCCATATTTGATTGCACCTCATTAATAGCCTTTTTGATTTTGACTTGGTTAGATTTTAGTTCTTTTATTTCTCCAGAAAGGGTTTCTCTAATAACTTCCATGTTTTTTTCAAGCCCAGCTAGTATCTTTAAAGTAATGATTCTGAACTCTAGATCTGACATCGTACTAATGTCTGTATTGAGTAGGTCCCTGGCAGTCGGTACTACCTCTTGTTCTTTTTGTTGAGGTGATTTTTTCCGTCTTGTCATTTTGTCCAGAGGAGAATAGATTAATGAGAGAACAAAATGCTAACAGGGTAACAAGGTCCCCAGAAAATATACTCTAAACAAATCAGAAAAGACCTGAAGCTGTGAGAAAAGAAAGGGAAAGAGAGAAAAAAGGAAAAAGGAAAAAAAAAAAAAAAGATAAAGATAAAAACAAACAAAAACAGAGCAAAACCAAAAAAACCAGAATATGATCAAATATGATCAGGCTGGTATATAGATCAATGGCACACACTAGATTTTGGGTGTATTTTGGTCTGTTAGAAGAAAGTGCCTCCCAAAATTTTAAAGAAAGAAAAACTTATATATGTACAAAAATAAGGGTTGATATGATGAAGGGATGGAATATGACTGTAAAGATGGAAATTATAAAAAATTTTATAAAAGGAATTGCTAAGAAGTTGTTTGAAAAAAGAAAGAAGAGGATTTAAAAAAAAAAAAAAGGAGAAAATGTGATCAGGCAGAGGAGTAGAAAAAAACCATACACTAGAGATTTAGGGTATATTTTGATCTGTTAGAAGAAACTATCTCAAATTTTTAAAGAGAAAACAACTTATATATATATGCCAAAAATACGGGTAACTACTATGAAGGGATAGAATATGACTCTAAAAATGAAAAATAAAAATGTTTTTTTAAAAAAGGGATTGATAAGATGTTGGTTGAAAAAGGGAAAAAGAAAAATTAAAAAAAAAAAGTTAAAAAAAAAAAAAGAACTTTGAAAGACTACAGAATCATGGTAAAAAAGCCATGGATTCTATGTGCAGTATTCCCCTAGCACTGGAGTTCTGCCGTTCTCATTGATTGGTCTGCATTAAAATATTTTAAAAGAATTCTAAAACATCCTTCAGGTATGAGTTTTGTGACCAAGTACTACCTCTCCAAATACTGGCAGATATTACCGACAAGAAAACCCCCACATGAGTGTTTAGGTAGAGGCACTCATGGGAAGACGGGAAAATGGTGACTTTTTTCCTTCTGTCTCCAATTTAACTCATTCATAGCTCACTGTCTTCTAAAAAGTATCTAAGGATTTTCTATACAATTTGACAAAATAAAAATGTAATAATATTAAGACAAAGGACAATTAAAATCAGAATCAGAAGTGAATCCATAAACAAACTGCATGCCATTAAGGAACTTAAATACATGCCAAAAGTAATACATGAATTTTCTAGTGACCACATAGGGCCTTTATAAAACTATCCATTTCCATGAGGTTAGAAAGAGCGTAATGTTCAAGAGAAGGAGAGCTGAGACCATAGAGACATAAATCTCCCCTAGGTTCTCAGAATAAAGTAACTCTTTATATGATGAACACACTCTCATTACCTTTTTTTTTTAACCTTAAATAGAGGTTTCTTCCTCCTAGTGTGCATCAGCAAAGCAAGTGGACTTATGCCAATGTACAATTTAGAACAGGCATTTTTGTACAAAGCCAATGTGATGCCTCTATCTATATGACTATCTAGTGGCCTTGCTTAATTCAGGGATAGATTTTAGAGCTTATAGAGCAGAGTTTTTTAGACTTCAGCCCATGAATTAGCTTCAGGGGTCTCATGATTCTTTCCCCCTCCTCCCTCCCCCCACCCCCAAATGATATGTTCACTTTGAGTTTGTTTTGGTATGGAGAGAATTCATAACTTTCATTGAATTCTTCAATGAAACTGACACGGTATAAGATCCAGTGATGTACTAGCATGAATGGACTCTCTTTCATAAATGTTTTTTTCTCAGGGGCGCATCTGAAAAGTATAAAATAGTAGAGTAGTGGAGTTGAGATGATCCTCTTTGACAGGTACCTCTTCTCTCTTGCCAGTTAGTGCATTAACAAGCTGTGGAGCTCTACACTGGATCCACATTGTCTTAGGAAAATTGAGGAGTCCAGGGCCGCCTGGGTTGCTCAGTTGGTTGGGCGAGTGCCTTCAGCTCAGGTCATGTTCTCAGGGTCCTGAAATCGAGCCCCACATCTGGCTCTTTGCACAGTGGGGAGCCTGCTTCTCCCTCTCCCTCTACCTGCTGCTCCACCTACTTGTGCTCTCCCTCTGTCTGTCAAATAAATAAATAAAAATTATTTAAAAAAAAAAAAGAAAATTGAGGAGCCTGATAAGGATGATCTGAGGGTATTCCCACAATCAAAGTGTATAAGGCCAGTCTTTATATTTGGATAAATGAGTGATAAAACCCCCATGGGTTTTATCTCTGTTGTGAATTTTAGCTTGGAAAATTTTTAAAACAGTGGTAACCAAGTGCACACCTCAAAAAAAAGTCTCAATAAACATATAGTTTGAGCAATGTGACTTCCTATTATGTCCTCCAAGATAAACTAGGTACAAGTAATACATACCCAAATCACTAAATAAGAATACTTATATTGGATTTTAAGATACAAGTCCGCAGAAAGTAATACATAATCCTTCTGTCTAGTAGAAATTAGGTAACAGGGCCAATTGTCTGTTATTGCCACTTCAAGGTTAATAGTCATCCTATCAGCATATCAGTGAATGCTTAGTTTCCCATTCTGTAAGATGAGGGTAGAGGCATATGTCCAGTTTACTTAAAAGTATCATGAAATTTTTAAGGGAAAAGTTTTTTAAAAAGCAGAAACCAGCACTTTTTATTCCCCATTCTGTAAATTATTGTTTTGTACACCAAGAGACTATTTCAACCAGTGCTGTCATTTGATGCGACTATGACTATGGGGTGGGTTTTACATGCACTTTACTGGTTGGGGGTCTAATGACCATAGTTGGCAAATTCAGCATATGTACCTTTTAGTCTTTAGGTTATTTTCACTTACCTGCAGCACCTGATACTTACTGCCCTATAAGTAAAAAGGCAAACAATCTCATAATTGTTCTGATAGATTTTTCTCTACACTCAAGGATAAAGGGACAGAGGGTGGGACAGAGACTCCTATGGAACTTAACAATGGGGAAGACGGGTGGTCACTAAGTCCAGGTTAGGCTGTTGCTAAGTGGGTGTCACTGAAAATAAAAGTTGAAGATATCAGCAAGGAAATACAATGAGGAAATATTTCAAGTGAAGGATCTTGGGCTGCATAAAGCTCAGAGGACTAGTGCAGTATTAATTAGGGAATGAAAGAGCTGTTTGTAATCAGAAAGTTAATGTTGGAGTTTAAGTTGGCAGAGTTGGAATGGTTCTGGGTCATGACAAGGCCCAGGTTGTGGATGGTCATGGGTGTGTGGGGCTGAAGTGGAATAGAAGTAAAAGTCATTGGAAATGTATAATCCTTCCAAGTTGGCTCTTTGACATTGTCCTATATCTTTATTATAACCCTCTTTTTTTCACCCCTATGTTTCAATTATTTGCTCTCTAAACAGCAAACATTTTAAAAGAAGGTAGAATATCTTAATCATCTCTTGAACCTGCAGAACAAGATAGGTGCTCAGTAATCTTTGCAGGTGAATGAGAAAACTTTCCAGCAATGAGCTCTGTAAACAATTGGACAACCGTGGTGCAGCTACATTGTAAAGGGAATCCTGGCTATGAGTGGGATGTGGATTTGATGACTTCTGAGATCGTTCTGGCATTTTAAGAGCCTTGGAGTCTAAGTAATGGCAAAGCATTTGAAATTAGAAAGTGTTCCATAAATGCAAAGGAGTAATACTATGCTTTGTTTATACCACTTCATTTTTTTCCTGGTTTTTAGTCTTGCTTTCTGTTTTTTCCCCTTTTAAGTGCATTAGTTACCATGGAAACGGTGATGTCATTGGAATTCATTGGTATGGACAGAGTTTAGTAATGTCTGCAAAAACATTTTGAAGTTAATTTAAATGGTTTCTTAAAACTCAAGGCTTGGGGTGCCTGGGTGGCTCAGTCGGTTAAGCATCTGCCTTTAGCGCAGAGGTCATGATCCCAGGGCCCTGGGATCGGGCCCCACATAAGGCTCCCTTCTCAGCAGGGAGTCTGCTTCTCCTTCTGCCCCTCCCCTCACTCATGTGCTCGTTCTCTCTCTCTCACTCACTCTCTCTCTCAAATAAATAAAATCTTTTTTTAAAAAAATCCCTCAAGGCTTGGATAGGGGAAGGAGAAGAAGAGATGAACTATGAAATTCTTTGTTCTCTGCCTGAAATCATACCAGCTCTGCCAAATCCTTATCTCAGTGTTTGCAGATTGTTTTTTTAAATAATAAGTTTTTTTCAATCTTACACATTTTGAAGGGTGGGTACTTCTTGCCTTGTGTCATTTTTACCCACTTTTATTGCTTCTCCTACAGTGGAGGCCCAGGCACCTCAATTTGGAGCCCTTCTACCATTTGAACTTTTAGAATTACAGGGATTTCATTCTCCAGCCCTGACTTCTTGGGCAGTCTCCTTCCCAGCTCCTGAAAAATATATTAAAGTATATTTCTTCTCTTATTCCTTCTGTACCTAGGGATCCTTTAGTTAATTTTAATTCAATAAGTAGTTTATTGTACAAATATATATTTACACCTATTGAGTGCCTTCCATAGGCAAAGTGCTGTGATAAGTTCCCTTGTTGATTAGAAAAAAAAAAAAAAAAGAAGAATGAAGCTTTTTTTTGCCAAGTACCTTATCAGCCGGTAGACTAGCTCCATTATGGGTGAAGGGGCCCTGAAATCTGAAGAACACGAGAATACTTTCTTTTTTTTTTAAGCTTTTATTTATTTATTTGACAGAGAGAGAGACAGCAAGAGAGGGAACACAAGCAGGGGGAGTGGGAGAGGGGGAGTGGGAAAAGGGGAGTGGGAGAAGGGGAGTGGGAGAGGAAGAAGCAGGCTCCCCGCAGAGCAGGGAGCCCGATGTGGGGCTCGATCCCAGGATCCTGGGATCATGACCTGAGCCTAAGGCAGACGCTTAATGACTGAGCCACCCAGGCGCCCCATGAGAACACTTTCTTCTTTGGGCTATTAAAGTAAGGCTTTTGTGGAAAAGTCATGATTGTTTTCATGTCCCTGTATTTTGCATATCCTGATAAGCCATTGTTAGCTTGGGAACTCAGATTCATGTTTCAAATCCCTACTCAGGCATTACTTTCTCTAGGAAGCTTTTATCAAACTCCCAGAAAAGGTTAATCTTTCTCTGAACTACTTGAACATATATCTGGTTTGGCTCTTATCCTACTACAGTTTACCTGTCAGTCTTCACAGAAGCAGCGAGTTCCTGGCGGGCAACAAAACATGCCTTAAATATTCTTAAATGCTCAGTTCTCTGGTGTATAGCAGGCATATGATAAATACTTAGTATGTATACATTTGACCCAGTATAGAATGCCAGCCACAGTCTGCTATTGTCTTTATCCCCAGTTCACAGGCCACCACTCTTCCTTGCATTCTCTCTGCCACAGTGAAACTGGTCATCTTCTACTTCTTTTAGATTCCCACAAAGTTTCTTTCTTCATGGCCTTGAGCATGCTGTTTCTCCATATGAGATCCCTTTACCCTCATTTTTCACTTGGTAGCTCCTTTTTATCCTTTGATACTTAGATTAAATGGTTCTTTCTCTGGGAGACTGTCCTGTCCCTGTTAACCAGGTGAACTCGTTTTAATGCGTGATCTAGTAACACTCTATTACCCTTTTGTAACTGTTTTCATATTTGTCAGTATTTTTACATTGTAGTACCATGCTGTAAGCTCTGAGTGAAGGGACCCCTTACCTCCCTCTGTGCCAAGAACATATAGCTGCTCACTAAACATATACAGAATGAATGAATGGAGTAGGATTTTCATAGGCATATCAGGGGACTGGAGTAGGGACAGAATTTAGTCTGAAAAGAATCAGGAGATCACAAGTTGTGTTCAGAGTTGTTCAGTTTTTCTACAGTTGAAGTAATATGTTTCAGTGTGTCTCTCCTAGGCCCAGGTTTGGTAGAGCTAAGGATTTGGACTTGCTTCTTGAGATTTTTGTTTGTTTGTTTGTTTTAAAGATTTTATTTATTTGACAGAGAGAGTGCACAAGCAGGGGGTAGCGGCAGGCAGAGGGAGAAGCAGACTCTCAGCTGAGCAGGAAGCCCGATGTGGGACTCGATCCCAGGACCCCAGGATCATGACCTGAGCCAAAGGCAGACACTTAACCGACTGAGCCACCCAGTCTCACTTCTTGATATTTTTAGAGGAGTCCATAAATAATGTTGGTTGGGAAATAGACTTACTAGAATGGAGCTTTAAAAATATTTAACTTGGTGGAAATGAATAGAAAGGACAGGAGCCAGGAGAATGAAAGCATTAAGGAAGCATTTGCAGTGGTCAGAGTTAACTCACACTGCAGGTTGTGACTCACCAATGAGTCATGAAACCAGTACACTGAGAGATGAAACCAAAGGTCTTATAATTCTTTTTTTTTTTTTAAAGATTATTTATTTATTTGATTGATTTATGATAGAGAGAGAGAGAGAGGCAGAGGCAGAGGGAGAAGCAGGCTCCCTGCGGAGTGAGGAGCCAGATATGGAACTTGATCCCAGGACCCAGGGATCATGACCTGAGCCAAAGGCAGATGCTTAACTGACTGAGCCACCCAGGCACCCCAAAACCAAAGGTTTTAAACAAATCAGGGTAAATTGCTCTTAGGAAGACAAAGTGCTATTTCATAAAGATTTGGTCTCAGTTATATATACATGTAAGTGTGCATTTATATTGAATCAAGATTTAAAATATTTCTCTTATGGTAAGATATTTATAATAATTCGGAAGAACACTGGTATAGGTGATAGGGAGTAAGAGTCTGATCCAGAATAACAGCACTGAAAATGGGAAGGGGATAAATGTAGTTGACATTTTGAAGGAAGAATTGACAGGCTTGGCAATTGATTACATAGGGTATGGTTGTTAGAAAAAAAAATGGCAGAAATCTAAGGGATTTTGAGAGTTAGGCTGCCATTAATAAATCTACCAGCAGCTAGTTTTTTGCTCAGGATGACAGTGAGGTAGAAATAAGAGGTTAGATTCTCAGTCACAAATCCCTGCCCTTATTCTCTATGAGGGTCGTGATTTAAAACTGTTTGGCAAGGAAGAGACTGGTAGAGAAAATGATTTGGTGTTGGCCTTTTTAGTACTATTCACATCACATGATGTATGTGACCATCCCTTCTCCTTACAGAAACAGATTTATTAATCTGTATATTTGTAGCCTCTTACACACAGATTGATTTTTTTTTTAACACTGAGAGAGCTATATTCTTTAATATGTATATAACCTCTTTTATGGTTGCAAATTAAATTACTTTAGAAATTTTGTAATAATTTCTTAGGCAACAGGATGCTACTTGCAGAGCCATTTTTATAGTGGTGAAGAGAATGAGCTCAGGAGTCTGAATGCTAGAGTTCAAATCCTAGCTCTGTTACTTTGTAGCTGTATGACCTAAGCAAGTTACTTAATTCATAATGTGGGAATTATAGTACTGTTTCCCTCAGAAGTTTGAGGTGAGAAATAAATGAGATAATGCCCACAAAGGGCTTAGTACAGTGTTTGGCACAAGCTGACCAACCAATAATGTCAATGTAATTAATGTTGCTTATTATAATTACTTTTAGAATGTTATCATGAAACATAAATTTGTAACTTATAGGTATTTATGTTTTGGCCTACATATTTGGACTAGTCCCTTATTTGCTAATAAGAATTTTAACAAGAAATTGTTAAAAATTTAGATGAATAGTGTCTTTGAGATTTCCTTATTCCTTGAGTACTTCACTTGAGCCTAAACCATTCTCTTCATATAGATTAAATTGCTAAAGTTATATAGAATCTAAAATTATTTTAAAATTGCATTATTTAAAAAAATTTTTTTAAAATTTGCATTATTTAATACAGTTCATTGCTGTCACAAATAAACCTCAAAATATATAATGATGCAAATACAATAGCAGTTTATTTCTTGCTCATGTAACAGTACTCATAGATGAACAGGTGAGCAGGGTGGTCTTCTTCCAGGAAGTTATTTAGGCCACTGTAGCCTCTGCCATGTTCAAATGTGAGTTCTAAACCCACCTTTGGGGCCATCCTCGTTTGAGCCAGCCAGAAGGGAAAGACAGCACAGAGGCATGCACGTGGAGATTTTTATGGACAAGACATACATACATGTCTATTCACACTTCACTAAAACTCAGTCATGTGGTCACTTGTCACATTTCTCAAGGAGCCCAAGAAATGTAGGTTAGCTATGTGCGAGGAAGATGAGACCACGGACTTCGGTCAACAGCTACTTGTCTGCTACAGTTGACCTGGAAACAAAGTATAGATTAAAGCCTAATGCTAGTCACTGAATAACAGCATTGTTGTAAATAATTCTGAAAATTCTATAACTATTTCAGCCTTGCAAATAGTTACTTATTTTATTTTTTTAAAGATTTTATTTATTTATTTGACAGAGAGAGAGACACAGCAGGAGAGGGAACACAAGCTGGGGGAGTGGGGGAGGGAGAAGCAGGCTTCCCAGGAGCCCGATGCGGGGCTTGATCCCAGGACCCTGGGATCATGACCTGAGCCGAAGGCGGATGCTTAACAACTGAGCCACCCAGGCGTCCCAATAGTTATTTATTTTAAAAAGGGAGATAGGAAT
The DNA here is from genome assembly GCF_011800145.1 of Mirounga leonina. Classification (NCBI taxonomy): domain Eukaryota; kingdom Metazoa; phylum Chordata; class Mammalia; order Carnivora; family Phocidae; genus Mirounga; species Mirounga leonina. Next base: position 615,214 of record NW_023270829.1, on the reverse strand, counting down.
TTTGCTTTTCCTGTGGTTTACTTTTCCTGCTGGTTAAAAACAAACAAAAAAATCAAAGAAGAAAATACTACTGTGGTGTGGAACTTTTAAGTATTTATTTATAAGGGTTAATGATTATATTTTCATCTAAGAAAAATAAGGTTATCTTAGAACCTAAAATAGATGATTCTTTTTTTTTAATGTTTTTTTTAAATTTATTTATTCATGAAAGTCAGAGAGAGAGAGAGAGGCAGAGATAGAGGGAGAAGCAGGCTCCCCGCCCAGCAGGGAGCCCGATGCGGGACCCGATCCCAGAACCCTGGGACCACGACCTGAACCAAAGGCAGACGTCTAACCATCTGAGCCACCCAGGCGCCCCTAAAATAGATGATTCTTAATCAGTGTTTTCTTTCCATTTTCTGTTTTCTTTCCATTTTCTGTCGCAGACCCTACACCTTGTTCTTAGCAATGAGGATCAGAGTTGTGGTTTATTATTTTTCTGGCAGAGTAGCCATTTATGTTAGTTAGGTTAATCATTTGGACCTGGAGTTCTACACCTTCACTCTTGAATATCTTCAAAACTCAAGTATTCATGATACCTGCCTTAGAGCTTTTTTAGCATCTGTCTAGTTTGCTAGACCACAAAAGTCATATTCATTCATTCATTCATTCATTCATTTGACAGAGAAAGCACAAGCACAAGCAGGGGGAGAGGGAGAAGCAGGCTCCCTGCTAAGCAGGGAGCCTGAAGTGGGGCTTGATCCCAGGACCCCAGCATCATGACCTGAGCTGAAGGCAGATGCTTAACTGACTGAGCCACCCAGGCATCCCCTGTCCTATTGTATTTAATATCTCAAGCTGACCTGCCTTAAAAAACAATTTAGAGTTAGGTAATCTTATGTGAAAATCAAGGCAAGTGACATTTATTATCTCCTTTCCTCCTTGAGCATAGTTTTTCCTCTGTGATTGTCAACTGGTTTCATTTGGTTCTCTGGGAAGTTTTATACATTTGACGTATTTGAGGAATCTTTCATTATTGGCTATAGAGGCCTTAACAAAGTCCTGCTTGAATTCTTTCTAGGAACACATTAATTAGTTTGCACATGACATCACATGTGGCTTCCTTCTTCACAATTGGTTAATTTTTCCACTTTTAGAAAAGTGACTTTTCTTTATTGATAACCTTTATAAAACTGGATAGTATTCTTTTTTTTTTTTTTTAAAGATTTTATTTATTTATTTGAGAGAGAGAGAGAGAGCACACGAGAGGGAAGAGGGTCAGAGGGACCAGCAGACTCCCCGCTGAGCAGGGAGCCCGATGCGGGACTCAATCCCGGGACTCCAGGATGATGACCTGAGCCAAAGGCAGTCGCTTAACCAACTGAGCCACCCAGGCGCCCCTGGATAGTATTCCGTATCTTGGCCATAATTACATCTCAGAGACCAAAGTTGTATGCTCATTTGTGTCTTTCCTTAGGATCTCTCAGAAATCCATGAATGTTTTTACCTAGAATGCTGTTCTATGTGATTTACATGAATTAAAGTAATATAACCCTCACAACAACCCTGTGAGATAGATAACATTATTTCTGTCATTTTGTAGTTGAGGAAACTGTAGTACAGAAGATTAAATAACTCACATAAGGTTATCTATCTGTTTAGTGGGCATCTGGGCTCCTATCCCAAGCAGTCTGCTTTCTAGAGCCCACATTTTTAATTGCTGTTTCTGTGGATTATCCAAAACTGAGTAATCCAGAATTTAGTAATGTGGACACGGTAGAATACCACAAGGAGAGAATTTTCGGGGAACGAGAGGAGTCTCCATTAAATTTGCTTACCATTGGGGTTCTGATTGTCTAGGTGGGCAAGTGAGACAGGAAATGGGTGGATTGAAAAATGGGGAGGAGTTAAAGGGCTATAGGCTCAGGTGATAGTCAAGAGAGGTATAATGAATGTGTTTTAGGGAAGGGGAGTTCCATGACCAGGGGAAGGAAGTGAAGTCTAAAGCCTCCTTAATTGCAGCAATTAGTGTGAAGAGGTTTCAAATTAGGCCTTCCTTTATAACTGTGCTCTTAATTACTATGCTAAATCGCCCTCCTAAACTGTATTGACTCATCATTGTTTTAGGCCACCTAGTTCCATGAACAAAATCCTCCAGTCCATTTACTTTTCATCTTGTTTGGTGACTTCCACATACAAAGCAGTGACCCAGCTGGTCTTGAATTTTGGCTATGTTATTTACTAACTGTGTGCTCTTGAGCAAATAATATAGCTTCAGTGTTTTGTGACCCATCTCATAAGTCATTATGGCAGTTAAATGAGATTATATATATATAGTACTTAGCATAGACCTTAGCACATGGTACTATAAGGGTGGCTCTGAATGTTATTGTTTTAGTGGTAGATTTTAGGGATCATTATTATAGAGATCATCTTTTGTTGTAAACCCTCATTTTGGGATTTAAGACAGAAAGAAGTTGAATTGTACCTCATAGACCCACAGCTGTATAGTTGGTCCCTGAGAGGAACATGAATGCAAGTTTCCCTATTCATTGTTCTTTCCATGCCAGACTACTTCTCCTGAAAGAGAAAACAGAAACACCCATCTCATTTTTAAAAATTATAATATTTGGGGGCATCTGGATGGCCCGGTCAGTTAAACATTCGACTCTTGATTTCGGCTTAGGTGGTGATCTCAGGGTCATGGGATGGAGCCTCACCTCAGACTCCAAGTGTGGACTCTGCTTGGGACTTTTCTCTCCCTCTCTCTCTGCCCCTCCCTGGTGTGCTCACTCATGCTCACTCTCTCTCTCTCTAAAATAAATGAAAATAAATCTTTAAAAAAATTATAATATTTGTACACTTGCTTCAAGGAATATACTAAAAACTGGTTCAAGGCTAATGGAGAACTTAAGAATCTAATCTATTTCAGTTATTATTATTCAGTCTCTATTTAACAGTCAATTTCTCCTCATTTTTTCTTAAATCATAGTTTTTAATCCTTGTGACAAATTCCAGCCAACAAGAATTTAACCTGATTGTAACCTTGAGAATTTGGATTATATAGTAGCCTGAAAAATCTTACTTGTTATTTACCTGAATCTGGATTTAAAATGCCAAGAAGAAATTAAAATTGGGGCCTTTTCAGCTTGCTTAATTCAATTCAGTTAGACACAAAAATCCAATATTTCAGAGCAACGTTGATATTTCAAGAGAGTCAATATTTTTTAAGTTAATAAAAGAAATACCCTTCTGAGCCAATGATGGATTGGAATAATGTAAAAATAACACGTAAAATGTTTGTGGTGGCTGATGTTAAGCAAACATGTAGCATTTACTTTATTTCAGTAAAATTAGCTGAGGTAAAAAGAGATAAGGATCTTAAACATTTTTTCCTCTTAAAATTTTTTTTATTTGAGTCTAGTTGACACAAAAAAGGATCTTATATTTTGATGAGACATTAAAAAATGATTGAGCATGCCTACAGCTGCATCTCAGTGGTATTATGTAAATTAAGCTCTGGCAAAGCATCTGTTTTCTAATGTTTCTGCTGTCAAAGATATACAAAATAGCTCTATAATAAACAGCTTAACAACACATAAAGTATTCACACAATATAAGGCATTTGGGGGAGGACAGTAGGAGATGGTCACGTGGACATGAACTCTCCTATTTAAGAGAATTTTTTTCTTTTTTAAAGATTTTTTATTTATTTGACAGCGAGAGAGACAGTGAGAGAGGGAACACAAGCAGCGGGAGTGGGAGAGGGAGAAGCAGGCTTCCCGCGGAGCAGGGAGCCCGATGCGGGGCTCGATCCCAGGACCCTGGGACCATGACCCGAGCCGAAGGCAGACGCTTAACGACTGAGCCACCCAGGCGCCCCTTAAGAGAATTTTTATGAATAAAATTGTCACATGGATATTCTAGTGTTCTTTCTTATTATATTAACTGCTCCTATTCAAAACTCATTGATTATGGAACACTACTCTTAAAAACTAGAATAGTGTTTTCTAATCTTTTTAATACTCAAGGTTCTCTTCTGAATTTTCTTCCAGCTAACCCTGTGGTTTGAAAAAGTTGTCTGCCACATACTCTGCATATCTTAATAAGTAATTTGTTTTCTCTTTCTAATCTGTGTGTTATCACACTCAGTTGATGTAATTTCAGTTAAAAGCAAAGAAACTTGACAGTTTATCTTTCCTATATAGTCTTGAAGGTAAGTGTTTCATGTTTCTTCAATTTTTAAAGTACTCCTAAATCACTGGCCCTTATAAATGTTCTTGTGCATCTTTTAGGACCTTGAAACAACATTAAATAGGAGAACTACCAAAGTCAGTTCTATGGTCACTCTTCAGTTGTCTACAACAGTGCTGTCCAATGGAAATGTAATGCAAGTCACAAATGTGATTTAAGAAGTTTTAGTAGCCATATTTTAAAATGTAGAAAAAAAAAAAGATGACCTTAACTTTATATTTTTTAAAGATTTTATTTATTTGAGAGAGAGAGTGAGAGAGAGAGCCCAAGAGGGGGGGTAGGGTCAGAGGGAGAAGCAAACTCCCCGCTGAGCAGGGACCCTGACGTGGAACTTGATCCTGGGACTCTGGGATCATGACCCAAGCCGAAGGCAGTCGCTTAACCAACTGAGCCACCCAGGCACCCAACAGATGACCTTAACTTTAATAAGTAATTATGGCAATGCAAATTAAAGCCACAGTACAGAGGATGGGCCCAGTGTCAGGAAGAAGGAGGACAAACTAGAATACACCTACACTCCTGCAAATTTCTTTCCCTACCTCTTGCCAAAGGAAACTATAGAGAGTAATGGCTATGGCTTCACTTCCACGTCCCAAAACTCATGTCACTTTACTTTTAGGGAATTTTAATGAGGAGCCATAAAGGAAGGAAGAGTCTAGGAAATATAGTTCTCAGTATAAAGAGATTAACAATTTGAATAGTCCAACACAATGAGATACCACTACACGCTCATCACACTTGCTAAAATAAAAGTGACTGGTGACTTGCAATGATATGGATGGAACTAGAGGCTATTATGCTAAGCAAAATAAGTCAGTCAGAGAAAGACAATTATCATATGATCTCACTCATGTGGAATTTAAGAAATAAAACAGATCATAGGGGATCATAGGGGAAGAAAGGAAAAAGTAAAATGATGAAATCAGAGAGGGAGACAAACCATGAGAGACTTAACTATAGGAAACAAACTCAGGGTTGCTGGAGGGGAGGGGGTGGGGGGGATGGGGTAACTGGGTGATGGACATTAAGGAGGGCACTTGAAGAAGTAATGAGCACTGAGTGTTACAACTGATGAATCACTAAATTCTACCTCTGAAACTAATAATACAGTATATGTTAATTAAATTGAATTTAAATAAAAAATTTTCCAGTTTTCCAAAATGGTTGTACCAGTTTAAAATGGTTGTACCAGTTTACACTCAGCTGAAACTGTGAGTTTTACTTGCTCTTTGTCCTCACCAAGATTTGGTATTTGTTGTTGTTGTTTTTGTCATCGTCGTATAGACATTTATCTGTTCTAATCAGATCTTAGGCATAAATGTGTGGTATCTCATTGTGGTTCTAATTTGCATTTCTCTGATGATTAGTGAAGTTGAAAACTTTTTCTCAAGTTTGTTGGTCTTTGATACCCTCTTTTAAGGAGTGCCTGTTAAGTCTTGCCCATTTTTAAATTTCTGATGTTCTTTTGTTAGTTTGTAGAGTTCTTTATATATTCCAGATAAAAGCCCTTTGTTAGGGATGTGTATTATAAATCCCATCTCCTGCTTTATAGCTTGCCTTTTCACTCTCTTAATTGTGTCTTCCAATTACGTTATTAACTTTGATATAGTCAGTTTAACAAAATACTTTTTTATTTATGTTTAGTGCTTTGTGTCCTGCTAGAAAAGTCTCACACCACTCACACCATACCTCAGCCATGCTGGCCTTTCAATTCCTTGAAGGAGACTTGTGCTCCCTATTTCTTCCTTGAGAGTTTTCCCTCCTTTTCTCTTTGTTTTTACTTGCTTATTCTTTAACTTTTAGGTCACATATTTCCTCAAGGAACTCCTCTGTGACTCCCAGGGTAGATGTAGTTCTCTCTGTTCTACACTCATAATCCTCTGTGTTTTGCTTCCAGAGAAGCTCTTCCATCTTTAAAGTAGATTTTTGTACTATTAATTGTTCCCATCCATTTCTCTAATTAGCATGCAATCTCCAGAAGGGCAAAGATCAAGTCTCTTTTGCTTACCACTCTATGCTACTCCTTTTGTTTAGCTCAGTTACTGGCATATAATAGGCGCTCATTAAATATTGAGTTTGCTTACGGTTTTATGTTTATGACATTTTGTAGTCTATATAGGGAACATGTCTGAGACATTTAGATATTGATAATAAGTTAATCATGTAAGTGATTACATGCTCTATACCTTCCTATGTCTTGGGAGTCCAAGAGATTCTGGAGTAAGGATGCTTTTCCTGTTCTCTCTGGATTAGAATATACCCTCACCTAGATTTTCACAATATTTAAGTGTTTTTCCTTTTCCCATTTCTTGAGTGATATTTTTATGCTTAAGTTGAAAGCTCTATAGTGAGGGAATATATCACATTTAACGTAAATGGCAGTAAAACTGCTCAAGCCGTGGGTGTGTGATATAGACATACTGCATCCCAAAGATTTTGAACAGTTGTGTTTTCATTTTCATTTGTTTCCATGAATTTTTTAAATTCTTCTTTAATTTCCTGGTTGACCCATTCATTCTTTAGTGATACAGGCATACTGAATAAACAAATAAGGTGTGTGATCTTTAGCTATGTTTTCTTCTGGCTTTGTGGAGATGGTATTGAATTACCAAAGTACAATATGATTTATTTTGTATAATACTTTGCATCAACAAAAGAGCATATATTAAATGCTTGGAAAATGCTTAGCTACAGATTTATGTCCCTCACAATTTGTCTTCATTTGCATATGTTCTGGGAAACTTTAGTCTGTTCTGTTTCTCTTTTCAGAAAGAATAAGAAATTTCATCACCTTCTTGTCTATATGGTTCATTGTGGCTTGTCAGTGCTATTCTTCATTTAAAATGCAAATATTCTATTAGAGATATCTCCTATAATGATGATCTTTTTGGTAGAGTTGATAGGATGATATAGACATGTTTTCTCTAAGCCTTTGATAATTGTGTTCCTTATTTTTATTCTAGAAGAGATGCACTGCTTTTCACTAATAAGAAAATGGGATTAAAAGAAACGTGAATAAGGTTTATATTTGCAGAGCCTGTCTATTTATTTAGCACATGTTTATAAAGTATCTATTTTGTGCCAGAAGCTGGGGAAACTCAGAGATGGACACTTTCTATAAGACTTTAAATTTTTGTTTGAAATGATAACATTCTGGTAAGAGCTGAGTTTTCGTCTTTTGCTGGCTGTGTTCTTTTTCTCAGCTATGGAACGGGGATATAAAATACCCATCTCGTAAAGTTTTTGATAGGAGTAAATAAGATAGTTCATCTAAAACACTCACCCCAGTGCCTGGTATATAATAAGCACTCAATATTTGTTAGCTGTCATTTACTATGAGGCTTCGTTCACAATAGCCTCTTTTCCATTTATTTTCCTGTGTTTCTTTCTGCTTATTTTTTCTGTATTGCTATCAGAGCTAAATTTCTAAAACACAGATCTGATTGTGTAACATTACCTCTTGGGACCATCTTTTCAACTTGAAAAACCTTTTATGGGACCATCTTTTCAACTTTAAAAATCTTTTGTGGTTTTCTGTTGTCACAAGAAGAAAGTCATCAGTGGCATTTAGCACCTTGCCATCAGACTCTGACCTCCCTTATTAAACCAGCTTCTGCCTTTGCCCTCCATTGGCGTGCAGCCCAAAAAGGCCATGTGCAGTATTTCACTATCTTGGCTTGTGTGCCTCAACCCTTCTTACCCTTCCAGTTGGGAAGAAACAATTTTGGGTAATGTGGGCAGCTCAGAGATACCTCTTAGTCTTCCCAGACAGAATTTTTTTATCCCAGTCATTTCTTTATCTTTAGCATTTATCACATTATTAATTATATGTGTTTTGCTCTCCCACTAGCTTGTGAGTTCCCTTTAAAGCAGAGACCATAACTTATTCATCACTGTATCACTAGAACCCAGTGGGCACTGAGTAAAAACTTGTTGAAATAATGGATTGAGATTTGGTTTAATTTTGTTTTAATTTTAATGGTTTTTGTTATTCTAGGTCCTGGGCCTTGTCCAAAATATGAGTGTTTTCCAGTGTCCAAAATGTAAACATAGAACTCATATTTTTGGTGCTGATGGTGCAAGAAGACTAGCACGGACCCTTGATCTTGATGTTCTAGGTAAGATCATAGGATATTCTTTTGCAGAGAAAATGGCAGAAGGGAAGGTGAGGATAAGGTGTGGTGATGAAGAGTGTCTCAGAAAATGATGAATTGTCTTCAGTTTTGTGCTTTAAATTAAGATAGTAGGGAGTTGTATGTGTTAACCTTCCTTTGCTTTTTATAATACTTCATTAGTGGAAGGCTTTTTGAAGAGGAGGTTTGTTCTGCCGATTATAACTTTTGCTGAGGGTAAAAACTGCCTGTAACTTGAATTTGAGAAGAGTTTCATGGCCTGGGTGCTGTAATTTGAAGTCCTTATTTTAAATAATGGTCATCAGTTTGTTTGCTAAGGGGACACATCTCTCAGTATAAACAGGTATGTGAAAACACCTGGGTAGTGTGTTGTAGCAACCTTTGGAAGTGTCAGTTCTTGGTGCATATGAAAAAAATGCCTTCCTGACAAGTTCTCAATTTATCAGTCCTTTTGCTCTAGAAAGATAATATTTTCTGTTTTCTGTAATCTTTTTATATGTTTTTGCCATGTCTCTGAGATATGGCACCTGAAATGCACATTGTATATACTGTTCACGTTACTGAATTGAAGGATTAATTAGTGTTATGAGAAGTAAATAATGTGTTAAGTGAACAAAACACAGATTTTAGATAAAACATAATTTTTGAAAAATCCACAGGCAACTTAATGGACATTTTAGGAAATGTGTTGATATTTTCCTTTTGAATGAGTTTCTGTTCTGGGCAAAGGCAGATGTTAGATGCTGAATAAGGGAGGAATAGAGTGAATTATTAGTTTTAGGTAGTTAACAATTAAGATCCCTTAGAGATCAAGGAATTTCAAAACATTCTTTATCATAATTAAATTTCTAAAAGTTGATGTTAAATGCGTTATTGTTATTATGCATTTGCACTATAGCAGCCACCGCAGTACCAGGTGAATACTAATGATATATTTTGATACATTGCTATAATTCTAACCACTAATTATATTCTGCAACTGTTTCTTATTTAACTAACCTAGAAAGTTCAGTTTCCCAAATCTGCATAATAACAACAGATTGACATTCACTTATATAATAAAGTAAATGTGTAATTATAATGGCATTATTGAATTATGCTGACAATATTATAATTCCCTGATTTATAAATTGGTGGTACGATATTGTAAATCACTTACTTTGAATATGAAATATATCTCATAGGAAACAATCTCACATATGGAAGTTACATTTTACTCAACAGCTCAGAAATGTTTAGTTACCCTAAAAATGTGTCAGAAACACTGATTACTGATCACAAAAAAAAAAAAAAAAAAAAAAAAGGATAGTGCTTATAGATTGTTGTATCTAACAGTGTTCTCGGAAAAATAATTCAGAGTTCCAACTCAGGGCACATCTCTTCCTTTTAATGTAGTCATGGGGCCCAGTGAGACCTCCCATGATCTGGAACAGGGGCTCCATTAACAAAGAGGTTGGAGTCAGGAAGGAGGAACTGAAATCAGGGTAAGAGCTCTCCCAGTTATGGCCTCCTGGCTAGCTGGTTGAACTCCCCAGGAACCCTATATGTCCTTTACTGACTCCCTGGCTGCCTCTTAATTTATTTTCATCCATTGGGCTATACTTAAAAAATTATTTGGTAAAATAGCTCTCAGAACTTGCCCCATATTACCTACAAGGACAGATTATGCATAGTCATTATGTCTCTGAAATATGCCCTTGCTTCCTTCAGACCTAGTCCCTCAGAGATACTTTTTTTTTTTAATTTTTATTTATTTATTTGACAGAGAGAAAGACAGTGAGGGAGGGAACACAAGCAGGGGGAGTGGGAGAGGGAGAAGCAGGCTCCTGGCCAAGCAGGGAGCCTAATGTGGGGCTCGATCCTAGGAACCTAGGATCATGACCTGAGCCGAAGGCAGATGTTTTTAATGACTGAGCCACCCAGGCACCCCTCAAAGATACTTTTCAAGGCCAGGCTGCACTTTACCCACTCTCCATACCATTACTCCTTTTTATCCTTCTCTGATATACAGCTGTTAGCCCATTACCACTCTCACTATGGTGTGCCACCTATTTTCTAAAAAAGTTTTCCTCTTTCTTTATCAACTCTTCTGTGCTTACAGATAGAATTATGAGTCTCTAGAAGGCAGAAACTATATTGATAGGTGACTATATAAAGGAGAAGGTTTTGCTTTTTTTTTTCTTCCATTACTGCAGTAGAAATGAAAGCATTCAAGATTCCTTACTATAATGGCATAAATCAAGGAAAAAGCTTTATGGGTTTCTAAGAATTTTCTTTAACATATTTTCCCTTACCCCTGTGACAGTTTCTTACAGTCCTAAGTTGATCTATAGACTAGACATCAAATTTACTGAAAAGCTGATCTTTAAATGACTACTAAAATATTCAGGTATTTTGTCATTGGCTATTGAACATTTAGGAAAGATTTAAAGAGTTGATTAAGATTCCCAAATTTGCTGACAAGAGGAGAATGAAATATGTTCCTCTACGTACTTTATAATATAACTTATAAAAGATTTGTAATTTTGTAACATATACTTCTGCTTTAGCCTGGCATGGTGCTGACTGACTTATTTATATAAACACACACACACACACACACATTTCAGTAACCCTTGCATGGATTTGGAGTAGTTCTAAGAATGCTTTACCATGACGAGTCAGCTTTTCTACTTATGGCTCCATTTACTGCATTTTAAGTCCAAACCTTTTGAAAGGCTTCATTTGTGAAGGGGTTGTGGAGTCAATTGGATGATGGATCAGAGCATTTTCCCCCTAAATTCTACTACCTAATAGTAACATATCCTCAGGAAAGACACACAACCTTTTCAACCTCAGGTCTGTATCGTGGAGGTTCTTATATACTTCCTGAGATCTCATCAAGTTCACAAGTTATATATAATGCTATATAGATTGATACATGATAAAAGAAAAATACTTCCATTGGATAAAGAGGCAGGTAGTGGAGATAACAGATCTGCCTTACTTTTCAGCAGTTATTAGCTCACTCATCTGCCAACATCAGGAAGGTAATTTTGTTATACTTTTTTTGGACGACTTTGTCTCCCCATCTTTTCCTCTTCATTTTCCTCTTATTGTTTGGTATGATGTGTCTATATCAGATATTACAGGGAAAAATAATTTTACAAATGTCTTCCAAGCCATTTCTTGCTGGAAGACCTCCAGCAACGAATAAATCAGAGGCCTTATCCCTTGATTGGCTGCCACATAGCTTTCATATATACATATACAATCCCTGAACTACCCTCAAATGGAATATGTTGCCCCTAATTTTCATTTGAAATTCCTTTTTTAGAGATTTAGCAACTTGAGGATAGTCATAGTTCAAGTTGAGTTTAATGAATTTAATTTAAATTTTGGGTTTTTTTTCCAAAGTTCAAATAGTGAAATTCCAAATGTCTATATAAACTTTTGTAGTATTAATGGATGTCTGGTGGGCTCTTTTAGGAGACATTCCCTTACATCTTAATATAAGGGAAACTTCAGATACAGGCCAGCCGATTGTGTTTTCACAGCCTGAAAGTGATGAGGTAAGTGATGTTTTTAAATATGTCTTTTAGTGTCTTTTTATAGGATATATACTTTTTGATATTTGGAAAGAAAGTTGGGAAGATCAAGTTTATTTGCATTGCATGTATTAAGCAAAGATTAGTTATTTAAAGCATCTTTAAATAACTATTTTATATGGTAAGCATACCAGCGCTTGCTCTGAATTATTAGCTGAACAAGTTCACCTACGAAGAGCCATCACCCAGTGAGTGTTTGCAAAATTCTTATTTTGCTGGCTAGCTGTATCTAACTGCCCAAGATTACCATACTTCAGTATTAGAAGTTCAGCTGATTGTTAGGAGAAGGGAAACTAATGTAAGAAAGTATTGAGTTGGGGGTGCCTGGGTGGCACAGTTGGTTGAGCGTCCAAGTTGGCTTCAGCTCAGATTGTGATCTTGGGGTTGTGAGATGGAGCCCCATATCGGGCTCTGTGCTCAGCGCAGAGTCTGCTTGAAATTTTCTCTCCCTTTCCCTCTGCCTCTCCCGCTCATGCTCTCTGTCTTTCTAAAATAAATAAATAAATCTTTAAAAAAGGGGAAATATTGAGTTGGATATAGGGAAATTGTTATAAATGCATTAGAGATGGATTTTCACTACATTTATTTTAATAAATACTATTGAGGAGGTAAGGTCGAAAACCGGTTGGTTGTGTTTCATTAGCCAACATCGTTGGGGATACAGTTGATAGTTTTCAAGATTGTTGAAGCTTTCCGACTTTAAGAATAAAATCTTTTATTTTATTCTCTTTTTTAGATAGGAATAAAATTAATCATATGTATCTCTTCTATCCCAAGTAGCACTTAGCTTTGTAAGCATCATCTGGGTACATCAGTTTTGATGTAGTTTTTGTGCTCCTTTGCTGAAAAGCCCCAGTCAGCCTTCTAATAATTATTCCTTTTTGTTTTTCCTTACCTAATGGGTATAACTTTATAGTACTATTATTTTGGCTATCCCTAACTACTACTATTTTCATTCCATCCTTCCTTTCTCTAATCTTATGTGAACTAGAAAATAAAAGAGATGAGGTTGATTAAAGCTGTAAATAAAGTAAGGGTAAAATCGACAGTCAAGAATCTTGGATAAGTTAAGTACCTTCATTTTGAGTTCTCTCTTTTAGGAGCCCAAGGTCTTTTCCCTTTCTTAAGAGTCCACAGTTATGGTATAGGTGATTGAGTTGCTGGGGATATGATCTCTGAGGAAATAGTGTGTAGTGTATAGCACTTACTGTGTTTCTTTTCTCTGACATAGGTAGTAAATGTTAAATTTCCTTTTCAGCCTTTCTTAGAAATCTTTCAGATAAGCAAAAACCATAACCCTTTATTACTCTCCTAATTAAAGTCTGGCAGTCCAGCTACCATAGGTGTACTTTATGTAGTGGATGAAAGTTGTATGAAAATCTAGTGTGTTTTATTATTATTATTTTTTTAAGATTTTATTTATTTATTTGATGGGGAGAGAGATAGCGAGAGCAGGAACACAAGCAGGGGGAGTGGGAGAGGGAGAAGCAGGCTTCCCGCGGAGCAGGGAGCCCGATGCGGGGCTCGATCCCAGGACCCTGGGATCACGACCTGAGCCGAAGGCAGACGCTTAGTGACTGAGCCACCCAGGCACCCCCAAATCGAGTGTGTTTTAATTACACACTTCCAAATGCCTCCCGAGAACAGACTAAAGACATTCTATGGTGATTTCTTATGACTAAGAATAATTACTTACAAGATTATATCAATTACGAGTTTAGATTTTTTAATATTTTCCCCACCTATCCATTATTGCTTTTTTCTTTGAGATTTCTCAAAAGAAGTAAAAGGAATATAATAAAAGAGAAAACATATAGCAACCATCAAAAGATAGTATGATTTAAAACTCTAAACAGTATGTTTGTGTGGTTTTTTGGAGTTAATTTTTTAAATCTCATTTACATTTGCATAAACATTAGATCTATTATTTTACTGTTGCTGGCTGACATTTATGAGAACGAGGACAGCCTAACCCTTTGTAGTTTGTGCTAGATTTGATTTGGTGGGGTCTTGGCAAAAGTAGTGAGAATTTCATGTACCAGATTGTCAACCTTAAATATGAAGACTTCTGAGCAATTTTAAGATTTAGACATGGCCATGAAAAGGAAAAAAAAATAGTGCCTTGTGTTTATTCTGTTTCCATGGAAATTATTACTTCCTACTCTTAGATTACAGACATTCATTATTAGTAATCATTCTCCTAATAATAATAGCAATTACAACATACCAGATGCTGTCAGACATATTACTTACATAACTTTATGCTCACAACAACTTAATGCAATGTATAAATAGGCCCCATTTATACAGATGAGGAAACTGAGGTGCCGGGAATTTAAATAATTTTCCCAAGGTTATAGAACTAATAAATGGTAAAATGTGATTAATAGACAAGTCTTTTCCTTGCAAACATTGGCCTCTTTCCGTTATATCACCTTCCAGATCTTAGCTGTGATTTCTTTAATTTGTTTTAAGAGGTAGTACAATACTTGGGTGCATTAAATACATTATCTTATTTGAGTCTCATAACACATTTGTGAGATATGTATAATAATTTCCATTTTTCAGATGAAGAAGCAGAGGTTCATTTACAGTGAAGAACTGTCCAAGATAGTGCTACAGGCTATTTCCCCTCACAGCTTGGACACCTAACTCTATACATTTTCTTCTGAATGCAGTACTTGCTTCCTTTTCTAATAAATAGCAAGATTAGTTCAGTGTCTATGATGTATATTTAGACTAGCTTCCAGTTTGCCTCCTATTCATATCACAGGATCCTTCTGTTTACTCTTGTGATGAATCTTGCCTCTTGATAACCCCCTTCCCTTTTCCCCTTTGAACACCGATGGAAATATGCTCACAGGAGCCCGTCACAGCCCTCTCAGCAAATTCTGTTGTATTTGTGGAAGCTTAATACTCATTCTACTTGCATGTCTTCATTTAAAGAATAAAGTTCATACTTGCCGACATGATAAACTTCTGCAAAAGTTAATGGGACTGAACCCATAAAATTGTTAATCATTGGCCCCTTAGATCAGCACTTTTTATTGTTTGCTTTTAGGGGTTGACCTACAAGTAAAATTATTAATCAGTAAAGGTTTCATTTTTAGCTTTTTGTTTTCTTTCTAGCTCCATCTTCTCTGTTTTTCCATCACTGCCTCCTCCCAACCCCAGATTCCAGGGCTGTCATTCTCTGCACTGCAGATCTTTTAAAATTGGGCATTAGGGACTTCACTCTTCCAGTAACATTTAACTTCCAGAGGACACAAATACTATAGTCATAGTGATTAATTTAAAATATTATTCATGCTGATTTAAGGCATCATCAGAAAAGCTGGAAGGAGTTACAGCACCAGTTAAAAAGCATCAGCAAGCTGCTGCCTCCTCAGTCATTGGGCAAAACCTTCTAAACATGTGCACTGTTAACGAAAGGGGAATAATTGAAACTCCAAATATAGTAGTATATAACAGCCAGAGAAAGCCACAGAGGAAGGGAGAGGAAGTGGACACTTAGGATTCAGAACTCGTAAATTCAGTAGCATTGCCTCTTGTTTGTGTGATTATAATTGCTAATTCAACTTTATCTACCTTTTGCCTTTGCTTGAGTCCAGGACACAAGTAATGGACCCATGATTGACTAATAATTTTGTGTTTTCATCCTTTTGTTATCAGGTAAAAAATCTTAATATTGGCATACAGAAAGGTGTGCTATAAGGTATTCCTGGTAAAGACTTTCAAATATAAGTGGAAACTTTATTATCTTAGAATTTCTAAATTATTACCTTATAATCTTAATATGAAATGACTGTGTATGATAAAGTAGAACTTCAAATATTTAAAAACAAAGACAAAGGGAAAAAGTTCTCTATAAAATTTCTTGCACTTTGATTGCCATCCCTTTCCTTTAACTTGTTAATATAGAGCAGACAAATAGGATCCAGCTGTATTATCCATGCTTCTGGATAGCCCAATAAAAGATCTCGAATAGAAGTGTTATTTTATACATATTTGAGCTGATGAAAAAAGAGAGTATTAACAGTTTGAGAAATCGAAATCATATTTTTTACATATGATACACATATTTGCCTTTTTGCTAGTTATGGATTAAACAAAAGGGAGGGATTTAGTTTACTTGTTCTTCAGCCAGGAGAAGTACCTACGAGTACATGTTCGTAGGAGCTCTTCAATGAGATTGTAAATTACTTGAGGACGTAATAGTAATAATAGCAGCCCTAATATTTGCTTCTTTTGTGCCAGTACTGCACATATTTTATTATTACTTAATATTCCCCCAAACCCTTTGAGGTAGATACTATTACTTCAGCCATTTTAGAGATGTGGAAACTGAATCTTAGAAGGGTTAAATTAAATAACTTTCCTAAGGCCTCATAGCTAATAAATGATGGCGCTAAGATTTTAAACCAGGCCTGTCTGACTTCAGAGCACCAACTCTTCACAAGTGAGCTATTCTGCCTTCCTTTTGTGAGGTGAACGTGATAACCACTACACTACGGAAACGGGACTCTGCCTTCCTTTTGTATCATTACGTCCCACAGAGTTCCAAAACAGTAACTTGCATATGATAAGAACCAAAACGTATTTGTTGAAATGATACTGCATTGGCTGAAAAAATTCAATCTCAACAGTTTCATAGACATTGAAACTGTAAAACTAAGCACTTTCAGTGGTTTCTTTGCAAATGACAATCTAACCAGTACTTCGAGTGTGATATATTGAAAGTTTAAGCTTGGAGATAGTTCATTAAAAAGCAGAGGTTAAGGGGTGCCTGGGTGGCTCAGTTGTTAAGTGTTTGCCTTCAGCTCAGGTCATGATCCCAGGGTCCTGGGATCGAGCCCCACATCGGGCTCTCTGCTCCACAGGAAGCCTGCTTCTCCCTCTCCCACTCCCCCTGCTTGTGTTCCCCCTCTCTCTGTGTCTCTCTCTGTCAAATAAATAAAATCTTAAAAAAAAAAAAAAAAAGCAGAGGTTAAATGTAGCAAATTTGATTATTCTGGAATCATTCAATATTTTGTGTAGTCTGATAGGTTTATGTCTCTAATTTAACATAAGTAAGAATTTAAAGATGATAGATTGATGGCCTTCTCTCAGCTTGCTTTAGTGAACTTTACGTTTTTCATCACAAAAATTTTAGGCTTGAACACTCAGAAAAGCTACTAGGAGATAAAAGGTATTTACAAAGATGCACGGGTAAAAATCAGCACACTAGATTTAAGAGAAGTATTTATTTATGAAGGATATATTATTTCCATTTTTAAACAAAACTGTTGTTTCTGTTAACTATAACAGAGAGTGAAACCATTTTTTTTTTTTTTAAGATTTTATTTATTTATTTGACAGAGAGAGACACAGCGAGAGAGGGAACACAAGCAGGGGGAGCGGGAGAAGGAGAAGCAGGCTTCCCGCTGAGCAGGAAGCCCGACGCAGGGCTCGATCCCAGGACCCTGGGACCATGACCTGAGCCGAAGGCAGATGCTTAACAACTGAGCCACCCAGGCGCCCTGTGAAACCATTTTTTGGATAAAAGCATTATGATTAAAATTGCTTGTACTTTGGACTTACTGTTTAATATGTAGTAGAAGGATCTAGGCTTTGGAGTTAGGTGGACCCAGGTTTGAATGTTTTCCAACTTACTGACTTTGTGACCTTGAGCAAACAACTCCCAGTTGTTTGCTTTATCCAAGTTGAGTTGATGATGCTTGTTTTACATAAGTGAGATTACTTATGCAAAGTACTTGGTAGAGTAGGTACTTGATAAAAAAAATAAGGCTTTATTCATATTTTGAAAACTATTCTTTTTTTTTTTTTTTTAATGAACTCGTAGGTAAGATTTTAGCTCTTTTCTGGTAGAATAAAGCATAATTCAGCTGTTAGGGCTCAAGCATGGTTTTTAAAAGTGAAAATGTGTGAAACACACTTAAAACACTTCTTCAAGTCTGGGTAAACGAACCTCAAATAGTTCTTTTAGCATGCAGAGTCAGAGTTGGTCAGCCTAGGTTCAAAGACCAGCTCATCCCATATTAGCTGTAATGCTTTGGGTAAGACCACTCACCTTTCTGGTTCTTGGTTTCCTTATCTATAAAGTGGGGTTAGTGACAGAATTTATCCCTTAGGGTAGCTGTGAGTTTAAATGAAACAATACTTGGTAAATATTAAGCACTCAAGTAAATTTTAGCTATTATCAGTCATAGTAGATGTAGTTGTAGTGGTGGTGGTGGTGGTAGTATATTCATAACTCTTAAGTATATAAATTAATGGTTTTAGAAGATCTTACTATTGTGTCTTACAGTTACTTTTTATAGATGAGATAGGGGAAATAAATAATATTTGCATTGCAATTATTTAAAACTTTTAAGATGCAAATGTCCTGAGCATTGTTCTGACTGGACCATGTAAGCATTGGCTTAGTTTGTGGCCCACAGTGGCTTGGGGGTTGCTCTTAGTATTTGGCTGCACTGGGGATCCCACAGGTGAAGAGTGTAACAACTGATCCCAGGAATTCTTGCCTGGTACCCAAAATTCAGCAGGTGAAGAAGCCTATGAGGCGCTCACTGCTGGTACTGGATGCCATTCTCAGAGAGATAAAGAAGATGCTTTCCGAAGATAAAGCTAACTCAAGATATCAATTTGTCAGAAGAGGATATAATTTTTCTACAACTAGACTGGATTGCTGATTTGCTGACATGGGAATTAGAGCGTAAAAACAGTGATTGCTGGTATTAAATATTTTTTCAGGAAGTCCCCTTCTAAGTGTTTGCCCCCGAAATAACCTGAAATCCTGTCTTCCCTGTCACACCTGCGGTGTATGCAACAGCATTCTCTCACTGCTGAATTTCCTCAGCTCACTCAGCCTTTTCACTCTTCAGTTCCGGAGACCGCTCTGGCAAACAGTTCGTGAGTCATTTGATGTCTGCTGGGGAGAAATACAGAACAAATGAGTCTCTTCTTTTCCAGGCCAAAGCTTACCTGAGGATTGCTGCAGAAGTGGTAAAAAGATTGCCACCACCTCTAGAGTGAGTTCCCCAGATGTTCTGGAAATTTACCTGGTGCTTAACAGTAAGACGACTTTTGGAAATAGCAGTGTGGTGATGAAACCTACAGGAATAATAGCAATCATAGTTGTTTTCTTGTATTTCTAAAGAAATGTCTTATTTTCGGATTTGATTTGCTAAGCAATGACTCACAAATAAAATTTTCATACATCAATGCTAACTGCTACATTTAGGAATTTTTTTGAAAGCTGATGTGTACCAACTGCACAGAAATGTGTTTTATTTTAATGAACGACCCTTTGGGGAATCATGAGTTTGTGTTAGAAGCCCAGCCTTCCATTGAGGAAAGAACTGTGCTCTTTTGGGGGGATTACAGAGTTAGTCATTTAAAGGATTTACTAAATTTGTGTGCTGATGTAAGTATGACAACTCTCCATCAGTCAGTTTGGTCTAGATTTAAATCTTGCCTTGGACTATCTTGGACACATTCTTAATATAAATAAACCTCTGCTTCATCTGGACCAGGCTTTATCCTAGACTTACTGAATATAATCTGCAGGGGTGGGGCTGGGACATGTGTATTTTTAACAAGATTATACTGATTTTGATGATTCTGATTATGATGGAAATAGAATAATAGGTAACAATTTATGAAGTGTTTTCTTGTGTTATTATAGTTAATCTTCCATTCATATGAGTGGGGCACTGTTGTTGTCTCCACTTTATAGAAATGAGAAAACTGAGGTATGGGAGTGTTAAGTGTCTTGCTGAAGGTTACTGTTCCAGCAAGCGCTGGAACTGGAGTTTGAACTTGGGCACTGGGATACTGGATCCTTCCTTTTTTACACTAAAGAGTATTCATTTATTTCAAAAGAGAAATATGGTATTCAGCATTTCCCTCAAACTTACTGCACTGTGAAACCCTCCCCTCTCCCCTTATAGGAGCATTTCATGGAGTTCGTGTTTCAAATGGTACACTTTGAAAAACATTTATCTTGTCTAGTTGAGGCTCAGAGAAATTCAGGGGGCTTTCCAAGGTCAGGTAGCAAGATAGTTATAAAGCTGCAAGTACTTGTAAGAACCATTAGTTGATAAAGAAGCAGTCTATGACCTTTAGCAAATACCTTCACATCTTTTGCTTTGTCTCTGGCTTAAATAGCCAGAAAATTCGGCAAAGAGTTACCTGTCATTATAAACATGTTTTCACACACTTATGTTCACATAAAAAAAACTATGTGAGTGTTTATGGAGGTTTTGTTTGTAATAGCCAAAAGCAACGCAGAGTTTTTCAGTGGGCAAATAGTCAAACGAACTGTGATATATGCATACCATGGAATACTACTCAGCAGTGCAAAAGAACAAACTATGGATACGTGTAACAATGTGGATGAATTCCGGAGAATTATGCCGATGAAAAAGCCAGTCCTAAAATTTTTTATACCATATGGTTCTATTTATGGAACATTCTTGAAATAACAAAAATTATAGAAATGGAGAATAGATTAGTGGTTTTCAGAATTTAAGGGGGGAGGGTTGCAGGGAAGAGAATTATGTGTGGCTATAAAAGGGCAACATAAGGAATCCTTGTGATGATGGAAATGTGTTCTGTATTTTGACTGTGTCAGTGTCAATATCTTGGGAGCTATTGTACTATAGTTTTGCAAGTTGTTATTGGAAGAAATTGGGTAAAAGGGCACAATGGAATCTGCATTATTTCTTACAACTGCATGTGAATCTACAATTACCTCAAAATAAAAATAAAAGTTTAATTAAATAAAACAAACATGTGCTACTGTGCCTGAACTGAAATGACTTGGGCCAAATTATCCATGCTAATTAAAATCATGAATAAAAGTATTTGTGAATACACAGTAATCAACCTTAATCACTGTGAGGAGGAAATGACTTTATATATATTTCTGTTTTTATCATTTTTTTGAGAGAAGGCTAATGTAAATAATCATTGAGCACTTCTAAATACCAAAAAGCAGGTACTTGAACCAGGCTTAACTTTACCTAGAAAAAGAATGATTTAAATAAGCTCCAGAGACACTAAAGGTTGTGTGCCAATTTAATACACCTCATAGAGAAATGGGAAAGATCATTTTTTTTTCTCATAAATACATGACTTAGAAAAGAGCTACATGTAAAATCACCCTTGCCCACAAGTCTCTGCAGATGCTTCCAGGAAAGCCACTGAAAAGATGGTGGTTGGAGTATATATGCAGGTTCATAAGTAGAAGAAGAAAAAGTAGCTCTAAGAGCAAGAATGAAACTTGTTCTAAAATTTAGCCTATGGCAGCCTTTGCTAAGCTTCAAAGAGCTGACTTTAAAGATAGACTGTCAAGCACAGCTAGTCTGCCTGTTGTTAGGGGTAATATTTATTCCTTATTCTTCACATTTCCATAGAGTTTAGAGAATTTCCATTCCACTCTCCAGAAGGTGAAGACAAGCTGCCCCACCCCATGCCAGGGAAGGAGGAGAGACGCATCTCATGAGTAAATTTCTTCCTGTCTGCATTTCTTTGATTTTAGCCAAATCCTGAGCTTTCTGAGGCAGGCTACAGGGAAACCTGTCCATCTCTGCCTTGGACTTGGGTGGGCAAGTCCATCTAATTTCGGGGTTGGGCATTTGGTAGCCCACTATGGTCACATATCCTCTAATCCAGCTTTTTGTCAGTAATATAGTAATATTATTTACCTTTATCTGAATTCTGTGTATCTCAGTTCCAAACAGGGGAAGAAACCTCCCCCCCGCCAGTCACCACACTCCAAAAAACATACCAAATATCGTTCTAGAATCCTAGAAAATCAGAACCAAAGAGTACATTAGAGTTCAGATACTTGCATCTCTCCATTGGAAACACTTCTAATAAAAAAAATAAGTTCACCAATGGCCAGAAGCTTTCTGGGGGAGAGGGGGAGGTTATAATGAAGTATACTATATATATATATATATATATATATATATATATACACACACACACAGTAAAGCATGGGAGACATAAATATATAGGTCAGTTGTCTACAAAGTGGACACCTATGTAACTACCAACCAGGTAAGAAGTAAACCAATACCAACATCACAGAAGCTTCAGTATTTTCTCTCACAATTGCTTCCCTCTCCCCTTACAAAGTTAACCATATACTGATGTTATAAGACCTAAGCTTGTACCCTTCAACATTATAGTTTTGCCTATTTTTTGCAGTTTATATTAAATGGAATTATACAGTATTTTGCTGTATATTAATTGCTTTTATTTTGCCCTATATTAACTGCTCTGTCTTGTTTCTGAGCTCCACGTCTACTGTTGCATAAAGCAATTATTCATATTATTTGCTGTAGAATATTATGTTGTTGGAATATACCCAACTTGCCTGTTCCACTGTAGATGGATATTTGGATTGATTTCAATGTTTTATTCTTACAAATGGTGCTGCTCTGAGCATTCTTGTATATATTTTCTTGGTATTCCATACTTAAATTTCTGTTGAGTTATTTCTGGGAGTGGAATTATTGGTAGTTGTTTAGTGGTATCTCATTGTGGTTTTAACTTGCATTTCCCTGGTTATAAATGAAGTTGAGTACCTTTACATATATTTATTGGCTAATTAGGTTTCCTCTTTTGTGTGCTGTCCAGTCAAATCTCTTGACCATTTTTCTATTATGTTGTTGGAGTGTTTTATGAATCCTTGTCAGCTCTATGTTGCAGATGTCTTTCCCACTTTATTATGATTTGTCTTTCACTCTCCTAATGGTGTCCTTTTGACAATCAAATAATCTTAATTTTAACAAATTCAAATTATTTTACTTTATGATTATTGATTTTTGTGGAGTGCCCCAAGGTCATGAAGATATTATCCTGTATTAATTTCTAGAAGTTTTATCATTGTTTTGCCTTATACATTTAGTTCTACAATCCACCTGGAATTATTTTTTGGTTATTAGGTGAGGTAGCCTTTAAGTATTTTGTGTTTTGTTTTTTTTTTTCCTTGTGGTTATCTAATTGTCCACTGGGATTGTCTTTTTCCTCTACTTTTCTGCAGTACCACCTTTGTTGTAAATTAAATGTCTATGTTTCTATGGATCTGTTCTGGACTTCTATTCTGTCCCATTGGTTTATTTGTCTGCCTTTGCACTAGTAATTCACTGTTTTGTTTATCATCAGCTTATTGGTCTTCAAGAACGTTTTGGCAATTCTTGATTTTTTTCATTTTTATATAAATTTTAGGGCCAGCTTGTGACATTCAAAACAACAACAAACTACTAGAGAATCTCAATTTTGCTTAGGATGGAGAAGGCTAGGAAGAGTGTCATACTACCCTTTGAACAAGAAAAAACTGCATGATCTACAAAATCATAATTTTTCTTAAACCCACCAGAGATCCTAAGTTACATTGCAACCAAATCTTCTGAAATGTATGAAAAGACAGACCCCTTCAAGGAAAGACAGGATGCAAATATACCTTTGGCAAAACACAGAAGAAAGAGCTGACAAACTCCTTAAAATAACAGGTAAGAAAAATCCAGTGAAAAATTTTAACAAATTGGTAAAAACTGAATGTGCGATAACAGAGAAATTAGAACCCCTGGAAGCTGTTAACAGGGGAGTTTGCATCCACTCATAGGCTTTTCTCTCTGGACCTCACAGGGTGCCTAAGAGAAGAATTGAGCATGGGGCAAGGGACTAGAGAAAGCCTTCTTGAGTAGTACAGGCCTGGAGAAGGAGAGTAGCTGATGCTTTAAGAAAAACACAAAACCTTGCCTGACTCTCCTTCCCTGTGGAACAAACACCAATAAGTCACTAGGGGAGGGTAGTAAAACTGTCCTCAGATGAAGACCCATTATGACTGCAGGAGAGGAAATAGGAAACCCCCCTAATCATGGGGGAGAACAGGAAGTCATCCTGACCCTGGCCACTAAAGGCATCGTATCACTGAGGGGAGGGTTGGTATCACTGAGAAAGCCCATTCACCAAGATTCAGGGACATAGGGCTTATCTGAGCTAAGGCTGGATCAAGACAACGGGGAATCCCCTGCCCCACAGCAAGCTAGCAAGCACTAAGTATCAAATATTAGCAGTGTCCACTGGTGGAGGAGAGGTAAAGACTATGAATAGAGAGGTCAAAAGCTAAGAGTAGAGCAACCCATCCTTCAAATTAAGCACAAGGTAATGCCAGAGGGATTTGAAGCCAGTGCTGTACTGAAGGTAACCATAACAATAAAACCTAAATAAGATGACTCCTGACTAAATTAACTCAGACCTGTACATTTTCTGACAAAAGAAGAGTCATGCACATTTTCAGCCATAAATACTATTTACCTCCATTTTTACTATTTTACACATGATGTCCAGCATTCAGTGTAAACAATTATAAGACAACAGAACTAGAACAAATAATCCTAAAATTCTTAGAGAACCACAAGAGACCCTAAATAGCCAAAGCAACCTTGAGAAAGAAAAACAAAGCTGGAGGTATCACAATCCCAGATTTTAAGATACACTACAAAGTTACAGTAATCAAAACAGTATGGTACTAGCACAAAAAATAGTCACATAAGTCAATGGAACAGGATGTAAGAGCCCAGAAATAAATCCATACTTATATGGTCAATTCATCTATGATAACAAGGGGGAAAGAATATACAATGACAAAAAGTTTTTTTCAATAAATGGTGTTGGGAAAACTGGATCACTTTCTTACACATACATAAAAATAAACTCAAAATGGATTAATGACCTAAATGTGAGAACTGAAGCCATAAACTCCTAAAAGAAAATATAGGCAGTAATTTCTTGGACATTGGTCTTAGCAATATATTTATGGATGTGTCTCCTCAGACAGGAGGAGGCAAAAATAAATGGGACTACACCAAAATTAAAAGCTCTTGCATGGCAAAGGAAACTATCAAAAAACAAAAAAGCAACCTACCAAATGGGAGAAAATATTTGCAAATGATACATTCAATAAGAGATTAATATCCAAAACATAACAACACCAAAAATAAACAATCATTATAAAAAGGCCAAGGATCTGATTAGATACTTTTCCAAGAAGACTTAGAGATGGCCAACAGGCACATGAAAAGATGCTCAACATCACTAATCATCAGGGAAATGCAAATCAAAACCATAATAACTCACACCTGTCACAATGGCTAGTATCAAAAACACAAAAAATAAATGTTGGCAAGGATGTAGAGAAAAGGGAACCTTCATGCACAGTTGATGGGAATGTACATTGGTGCAGCCACCATGGAAAACAGTATGAGGTTCCTCAAAAAATTAAAAATAGAAATATCATACTATCCAATAATTCCACTACTGGGTATTTACCTTAAAAAAAAAAGGAAACATTAACTTGAAAGGTACATGTACTGCTATGTTTATTGTAGCATTATTTATAATAGCCAAGATATAGAAGCAACCTAAGTGTCCCCTGATAGATGAATGGATAAAGAAGATGTGATGTAATGTGATGTGTGTGTATGTGTGTGTGTGATGGAATATTAGCCATAAAAAAGAATGAGATTTTTTTGCCATTTGTGACAACATGGATACACCTAGACAGTATTATGCTAAGTGAAATAAATCATAGGAAGAAAAATACTATATAATTTTACTTATATGTGGAATCTGAAAAACAAAACAAATGAACAAACAAGAAAACAGAAACAGACTCATAGATACAAAGAAGGAACTGGTGATTTCTAGAGGGGAGTGTTGTGTAGGGGATGGGTGAAATAGGTAAAGGTAAGAGAAACAGACTTCCAGTTAATAAATAAGTCACAGAGATTAAAAGTACAGCATAGAGAATATAGTCAATAATATTGTAATAATTTTGTATGGTGACTACACTTATCATGATGAGCATTGAGTAATATATAGAATTGTTGGATCACCATGTTGTACCCCTAAAACTAATATAACATTGTATTTCAACTATACTAGAATAATTAAAAAAAACAATATTTAAAAATTATAGGACATAAAAAGCAAGAAAAATCAACCCTTTATCAAAAGACAAAGCACTCAACAGAACCAGACACAAAGATGACTCAGATGACTCAGATGTTTGTACTATCAAATAAGGAATGTCTATGATTAATATGTTAAAAGGTCTAATGGAAAATGTGGACAACATGCTTGAGCACATGGGGAATTTCACAGATAGATGGAAACCATAAGAACAAATAAAATAGAAATGCTGGAAGAAAAAAACAGTAACAGATCAAGAATGCCTTTGGGCTCATCAGTAAAACTTGACAGATGAAGAAAGAATCAGTGAACTTGGATATAGGGAGATAGGAACTACCCAAATTGAAGGACAAGAATAAAGTTACACACACACATATGTGCACATGCACAAGCAAGAGCTGGGAATAAATTGGCATCTCAGAAGAAGAAAGGAACACTGGGACAGACAAAATATTTAAAGAGATAACTGCTAAGAATTCTCTTGATAAAATGGGAGGTATCAAACTGGAAAATTCACAGAACTCAGAAGGCTCCAAGTGGGATTTTTAAAAACAAATAACAGATTGAAACTGCTGGAAAAACAAAGATAAAAAGAAAATCTTGAAGGCAGTAAATGGAAAAATTCACATTACATACAGATAACAAAAATATGAATTACAGTAGACCTGCCCTATGTAAGGCATGTAACAATGGAAGGACATTAATAAAGTACTGAGATTTTAAAAACTGCCAATCCAGAATCCTATGCCAGTGAAAATAACATTCAAAAAGGAAAAACTTGGGGCACCTGGGTAGCTGAGTTGATGAAGCATCCAACTCTTGGTTTCGGTTCAGATCATGATCTCATGGGTGTGGGATCTAGCCTGTGTCAGATTCCGTGGTCAGCAAAGAGTCTGCTTGAAGATTCTCTCCCTCTGCCCTTCTCCCTACTCACGCTGTCTCTCACTCAAATAAATGAATCTTAAAAAAAAAAAAAAAAAAAGGAAAAACTTCTTTTTTTTTTACAAAAGCTGAGGGAATTCATTAATAGACTATACTACAATAAATGCTGTAGGAAATTCATCAGGCAGAGGGACTAGAACACCAGATGGAAACTGATCTATACAAAGAACTGAAGATCTCTGAAAACGGTTAAAATAAAAATAAACATAAAAAGTACTTATTGTCTTGAGGCATCTGGGTACCTTAGTTAAGCATCTGCCTTTGGCTCATGTCATGATCCTGGGGTCTTGGGATTGAGTCCCGCGTCAGGCTCCCTGCTCAGCTGAAAGCCTGCTTCTCCCTCTCCCTCTGCCCCTCTCCCCAGCTTGTGCTCTCTGTCTATCAAATAAATAAATAAGATCTTTTTAAAAAGTACTTATTATCTTATTTTTAATCATCCTTAAAGACAATTGTCTAAATACAAAATAATAGCAATATATTGTGGATTTATAATACATATAAAAATAAAATATATGAAAACACAAAAGATGAGGGGGATATATTTGGAGTATACTGCTGTAAGATTCTTATACTATATGAGAAAAAGTATAATACTATTTGAAGTATTAATTAAAGCCAAACACTATAAATTTTAAACAATTACTAACCTTTTTTTAAAAAATGGGGTTAAATGGGTGCCTGGGTGGCTCAGTTGTTGAGCGTCTGCCTTCGGCTCAGGTCATGATCTCAGGGTCCTGGGATCGAGTCCCACATCGGGCTCCCTGCTCGGCAAGAAGCCTGCTTCTCCCTCTCCCATTCCCCCTGCTTGTGTTCCTGCTCTCGCTATCTCTCTCTCTGTCAAATAAATAAATAAAATCTTAAAAAAAAAAATGGGGTTAAGTAATAAACCAGTAATGGAGATAAAATTGAATCGTAAATCTTTAACCCAAAAGCAAGCAGAAGTAGAAAGTATAAAAGGAACAAAGAGCAGATAGAACAAATAGAAAACAGTTTGCAAGATGGCAGATTTTTATCTAAACATATGGATAACTACAATGAATGAAAATGTTCAAAACATACAAATTAAAAGATTATCAGATTGGATAAAACAAGATCCTACTATATATTGTCTAAAAGAAATCCATTTTAAATATAAAGATACAAATAGGCCAAAAGTAAAAGGTGGAAAAAACATATATTGTAAACATTAATCTAAAGAAAAGTAGAATGGCTATAGTTTTATCACACACGGTAGACCTCAGAACAAGGCACAGTACCAGGACTGAAAATCCATATTACATAATGATAAAGGTGTTAAGTAGCCAAGAAGATGTAACAATCCTAAATATGTGTCCACCTAACAAAATAACTTTGAAATATAGGAAGCAAAATTGATGAAACTAGAAAGTAAAAACAGACAAACCCATAGTCACAGAGATTCCAACACTCCTCTCTCAGTAATTGATGGAACAAGGACAGAAAGTATTAGAAGACCTACACCAATGATCAACATTTATAGACCACTTCTCCTCAAAACAACAGAATATATATTATTTTTAAGGGCACAGGGACATTCACCAAAATTTCCATATTCTGGGTCATAAAACATACATCAACATTTAAAATAACTAAAATCATATAAAACATGTTCTCTTACCATAAGAATTAAAGAAACCTCCAAGTGTTTGGAAATAAAGTAATTCTAAACTACCCATATGTCAAAAAGGAAGGAACAAGGGAAATTGTTAACAAACATCAAATCAGTAACAAAATATTTTGGCCGAATGGAAAGGGAAATAAAACATCAAAATTTGTTGTATGCACCTGAAATAGTGCTTACAGGAATACTTATAGCATTAAATGCTTACACTAGAGAAGAAGAAATCTATCAATGAAATAATCTTATCTATTAAGAACCTGGAGATAGAAGAATAAGTTAAACCAAAACAAACAGAAAAAGGAAGCAACAAATGAAATTGAGAAGAAAAGCAGTAGAGAAAATCAGTGAAATCAAAAGCTGGTGTTTTGAAAAGTGAACAAAACTGACAAACCAGTAGCCAGACTCATTTAGAGGAGAGACAGTCAGACTTAAATTACCAACGTTACGAATGAAAGAGGGGTTATTACTAAGATCCTACAGACATTAAAAGTACAATAAGAGCTATTACAAACAATTTTATGCCCATAAAATTCACAACTCAGTTGAAATAGATTCCTTGAAAAATACTACTAAAGCTTATTCAAGAAGTAGATAACCTGAATAGTCATAAATTATGTAAAGAAATGTAATTTGTAGTTAAGAATCAACAAAGTAACCCCCAGCCCTGGATGTCATCACTGGAAAAATATATACCAGCATTTATGGAAGAAATAATGCTAGTTCTGTAGAAACTCTTCCAGAAGACAGAAGAGGAGGGAGCACTTCCTACCTCATTTTTTGAAGCTAGCATTACCCTGATAACTAAACCAAAGACAGTACAAGGAGACTACAGATAAACATTCCTCATAACCATAGATACTAATTATTAAGCATAATATTATTTAATTGAATCCATCATGTATAAAAAGAATAACACATTGTGACCAAGAGGTCATTATCCTGGGAATGCAGGGTTGCTTAAACATTTGAAAATAAATCAGTGTAAATAACAGATTAAAGAACAGACTAAAGAAGAAACACCATATATTTATCCTAATAGATGCATAAAAAGCAAATGACAAAGTTAGCATTTATTTATGATAACAATTCTCAGCAAGGAAGGAATAAAAGACAACATTTTTAACCTGATAGTATCTACAAAAAAATTTACAGCTAATATCATAACTAATGGTGAAACCCTACTTTCCTTCTAAGATTGGGACCAAGGCAAGGTTGTCTAAGCTCACCACTTTTATTCAATATCATACTGGAGGTTTTATCAGTGCAATAGAAAAAGAAATAAAAGCATATAGATTGGAAAGGAAGAAATATAACTGTCTTCATTCACAGATGACATGATTGTCTATGGAAAAAAATCCCCCAAAATAGACAAAAAAGTAACTAGAACAAAGAGTCAATTTAGCAGAGTTGCAGTATACAAGGTTAGTATACAAAAATCTATTTTATTCCTATATACTAGCAATGAATGATGGGAAGTTGAAAAAAAGTGCAGTTTATAATAGCACAAAAAACAAATATTTAGATATAAATCTAATAAGATGTGGACAAAGGCAAAACACTAATAAATCAAAGAAACGTATAAATGGTGAGTGATCACATTCATGGTTTGGAATACTTAATATTGTTAAGACATCTGTTCTCCTCAGATGG
Organism: Mirounga leonina; assembly: GCF_011800145.1. Classification (NCBI taxonomy): domain Eukaryota; kingdom Metazoa; phylum Chordata; class Mammalia; order Carnivora; family Phocidae; genus Mirounga; species Mirounga leonina. The sequence goes on along the minus strand of NW_023270829.1, from coordinate 585,041 downwards.
AACTATATCCAAGGCAATTCCAATCAGAATCCCAGGAGACTCTCTTGCTGAAGTTGACAACTTGAGTCTCAAATTTATATGGAAATAAAGAGGGTCTAGGGTAGTGAAAACAGTTTTGAAAAAAGATTAAAGTCAGAGGACATACGTTACCTGATTTCGAGACTTTTTATAAAGCTACAGTAATCAAGACATTGTGGTTTTGGTGTACAGATAGATGTGTAGATCCATGGAACAGAATAGAGAGTTTATAAATAGACATAAACTGGTATGATAACTTGATTTTCAATAAAGGTGCTGAGGCAATTCAATGAGGAATGGATAATCTTTTCAGCAACTATTCTCTAACAATGAGACAATCTTTTGCAAAGAAATAAAACTTTATATCTACATATCTACAAATTAAAATGGATCATACACCTAAATACAAAATCTAAAACTATGAAACTTCTAGAAGGAAAATATAGGAGAAAACCTTCATAATCTTAAGTTAGGCAAAGATTTCTTAAATAGGACATAGAAAAATCACTATAAAACTATAAAAGAAAAGGTTAAATGGTACTTTATAAAAATTAAAACAAGTGTTTAAAAACAGTTAAGAAAAGACAATTTTCAAACTTCAGAGAAAACATAAAACATATCTGACAAAGAATTTGTATCTAAACTATATAAAGAACTCTTACAATCCATTAGAAAGACCAAAGAAAAATCCCTAATTTTAAAATGGGCAAAGGATTTGACTAGAGACTTCACGAAGAAAAAGATACCACTGAAAAATAACGTGAAAAGTGCTCAACATCTTTAGTCACTAGGAAAATGCCAAAAAAGTCACCAATACAAAACAAAACCCCACAATGAGATATCACTACACAGCCAGTGAAAAAGACTGACCACACCAACTCTTGGTGTTGATATGGATCTACTGGAATTCTGTCTCATACACTGTTGATGGAAATGTAAAATGGTACATTTACATTTGGAAAGCAATCTGTCATATTCTAAAAGAGTTAAACATGCACTAACATACAATCTAACTATTCTCCTGCATATTTACCCAAGAGAAACAAAACATATATCCCCTGAAGACTTATCTATAAATAAATATTCCTACCAATTTTGTTTATAATATCCAAAAGCTGGAAACAACTCATACGTGTACCATATGGTGAACAGACACACCAGATTTGCTCTATCTATGCAGTAGAGTACTTCATAGAAACAAATGGAATGAATTATTGATACAATATTAATAAATCAATGCTGAGTGAAAGTGGTAGACAAAAAAAGTGGAACCTGTATAATTCCATTTATTTTTTTTTTAAAGATCTTATTTATTTGTTTGTTTGAGAGAGAGAGTGTGAGCCGGTGGAGGAACAGAGGGATAGGGACAAGCAGACCCCTCACTGAGCATGGAACCCCACACAGGGTTCCATCCCACGACCCTGAGATCACAACCTGAGCAGAAACCAAGAGTCCCACGCTCAACCGACTCCACCACCCAGGCACCCCTGTATAATTCCATTTATATAATTTCTAGAAAATGCATACTTAACTACTTGAAAAGTGAATCAGTGGTTGCCTAGGGATGGGTGTTGGGAGAGAAAGGGATGGAGAGAGGGAAGGATTAAAAAGGAAATAAGGAAACTTTGGGAAGTGATAGAGATGTTCAATAACTTGATTATAGTGAGGTTTTACAGTATATACTGTGGCCAAAACCAATCAACTTGTATACTTTAAATATGTGCAGTTTGGGGCATCTGGGTGATTCAGTTGGTTGAGCGGCAGACTCTTAGTTTTGGCTCAGGTCATGCTTTCAGGGTCATGAGATTGAGCTCTGTGCTCAGCGGGGAGCCTGCTTGAGATTCTATCTCTCCCTCTGTCCCTCCTCCTGCCTACATGCCCTTTTCTCTCTCTCTCTCTCAAACAAATAAATATTTAATAAATAAATAAATATGTGCAGTTTACTGTGCATCAGTTATATCAGAATAAAGTTATAAAAAAAGAATGATGCAGTAATGAATTGCTTTCTGATATTGGATTATACTTTTTAGAATAGTATTTTTATAAAAAGATAACCCTTTTCAAATGCCTAACATGTCACAATTCCATGTATGGTTATTTTCAAATCCCTTTTTCTTTTTCTTTTTTTTTTTTGACTCTCATTTTTTTTTTTCTATCTAAAAAAGCTTATTGAAAACTAGATGAACATTCTCTCTTGAGCTATTTTGAATGACTATTGATGTTTAGATTTCGGGTTGAAACTTGAAGGATAATCAATTCAATTACTTGCTTTCTTTCCTTTCTTCTGCCATATCCTATTGTGTGATCTGAAGCAGCAAATTGTTTTCACATTTAGAACTATTTTTAAATAATTTGGCTTAAAGTTTCCATGGAGTACAATGACAATAGAACTTGGTCATAGACCACTTTCCTAATCAGAAACCTTTACTTAAATAACATTTAAATCCAATCTTCAGTGTAAAGCATATCAGTGCTTTGAAAATCTTGTTAAACTCTGAAATTGAATGACCTATATAAATAATGATGTGCTATACTTCCAACTTATTAATTGAAAAGTAGCTGACTTTTATCCCCAAGAATGTCAGGTTTATAACAACAGATAAGTTGGCTAATACATAAAAGATGTTTAATACAAAAAAGAATACCCTTTAATAAAAAAAGACGAAAAGTGGTCATTTAGTTGAAGATTTTTTCAAACTACTTTCTTGTTCTTTATTATTTGTAGTCTTATATAGATATTTTTAAGTTTCATAGTTGTTGGTTTTTATTTCAGCTCATTCATACCCTATGCCTTCGCTAATTTTTATACTATTGCAAATTAGTTTGGGCCTTTACAGCAACATTAGTTGTCTTCTACAAAGTGAATATATCAAGCAATAATGATTTTTAATTTTTATTATTTTAATTGAGAAGTAAAATAAGAACAATAAATTATCTTCAACTATATCTGTTTCAGGCATTAGAAGAGATTTTGAAGAATATGGGTGTTGCTGCTGTTGAACTGTTGTTTAAACATTATTTCTCACACTGTGCCTAATGGATTTAATTATGGTTCACACACTTGTTTCTTTATCATCTCTTCAGATGGAGAGCTATATAGATACATTGTAAACTACTACAAGAACATGTTATTAGGCTGTCTCTGCTGATGAAGGAATTTTCAAATTAAGTTGTAAAAGTCCCTTGCAAATGAACTCCATTAAGCATTGGCTTTCTCTTGTAGTTCACTAATCATAGTTACCCACCTACATCAAGTACAAAAGCAAGACAACATATCCAAATAAAAAGACCTTATTGTGACTGGACCCAAAGGTTGGCAATGGTGATTAGTCTAAAATCCATTTAACATGGAAAAGAGCCCATCAAAAATATTTCTTTAACTCTTTTGTAGTCCATAGTTGCCCTAGGAAGCTCATACTTTAGTTGAGGACAATAAATTATCACAAATAAAATTTAAAACTAATAAGAGCCAAACTCTGACTTTAAGTACATTAGTAGTTTTAGGGAACTGGATTGGAGAAAGATCTGCAATCAGGTTTGAAGAATAGGTGGTTTAATATGAGGAAATAATATGAGCAAGGATGGGGTATAAGTGGGCTGACTGTGGTTTACAAGAGAGAGCTTTAGAAAAACTAGCCTATTTAGAGATGTAGTTTCCTATTTGGAAGTAATGGATAATAGGCTGGAAAACTAATCAGATTACAGTGGGCCTTAAATGACATGAAGTGCAGATTGACCTTGACACAATAGGCAGTCATAAGATTTTTTAAAAATTATTTTTTATTTGTAATACGTGGCTTCCAGACAAAATGTAAAAGGTATAAAAAGGCATTACATGAAAAATAATTGTCCTTTTTAATAAAGCTTAACAATCTGACTGAAATATCTGTATGAAGAACAAAGATGCAAGAATAGCTGAGAAAGTCCTGTTTAAGAAAATAAGAAGGAAGAAGAGGAGGAGGAGGAGGAAAGCAACTTGCCTTACCAGATATCAAAACTTACTATGAATTTATAGTAATTAAGACAGTTTGTTGTTAACACAAGAATAGAAAATAAGAGAGCCCAGAAACAGTCTGTACATATTTGAACACTTGACTTATGACAAAATGGTATTGCAGATGGGGGAAACAGTGCTGGGACAACTGGTTATCTATATGGAAAAGAATGGATCCCTTCCTCATGCCATATAAAATCAACTTTAAAAGGTAAAATTATTTTTTTAAATTTTATTTTATTATGTTAGTCACCATACAATACATCATTAGTTTTTGATGCAGTGATCCACGATTCATTGTTTTCATATAACACCCAGTAAAGGTAAAATTATAAACTTTTGAAGAAAATATGGGACCTTTGTGACCTTAGGGGGAAGAATCTCTTATACAAACAACCCTAATCATAAAAGAGAAGATTGATAAATTTGGCTGCATTAAAATTAAGAATGTCTCTTCAGTAGAAGACATATAGAAAATGAGATAAACCATAAACTGAGAGAACATATTGCAGCACCTATAATTAGTTATTTGGAATAATGCAAGAACAACTTACAAATAAATAAGGAAAAAAAGGGTGACCTAATTGAAAATTGGGCAATACAAACAAAACAGGTATTTCACAGGAGAGAAAATATGAATGTCCAATAAACAAAAGAAGCTCAATCCCAGTAGTAATCAAGAAAATACAAATCAAAACCAATGAGATGCCACTGTGTATGCACTGGGTTGTAAAAATTAAGTCTTACAAAAAGTGTTGAAAGGCATGTGTCTTAGACATTGCTGGTAAAGTGGTAAACAACCACTCTGGAGAACACATTGTTATAATATTACAGTCACATAACTTACTACTCTACTCTGGGTGTTTCCTAGTATTTCTTGCACATGTGCACCAGAATACACGTATGAGAATGTTCATAGCAGTGCTATTCAGAGTAGCAAAAATCTGCAAATAACCCAAATGTCCAGAAACAAAAGAGTGGATAAATTCCTTGTAGTATAGTCACACAGTAGAATATTATGCAGGAGTGATAATGAACTGCAGCTCTTTATAAAAATGGATAATCTTAGAAACATAATGTGTGAAAATGGCAAGTTATGGAAGACTATAGTATACCATTTTATAAAGTTCAAAAAACCTCAAGTAATATATGATAATAGTCATATGTACATGTGATTAAATTTTCCTAAAAACCTGTGGGTAACTGTTACTTCTAGGGTGTCAGTGGGGGATGAGGCAGGAAAGGAACACAAAGATAGCTACAGTTTTGGTAAACTAGTTTTTTTTTGTTTTTTTAAGTTGGGAGGGTGAGTGGATGAGAGCGGTCATAGATATTTTTTTAATTCTTAGCTCACTTGTACTTTTTTTTTTTTAGAGAAAGAGAGAGAGAAAAGGGGAGAGTGAGAGAATCTCAAGCAGGCTCCATGCCCAGTATGGAGCCCGACACAGGGCTTGATCTCATGACCCTGAGATCATGACCTGAGCTGAAATCAAGAGTCAGACGCTTAACCAACTGAGCCACCCATGTGCCCCACTTGTACAAATTCTTTGTATGAAATATAACCTTAAAAATTATAATTTGGAGAAAAAAATATATTTTCTCCTTCTACTCACTCAACCACCCATTTTCCTTCCACAGAGACTTAAATAAATTGTAGAGCAGCCATACGATAGAGTACAAAGCAGCTATTATAAAAGAACAAAGCAACACTATATATTCTGAATGGGATGACGACTGGATTATATTGTTAAAAGAAGTGTTAAAAGAAATCTCTAAAAAATATGAAGTTCTTCCTGATTTACCCTACATAAACCACTTTTTGACCTTTCATCCTGAGAAGGATTTAATTGATAAGTCTTCTATGAGATTATAAAAATGTTGGTCTGCTAATGTGCCCTATGTAGCAATGCCAAAAATACCCTCCTAACTGGGTATTCTAAGAGAAAATATTTTTAAGGCAGAAAGTAGATTTCACAGGATTTATTCTTTAGATACCTGTAATTAAATTTAGTTAAAACATTATAAACCTTTTCTCCTACCCAGTTACATTATGATATGAATTTTTTCATATGCATTATATCTGCAGTTATGAATTGTTGATTTTTCTGAAGTTGTCCCATCAATTATTGACATGCCCATATTTTTACTTGGTTTTAGTAAAATCTGCCGGCAACTTAAAATAAAATTGTCCCATCCCTTCTCTTCTTTCCTCAGTCCCTCCCCCCCCATCCCTTCTTTCTTCTGTACTTCTTGCCCTCATTACTCTCCTTGCAGTTGCCCTTTTTGCCAAAATGAAGCCCGGGGCTAGTTGTGTGCAGACAATATTGTTTGTAGTGTTATGTGTGTGGCTCTGCTGTCCTATTTTCCTGCACCTCGGATGGAGTTGTCCCTCTTGCCAGTATGAACTAATTACTTCTTGAAGTCCCTGAGTCTTTGAACATCTGTTGTCCTTTACGTCATCTAAGGGACTCAGAAAAGATCCACTTGAAGTTTTTTTCTCTAATACCACAGGGATTTTCTAAAATTTGTGTTATTTCCTGTGGCCCAGAGATTGTTTCATTTTCCTACAAGAGGAGGAAAAAAAGGGATCTAAATGCTTCCTGTGATTGCATAAAGTTTATTTTAGGAACTAAAATCTGGACTTTTTCCCCCCACTATTACATCCTATTTTCCTTGCTCAAGATTTATAGGGAATGTTAGGTCATGTTTGCGCCTTTGTAGCAAAGAAGTGTTTTCTTCTACCGACTAGAAAGTTTTAAAGTAAATATTCTGTGACCCTTTAGTTCAGATTCCAGGCTCAATGTGTTTTTGGAAGAGGAAAAAACATGGCTCTGAACCTAGGTCCTTACTCCTTAATTAGCTTTCAGACTGTTGCTTGGAATACTTAACATTATTTAGTCTCCCTCCACACTAACCAATTTTTATACCTCGTGTGCGTAAAATCACTAACAAGGAAAAATATCAAAACATTTCATTAGTTTATGTCTTTTGTGATGAGAGAAAAGTTTTTACTGTCTTGAATTAGCGACTAATTGTTTTCTGTTGAATCACGGAGATTTCTATCCTTTCTGAGGAGGAATTTTTGTATAAACAAGATTTTTCTATCTGTCTAAGGCTTCCAGTTAATTACATTTTGCAAGGAATATCAAAAATGGAGATTCATTATAATCACTTCCTGTTAGTAGAGAATAAGACACAGGAGCTATTTAGTCAAGTTGCTTTTTTTATAAAATGAAGTACTGGAAAGAGAGAAAAATCTGCCATCTAAGCATTTCATCTGGAACCTGTATAATCCACTTTTATTTCTGAATGGTGGCTTTATTGCCATGCTCTTTAGAACACTTTAGTGTCCTGAGCTTTTAGAAACAAGTGTGGATGTGACTTGCTTGTACATTTTCTAAGAGCATATTTTCCAAATGCAGAATAGGTGCTGCCACTTCAGTTTTGGTTTCACTTCTCAATTCTGTTAATAAAAATCCCTGTTGCAAACTAATTTTCCTTGACAGTTCATAGCAACCTTAATATGTTATTATTTTCAGCAGTAATTGAAGGAGTTACCAATTCCCATGTAAATAAGAGCATTAGTTACCATCTTCAAAATTGGTTTGAGGAAGGAGGTGAGGGTTGATTTCCTGATGATATAAGAGAGCAAACTATAGGGGGAAATCTCCTTTGGTATAGTTAATTTATCTGTGCTGGAGGAAGCCTGGGTGGCTCAGTCGGTTAAGCGTTTGCCTTCGGCTCAAGTCATGATCCCAGGATCCTGGGATTTGAGTCCTGCATCGGGCTCCCTGCTCAGTGAAGGAGTCTGCTTCTCCCTCTCCCTCTGCCCCTTCTCCCTGCTTGTGCTTGTTCTCTCTGTCTCAAAAATAAATAAAATCTTTAAAAAAAATTATCTCTCCTGGAATGTGCCATACTAATACGAATTTTTTTCCCTCTATTATTTTCATATATTGGTAAGCCTAAGGTACGCATTTTTTTTTTCAGGTGGAAGAAACAGGTTTGGAAAGTTTAATAAACTTACCTATGTAAGACTGTCAAAGGAAAATATACCCAAAGAAACTCAGGAATCATGATAGGCTTTTATTAGCTGAAACAGTCCACAGTATTAAGTGGATGTCAACTGATGTAAGATTCTATTCATATTACCCTACGTTATCCATCAGAATTTCTTTGCTTTACTCACTGAAAACCTCGATATGAATTTGAAGGGAAATTTTAATTCAAACGCAATTATTCCAGATAAGTTAGAATAAATGTAAGTGGCATCCTTGTTGAGTTAAATATTAATGAAGAATGTCACTTTGACTCATTTTTTTTTTTTAAAGATTTTATTTATTAATTTGACAGAGACAGAGATAGTGAGAGCAGGAACACAAGCAGCGGGAGGGGGAGAGGGAGAAGCAGGCTTCCCCCTGAGGAGGGAGCCCGATGTGGGACTCGATCCCAGGACCCTGGGATCATGACCTGAGCCGAAGGCAGACGCTTAACGACTGAGCCACCCAGGCGCCCAGACTCATTTTTTTAATTCACTTACTCTTTCTCTCTTCTGAAAGATTTGTTTTATTTTATGGCTTTAAAGAAATATTGCTTTCTCCCAACTCCATTGCTCTGGCTTTTAAAAAATAATGATTGAGGGAAGCACTCAAGAGAGGTTGGCATCTGGGAGGAATAAGGATTGTGCCTCCGGTTTCCCCACCATGGACGGTGGTGGGGAGGAACTGTGCAGTGCTTGAAGTGATTAAATTTCCTGGGCCATCTGGTCATCAGGAAAAGGCTGTGTTTTCAATTTCACTGTGAATGAGGAGAAGCTTATTAAGGAAGGAGAGCATTTAGTCTAAGGAAAATAGAAATCATACTTATTTCTACCACTAAGAGCTTCAGCCTCCTTAATTGTAGAAAGAAGAGTCACTTGTGGGAAACTCTGACCATCTAATAATGCTGTTGTCTGAGTTACTGGGGGGACCTGAAGGATGGTCTGGGAAGGTGAGTGAACACACAAGGGTAGTCACTTAGAATGGAGTCACTCCAGTCCCCTAAAGTCTCTCCCCAGCCCCATACAGTCTTTATGGAAGGAAGAAAATGAGCAAAAGGGGTTAAATTTTTCTCAGGCCAAGGAAAGAACTCAGAGTTCCTTGTTCCTTAAAGTTTACTGCCAGAGTCTCTGATCCAGATATCTGTTGGAAAGCCATGAATCAAGTGTAATTGATTAACATCCATCCACTCTTCTATTTATTGAACCACCTCATGCTTTAAAAGTAAAAACCAAGTTCATGTTTTATTTACCACTTTTTAAATAAAGCACTAGGTTCAAGAGAGGCTGTAGAGGGAAAATCAAGAATAGGAAAAGAAATCAATGCACAAAGCGTATATCTGCACTAAACATTGAAATTGGAAGAGAGACAGCAATGGACAATGGTATGCAAAAAAATAAGAGCTTGGATGTGAGTCCACCTGTTGCCACGTGCTGCTGCCTCTGTCACCTTTGCAGGTAATTAATACAGTTCTCTGATGCTACCTGAATCAAACCTAGAAAGCTCAGATTCTGGGATGTGATTGGGATTGTGCAATCTGAAACTTTTTTTTTTTTTTTAAAGATTTTATTTATTTATTTGACAGAGAGAGAGATAGCGAGAGCAGGAACACAAGCAGGGGGAGTGGGAGAGGGAGAAGCAGGCTTCCTGCCGAGCAGAGAGCCCGATGTGGGACTCGATCCCAGGACCCTGGGATCATGACCTGAGCCGAAGGCAGACGCTTAATGACTGAGCCACCCAGGCACCCTTAAAAGGAAAATAGAACCTGCAGTTCCACAGAAAAGTGCAATTTGTTTCATTCAAGATGTAGCTAACCACTGAGTATAGGAAGAAAGTTTCCTGACCTTTTAAGAGACTATTGCTCAGATGGTCTTTGGTTTTTTAAGACTGCTTGTCAAGGTGAAGATTTGTTTTGGTTTCCTTTGAAGCTGCCAATATGAAGAGAGAGAAGTGGGGTGAGGAGTGGATTGCAAAAGCTTGAAGGCTGAGAGCTTAGTCAACTTCCAGACCATAGACACGGAGGTCAGTGTGGCTGGACTGGAGCTGAGGAGAGGTGAGCTGGAAAGGTGCAAAGGGCCATGTGAAGGTGACTTTCTCTGCAGATGATAAGGAGCCACTGGAAAATGTTAGCAGGCAGCCCTGCCTGTCTCCTGATGCCTTGGCTCACAGTCTTCTCTTTGTTCCAGTCCCCATGGTCACAGAGTGCAGTGCTTCCATGTGCAGCTCTTGAGCCCCAAAGGCGTTTTCACTTTCCACATTCTCTTCCTTCAGCCCTCTGACTTTGTTCTCATTTACATCCACTCTGCATCTGAAATCTGAAACTCTCTGAACTCTGGGTGTAGTAACTTAACTGTCCTCCTGTTCTCATGTTCCCTTACCCTCTCTAAAGTTGCTTTTCTGGACTTCCAATACCTTTATTGGACTCTTGACTCAGTCCTTCCCCTCTCTCTGGACTTACCTCCTGGATTAGTTAGGATTCTCCAGAGAAACTGAACTAATAGGGTGTGAGTATGTATAGGTAGGTAGAAAGGTGGATGTAGCTATGTCTACTTATCTATTTATTGATTCAGAGATTACTTATGTATCTATTTATTATTGAAGTTATCAATTGAAATACAGTATTAGTTTGAGATGTACAATATAGTGACACTACAAAATACCATGGTAAGTATAGTTACCATCTGTCATCATACAAAGTTATTACAGTATTATTTACTATATTCCAAGCTACACTTTATATCCCCATGACTTACTTATTTTATTAACTGGAAGTTTGTACCTCTTAATCCCCTTTACCAATTTCCCTATCCTCTATCCCCTCTGGCAATCACTAGTTCTCTGTATTTAAGAATTTGTTTCTGTTTTGTTTAGCATAATACCCTTTAGGTCCATTCATGTTGTTTCAAATGGCAAGATGTCATTCTTTTTTTATGGCCACATAATATTTCATTGTGTATATATACTACATTTCTTTATCCATTCATCTATTGATGGATACTTCAGTTGCTTCCATATCTTGGCTATTGTAAATAATGCTGCTATGAACATAGGGGTGCATATATCTTTTTGGTTAGTGTTTTTATTTTCTTTGGTAAATACCTACAAGTGGAATTGCTGAATTGTATGGTATTTCTGTTTTTAATTTTTGAGGAACCTCATACTGTTTTCCGTGGTGGGTATACCAATTTACATTCTTACCATCATTACACAAGTGTTCCCTTTTCTTTGCATCCTTTGCCAACACTTGTTATTACTTGTGTTTTGATCCTAGAAATTGTGACAGTATGAAGTGATATCTCATTGTGGTTTTGATTAGCATTTCCCCAATGATTAGTCATATTGAGCATCTTTTCACATGTCTGTTGACCATCTCACCGTCATCTTTGGAAAAATGTTTAGTCAGGTCCTCTGACCATTTTAATCAGATTGTTTGTTTTTTGGTGTTGAGTTGTATGGGTTCTTTATATATTTTACATATTAACCCCATCAGATACGCCATTTGCAAATATCTTCTCCCATTCAGCAGATTGCCTTTTTGTTCTGTTGATGGTCTCCTTTGCTGTGCAAAAGCTTTTTAAATTTATGTAGTTCCAATAGTTTATTTTTGCTTTTGTTTTCCTTGTATGAAGAGATGGATCCAAAAAAATATTGCTAAGACCAGTGTCCCAAGAGTTTACTGCATATGTTTTCATTTACGAGTTTTATGGTTTCAGGTTTTACATTTAGGTCTTTAATCCATTTTGAGTTTATTTTTGTATATCATATAAGAAAATGGTTGATTTTCATTCTTTGGCATGTAGCTATTATTTCCCCAACACCATTTATTGAAGAAAACTCTCTTTTTCCCATTGTATGTTCTTTTCTCCTTTGTCAGGTTAATTGACCATATGAGCATGAATTTATTTCTGGGCTGTCTGTTCTGTTCCATTGATCTATGTATCAGTTTTTATGCCAGTACCATACTGATTTGGTTACTACAGCTTTGTAGTATAATTTGAAATCTGGGAGTGTGATACCTCCGGCTTTGTTCTTCTTTTTCAAAGTTGCTTTGACTATTTGGGGTCTTTTATGGTTCCATACCAATTTTAGGATTATTTGTTCTATTCTTTGAAAAAGCTCTTGATACTTTGATATGGATTTTATTGAATCTGTAGATTGCTTTGGGTAATGGACATTTTAACAATATTAATTCTTCCAATCCATGAGTGTGGTATATCTTTCCATTTATTTATGTCATCTTCAATTTCTTTCATCAGTGTCTTTTAGTTTTCAGAGTACAGGTTTTTCACCTCCTGGGTTAAATTTATTTCTAGGTATTTTATTCTTTTTTTATATAATTGTAAATGGGATCATTTTCTTGATTTCTGTTTACTAGTTTATTAGTGTATAGAAACAGATTTCTGTATATAAGTTTTGTATCCTCCAACTTTACTGAATTCATTTATTCTAACTTTGTTGTTGTTGTTGGAGCCTTAATGGTTTTCTATATATAGTATCATGTCATCTGCAAATAGTGACAGTTTTACTTCTTCGTTACCAATTCAGATGTCCTTGCCTTCTCTTCCCTCCTCCCCCCTCCCCTCCCATTCCTTTCTCTTTTCTTTATTTTCTTTCCTTGTCTGATTGCTGTGGTTATGACTTCGAGTATTATGTTGCATAAAAGTGGTGAGAGTGGATATCCTTGCCTTGTTTCTGATCTTAGAGGAAAAGCTTTCAGCTTTTCACCATTGAAGATGAAGTTAGCTATGGGTTTGACATATATGGCCTTTACTATGTTGAGTTGTGTTCTCTCTGTACCAACATTGTTTAGAGGTTTTTTTTCTTATCATGAATGAATGTTGGATTTTGTCAAGTGCTTTTTCTGCATCTCTTGAGATGATTGTATGATTTTATCCTTCATTTTGTTAATGTGGTATATCATGTTGATTGATTTTCATGGAGAGAGATATATTTTAAGGAATTGGCTCACACAGTTATGGAGGCAGGTGAATCCAAAATCTGTAGGGTAGGTTGGCAGGATGCAGATTCATGGAAGATCTGATGTTGTGATTCAAGTCAAAAGACTGTCAGGCTGGAGACCAGGAAAGAGCTGATGTGATTCAAGTCCAAAAGCTATTTGTTGCCAGGATTCCTTTCTTGCTTAGGGAGGTCAGTCTTTTCTTGTATTCATGTCTTTAATCAATTGAGAGGCCTACCCACATTATGGAGGACAGTCTGCTTTACTCAAAATTTATTTATTTATTTATTTATTTTATATTTTTTAATGAGTTGTAAGGCAGTGATTCCTCATATCTTAACATTACAGCTCTCCTTTATTTTTTTTTTTCAAATTTTTATTTAAATTCTAGTTAACATGTAGTGTAATATGTTTTCAGGAGTAGAATTTAGTGATTCATCACTTACATTTAATACCCAGTGCTCATCCCGATCAAAATTCCAATGACATTTTTCAAAGTGCTGGAACAAACAATCCTAAAATTTGTATGGAATCAGAAAAGACCCCGAATCGCCAAGGAGATGTTGAAAAAGAAAAACAAAGCTGGGGGCATCACTTTGCCCGATTTCAAGCTATATTACAAAAGCCGTGATCACCAAGACAGCATGGTACTGGCACAAAAACAGACATACAGACCAATGGAACAGAATAGAGAACCCAGATATGGACCCTCAACTCTATGGTCAAATAATCTTTGACAAAGCAGGAAAAAACATGCAATGGAAAAAAGACAGTCTCTTCAATAAATCATGCTGGGAAAATTGGACAGCCACATGCAGAAGAATGAAACTCGACCATTCTCTAACACCATTCACAAAGATAAACTCATAAGTGGATGAAAGACCTCAATGTGAGACAGGAATCCATCAAAATCCTAGAGGAGAACATAGGCAGTAACCTCTTTGACATCGGCCACAGCAACTTCTTTCAAGATACATCTCCAAAAGCTAGTGAAACAAAAGCAAAAATGAACTTTTGGGACTTCATCAAGATAAAAAGCTTCTGCACAGCAAAGGAAACAGTCAACAAAACAAAACAAAGAGGCAGCCCACAGAATGGGAGAAGATATTTGCAAATGACACTACAGATACAGGGCTGGTATCCAAAATCTATAAAGAACTTCTCAAACTCAACACCCAAAAAACAAATAATCAAGTCAAAAAGTGGGCAGAAGAGATGAACAGACACTTCTCTGAAGAAGACATACAAATGGCTAACAGACACATGAAAAAATGTTCATCATCATTAGCCATCAGGGCAATCCAAATCAAAACCACACTGAGATACCACCTTACACCAGTTAGAATGGCCAAAATGGACAGGGAAAGAAACAACAAATGTTGGAGAGGTTGTGGAGAAAGGGGAACCAACCCTTTAAAAACCCTCTCACAGAAACATCCAGAATGATGTTTATCTAAATATCTGGGTGCCACAGCCCAACCAAGTTAAAACATAAAAGTAACCATCACACCTTCCTGTCTTCTCTAACCATGAATGTGTCTGTTGGCTTCTCCCTTACTCCCTTACCTTGTTGTGTAACTATCACACCTGCTTTGTTAATGGTAAAGTTTGTATCACTCCTGCAATCTGCTTCCTCTACTCCTGAAACTGTTCAGCAACACTGAAGAAAACCACACACCTGGATATAATGGCACTACAAGATAGTGGTCTCCAGCTTTAGGGAGGTCCTCAGGGCTGCTTGGGTGTGTGTCCCTGGCCAATTCCCTCTCCATTCCCACAGAGACTCTTTTAGACCTCTACAGTTCTAGAGACTCCCTTACACATCCCTGTCTCTTTCTCTCTCAGCAGATGAACTTACCTATTACTGTGTAGTGAAAATTGTGGGTTTTAAACATGAACCACCTCAACTTGCTGCTCTTCCTCCCTGTCTGAACCATCTGAATAATCTTGGCCTGCCCACATATGAGAATGTTGGAAGCAGATTAGGGGCCAACAAGCATATACATTTTGTCTTCAGAATTCATCCAGGGTGACTGTGCCTCTAACCCCCTACCCAGGACTCTTTGAAGGTCATGACCACCTGCTTTCTGATTTCACCTGCCCCCTCCATGGTAGTCCATTCCATCTTTCAACTTGCCTCACCTACTAAATGCCCACTTTGAACTCCTCTCTCTGATGTAACAACTCAGGGTGGTGAATCCAAATAGGATTTAGAAATGGTAGGACATGGTATCTGGATGTGGTTGGACAGATGGTACCAGTCATGGAGACATGGCAATAGGAAGAGGAACAGGGTGTTTTAGAAGGAAGATGATAAATGAGTTTGGCCACAGTAAGTCTCAGGTGCCTATGGAACATGTATAACCACTATGACCTCATAAAGGGTTTTTATTAGGCCTGACTTATTCCCTCCCTCCAGGCCATGTGAGTTCATTTTTTATCTTATAGTTCACTAAAATAAAAGGAACGATGTTGATCACCTAAGCCTAGTTGTTTAAACAAGAGGGGATTTATTATGTGTAACTGAAAAGACCCTTGTTACAGCAGGAATACCTTGCATACATCAAAGAGAGGTCCCAGCGCATGCCAGCATCAGCAGTCTGTCAGTCTCTGTACTGTAATCTTTTGCGATCTTTGCCTAACTGTGGATTGTCTGAAGTTCATCCCAGACCCTGGTGAGCTTATAGGGAGTAACTCTAAAGTTATCCACCACCAGTTTTATTGTTTGGGTCAAGTGTGTAGTCTCTGCAGAATTATTAAATCAGGCTCCTCAAAAAGACCTCTGTCTGTTTATTCATCAGTTCCTCTAAGCATGTCATATAATTGCCATCAAGGGGGGAGGGTGATGAGGACAGTCCTAATTGCACTGCAGGCGTTTGGGAGGGTCTGGAATTGTCAGCTGCTATTTGCAGCATTGGTTGGCGTTAGAAACAGGCATGAAAGAAAACACATGCTGAGACATCTCTTGAATCTATCTCTAGACTGAGAACCTGGCTCATTCCCACATAAAGACCCACTTTTTTTTTTTTTTTTAAGACCCACTTTTAAAAGGCTATTTTGTGTTCATGATGGCAAATGCCAAGGGTGTGTGTGTGTGCGAGTATGTGTGTTTGTGCATGTGTGCACTTGAATGTTGAGCCTTTGAAACAAGCCTTGTAGACCTCTATACCATTAGAGTGTTAGTATCAGGAAGGCAGTTCTGTGTCTGGCTGGAATCTCAGAAAGGAGGCTGGGCTGCAGACAGAGTTTTGGGAGTCATTATATGCCAGTGGAAGTTGAAACATTTTGTTCTTTCTTAGATATCTTTTACATCCTTCAACTCCCAGATTCCTTAATTCCAGCATTAGAAATTTATATTCTCCTTAACTATACAAAAAATCAGCAGACGTGTAACTCTTTAAAATAAAGATTGTGATTTTTTTTTTCCCCTGTCATCACACAGTTGTAAACACCGCTGGTGTAGGGTCTAAATAATCGTGTTAGTAGAAAAATAAAGGGAGAAAACATTGTAAAATTTTAAAAGAAGAACATTCAAAACTATTTTTATTAATTTCAGAAAGATTGGAGAGTGAAGACAGATCCTCTTAATGTCTTACAAGAATGAAATCCTTGAAGGGTTTATAATCACCGAAAAGGTATCAATAGAATGTATAGAAAAATGGACAAATCAGTTGTTCTACTTCTTAAATACTGAAGCACATCTAACGGTGCACTCAAGTACAGAATTACAGAGGAGCGGATGAATGAATGAATGAAAGAACGAACGAATGAGTCAGTAAATTCTCCTTGGGAGTAAGTTAAGCTCATTGGGATATCCCTTATCTTCCTCGACCTACTTACAAGTCAATGGATGATGTGCCTTTAGTACCTGAGGGTCTCCCACTACTCCTAAACCAAAAGTAAAAAAGGATAGATTCAATGTCCCTATTAATTTATTAATTAACTTTGCATTATTTCATCAGGTGCCGCCAAGAAATTGCTGTCAGTCGGTCACTTTTCTTTTTCTTCTTCTCTAATGTACAGAGCGGCTCCAAGTAATACATGCTTTTCGTTCATTTCTCTGTGTCAAATCTGCAGGAAAGGTGGCGTCCCAGGGCCAGGGGACCAGTCTTCCAAGATTGGTGGCGGTAGATCTTACACTGATGAAACCAAACATGTTTTGCTGAGAATATTGATAAAACCATTCATTTTTACTGAGGGCTGTTCACACTGATAGATGGTCAAAAACAAGAAGCAAAATAAATATGGATGATCCTGGTATTACTGCCTCTGACACTTTTCTTATTACTTTAATATTTTTCTATACAGTCTACATGTGTGGATGAGTGCCAGACTGCATTTAATTTTCCTGTGCCTCCTGGAATTGTGGTTGTGAGTTTTATGTACTAATTCCTAAAGGAAAAGATATTTTTCTATATGAAGATGTGGGGCTTCACCTTGACAATATGATTGCTGCTTTCTAAATCTGTTAAACTTTAACAGATGTGTGTCTAATGAGATAAGCAGATTAATTGAAATATAGAATTATTAAAATCTTCCTAAAACAAAATTTTTATAATTCCCTGCCTTAATAAATTATATTCAGTATAGTCTATTTACCTTCCTTTGATTAATCTGGATTTTGTCATGCTTCAGGCTATAAATAATCATTTCTGCTTCTACTGTAATATGTATGCATATATAGAAGGAGAAAGCAAGTCCCCTCTCTTTATTTCTAGGATGTAGCCTCAGAATTGCATTTAAAACAACAACTAAAATCCTTTCCGTCCATTTGTTTTCTTTGGGTTGCCTCTTTAACCCACAAGCTAACTGAGTACTGCCCCAAATTCAGTTTCATTGGGAATTTAGTTATTTGAGGTTTTAAAATCACTCTTAATCCTTTTTTTCCAACTTCAATTGGAAGTCATACATTTTTATAAGGTATGTTTAAGTTGCTGACTAAGTCAAACA
This sequence comes from Mirounga leonina, assembly GCF_011800145.1. NCBI lineage: Eukaryota > Metazoa > Chordata > Mammalia > Carnivora > Phocidae > Mirounga > Mirounga leonina. Next base: position 567,088 of record NW_023270829.1, on the reverse strand, counting down.
AATGAATGTCTCCTGAGTTTTATAGAAAGCAAGCATTTTAAAACAAAATCCTAAGTTAGATGACCTGAGATGGGAATTTATCTGCTGGTTGAATGCTATAACCATCCCCAGCCTTTCTCCTAACTCTTCATTCATTGTTCAGGCAATGAATATTTATTGAGTATTTACAACTTGTCAGACAGTGTAAAATGCTGGGGAACACAGAGATGACAAGTCACAATCTTGCCTTCATTGTACTTAAAGCCTAGTGGGGCATTAGACAGGGATTCTCTCTTCTGCATCACTGGCTGATAGAATACAATCAAGGCTAGATTTCAAGTTAATTGTTCTCAGTCAATAAAAAAAACAAAATTTTAGCATCCTTCTTGAAAAATTAAAGCTTTCTCCCAGCAAAAGTTTGCAAGAGGCTTCAACAAACAATAGTACTACATCAATGGTTTTCAAACTCTAGCGTGCCTGGAATTACTGGAGGGCTTATTAAAACACAGATTGCTGGGCCCTGGACCAGAGATTCTGATTCAGTAGGTCTGGGGTTGGAGATGGGGGTGGATGGGGGGATTTGCATTTCTAAGAAGTCCCCAGGTGATACACAGGCTGCTGCTTTGGGGACTACACTTTGAGAAGCACTGGTCAGAAGTATTTTGTTTCTCAAAAGACCCTCCCTCTGGCAATGACGATGATGATGATGTTGATGTTAATAATAATAGCCCACACATAGTGAGCTCTTGTGGAGTGACAGGGATCTTGCCCTTGACATCCATCATTACATTCAGTTCTCACAACAACTTAATGAAATAGTTGTGATTACTATCCTCATTCTACAAGTTAAGGAAATAAATATTTGGAGAGGTTAATTGATTTGCTCAATGTCGCAGAGCTAGTCAGGGACAAAAGCTAGGATGTGAATTTAAATCTTTTTGATACATGTCTGTGGTTTCAACCACAGGGCTCTTCTGCTTTCCTATGATGCCCAGCACATCTGGGTAATCACAGTCTTCTTGGGAGACACCTGTGGGCATCTGTTGGACCTATATCCATATGCACCCACACCTAGGGATTCTGAATAGATGACTTTTTAGGTTCTCAAAGGCATCAGGAGATAGCAGAACTTCCTTTAGTAATCTATTCTAGTGGCTAATAAGTTTTTTGTGATGGGAAAAAATTTTTAATTGGATAAAATCCTTCTTTTTTACCAATTTTTAAAAGCCATTCAACCATCGAGAATTAGATAACCATAGCACAGTACACCTAGTTGAGTTGACCCTATCTTTAGATGAAATAGGATTTGACAGTGAGGGTTGGAACTGGGTCTGCCGCTTTATCTAGAAGGTCATATACCCCCTTTCCAATCCTCATCCACTTGCAATCCATTTAAAAGGTGTCTGTGAAATTAATTTGAGCTTTTTTGACCTGAGTTAAAGTACTTTTTGCATATCTCCTGACATAAAAATAGTAATGATTCACTATATTAATTAAGAGTTCTGTCAGGAAGACTCAGTGATCTTACCCACAAGGTGAGGAAAATCAGAGAATGTGCTGGTGGCTCATCAGCATCCTGGGAAGGGCCATCTTGCTTCCTGGTTAGACATTTTCATTGGGGAATTGATCCCATCTCCTGACCTTACAGCAGATTCTTCTTCCACCTACAGAGGATGCGGAGTCCTTTCAGATGGATTATTATTGTAATAATATAATATTATTATTATAAAATAAAACACATCTACAGAAGGCAACACAAAGCAATTATTATATGGCAATGAGTTATTCTGAGTGAACATTCTTGAAACTGCTAAGTCAAGAAATAGAAGTTTGTCACCCGCCATGATGGCTAATTTTATGTGTCAACTTGACTGGGCTAAGGGATGTCCAGATAGCTGGTAAAACAGTACTCCTGGCTATATCTGTGAGGGTGCCTCTGGAAGAGATTAATAGTTGAATCAGGCTAGGGATTCCCAGGCCTTCAGACTTGGACTGGATTATACCATTGTGTTTCCTGGTTCTCCAGCTTGCACATGGCAGATTATGGGACTTCTTGGCCTCCACAGTCATGTGAGCCAATTCCTGTAATAAATATCCTCTTACATCTATATATATCCTGTTGGTTTCCTGGAGAACCCTGGCAGTATACCCACCCAGAAGTTCCACCTTCCCCACAAAAGTAACCATATCCTGACTTTATTTTTTAAATTAACATATAATGTATTATTTGTTTCAGGGGTACAGGTCTGTGATTCATCAGTCTTACACAATTCACAGCGTTCACCATAGCACATACCCTCCCCAATGTCATCACCCAGCCACCCCATCCCTCCCCCTTCCACTCCAGCAACCCTCAGTATGTTTCCTGAGATTAAGAGTCTCTTATGGTTTGTCTCCCTCTCTGGTTTCGTCTTGTTTCATTTTTCCCTCCCTTTGCCTATGATCCTATGCCTTGTTTCTCAGATTTCTCGTATCAGTGAGATCATATCATATCCTGACTTTTTATTGTAATCACTTTGCTTCATTGTTATAGTGTTATTCTGCCTATGTGCATCCTTAGCACTATAGTTTAGTCTTGCTCATTTTTAAAATTTGATTACCTTTAAGTTTCTTCTAACTTATAAAATCCCTCTCCATCCCTTTCTTTGTCTTTAAATTTATGTGGAAGAATCCAGGCCATTTGACCTTTAGAGTTTCTCCAAGTCTGGATTTGGCTGATGGCAGCCTCTTAGTGCTGTACAACATGTTGCCCTGTCCTCTTATTTCTTAAAAATTGGCAACCCCAAATTGGCACCCCAAACTGAGGCTATTCTTACTCTATAATTTCTTTCCCATTTATTAGTTAGAATACATTTATGAAGAGATACTTCGTTTACTGTTGATTAATCAGTGGTAAAGCTCATGTAGAGAGAGAAGGATAAATGCTTGATTCTTTCCCTTTATTTGCTAATTCTCAGGAACTAGTACTTCAGAGGTGACTAATACCTTTTTTACAAAATAATTTAAGAACTCATGGATTTAGGGCACCTGGGTGGCTCAGTCGGTTAAGCGCCTGCCTTTGGCTCAGGTCATGATCTCAGGGTCCTGGGATCAAACCCCACGTTGGGCTCTCTGCTCAGTGGGGAGCCTGCTTCCCCCTCTCCCTCTCTGCTGCTCCCCCTGCTTGTGCTCTCTCTCTCTGTCCAATAAATAAAATCTTAAAAAAAAAAAAAAGAACTTATGGATTTAGATATACTTATAGGTTTAAATACATTACATTTATTACCATTACTGAAGCTCAAATGATCACATATTTGGTCAGTGGAAGCCTCTTCAAGGTGGCTCCTGAGTCCTTTTAACATGACCCAAGTAGTGATCAATAGCTTCCTTGCTCTCTGGTATGACAAGATGTTCTAGCTTGCCCTGTATACTTCCTGTGTCATGCCTGGAATCTACCATTTGTCTAATAAGGTTTTTTTATTGAGAAATTATATTTTTAAATCATATGTGGTGTTAGGGATGCTCATACTGGATCAATCTTCTGTTTCTAGTCCTTAAAGTGGACAGAGCTTGAAAAAGATAAATGTGTGTAGACACACACACATATCTGTGCATATATTTTGCATCTGCTCTTTCCCCCAGTTATTAATAGTTGTACTTTGTCTAATTGTTTAGACAAATAGTTTCTTGACCCTTATGTCATCTTTGGCCCACAGGCAAAGTATCCAATGTCAAAGTCGCCCTAGTCATCTTGGTTGTCTGAAGCTCATTCCTCAGGAAGCGTTCTTGGGAATAATATTTCTTGTGTCCTTGTATGTTGATAAGTTTGTGCCTTTTGTACTTGAAAACAAGTTTTACTGGATATCAAATCCTTGGCTCCTTCTTTCTTTGTGTACCTTAAATATGTTACAACATTTCCTTCTGGGAAAAAGCATTGCTGTGGAAAAAAACTAATGGCAATCTAATTTTCCTTCCCTTATAATTCACTTGTTCTTTTTCTATATGCCCAAGCAATTTTTCCTTCCTGTCCCTTCCCAATATGGCTTGGTAGTGGTCATTCTGGGTTGATATTCATAGTGTGTGTGTTTTTTTTTTCAGTAATATATATATATTGTATGTGTATGGTTTTAGAAAAGTTTCATATATATAGTTTTATATATATATGTAGTTTTAGAAAAGTTTTTCTTAAGTTATAGTTTTTAGTATTTGTTCTATTCCTTTTGGTTTTTCTTCTACAAGGACTCTTATCAATACATTCAAGCTCCTTTGCTTATCTTTAATATTACTCATTTCTCTTGATTTTTTTTTCAAGATTTTATTTATTTATTTGACAGAGAAAGAGGCAGCAAGAGAGGGAACACAAGCAGGGGGAGTGGGAGAGGAAAGAAGTAGGTTTCCCGCTGATCAGGGAGCCCGATGAAGGGGTTGAGATCATGACCTGAGCTGAAGGCAGAAGCTTAATGACTGAGCCCCCCAGATGACCCTCTCTTGAATCTTTTAAAAGATTTCTTTCTTCATTACTTTTTGATTAAGAGATTTCTCTTTTGCACATTTAGTTTCTCTTAGGGTATTATCTGTTATGTATATTCGCTCTTACATTCCTTCATGTTTACTCTCCATTCCTGAAATGAAGTTTTATTTCTAATTTGTATTTGTCATCTCATTTCCAAGTTTTTCTAATTTTGATTTTTTTCAAGTTTTCTATCATTTTCTTAATGTCTTTGAACTCACTGTGAAGTATTAGATTACAGTTTTGGTTCTGTATTGTGGATGTATCTTTCTGGCATGCTTTCTTTGCCTGTGGGATGCTATTCAGTTCCTTATTTTCTTTTTCCTTATAATAACTTTGTATGGTATATGCTTTGATACTTTTCTATAGCACATTTCTTAGTGAAATTGGTTTTTCTGAACTTTAGAATGAGGCAGGGGTTTGATGAAACATTTCTTACTTCACAGAGCCCCCTCTCTTGTTTTAGTGTTGTGTTCAAATATATGGCAGCTTTCTTTCTCAGCTTTCTTGACTCTGTTTCCCTCCTCCACTTTGGTCTGAACTTTCTCTTTCCTTTGTCTCCGTGTCCCTATTCTGCCTGGTTTTCATTGCACTCCCATCAGTTTCTCTGCAGTCTGAGCCCCATCCTAGAAGGGAGCCCTGATTTCACAGGGTCCCCTTCAGTCCCTCTTACTGCAGGCCACTTGAGTTCACTTGCTATTGGCAAGAGCTCAACTGCCCAGTTTCAGCTGCTGTTCTCCAATTGGTCCTCCATATTTTCCAGTGATATCTGTTGACTATAGTGTGGTTTTCCTGTTCTTGATCCATAAGTGAGAAGTCCCATTGCTTCCTTCTTCCTCCTACATAGATAGGCTACTATGCAGGTATTGTGAGGGTTGGGTTGTTTCCACCCACTTATATTGGGATTCATGGGGATACCTTGTCATCTAGTCTTGATATAAGTATTGTCCAGGTTTTTGGTTTTGCTCTCTTATTCATTAAAAAATATTTATTTATTTATTTATTTAAGAGGGGGTGGGGGAGAGGTAGGTGAGGGGAGGGGAGAGAGAGAAAGAGAATTGTAAGCAGACTCCCCACAGAGCATGGAACTCAATTCCATGACCCTGAGATCATGACCTGAGCCGAAATCAAGACTCAGGTGCTTAACCAACTTAGCCACCAGGTGCCTCTGTCTTACTCTATGTTAATGTGGGAATTTGGAGAGATTGAAAAACAGTGCTTGCCACACTCTCAGTTTCCCAGAATCTTCCCCTACCAAGGAACCCTTGATAAATGTTCCCCCAGTCTTCCTTCTCACCTAGAGAAGGGAAAACTATTTTAGTCTCCCTGGTAAAAACATGGAAAAATTTTTGATGGAGAACTCTCTCTCTCTTCTCCTCAGCGTACTCAAGCCCTTTTACCCCTCTTTGCCCTCCCTGGGCAAGTTTTAGCAGGATGGAGAGGAAAACAGGTATGCTTTAGAGTTTGACAGTATGACAGGATTCTTGGAACATTTTTGCAACTTGCCCTCCACAGACTGAATTGAAAGGTCAGTGACAGCAGAATGTTTCAGAGATGAAAGCTATTTTGTCCCAAGTGGAGTTTAAGTGATTCATTCTTAAATAGGAGGAAATCACTCCAAGTAACAGATTTTCTGGGGCTACTAATCCACTTCCAGGTGGAGGCAGGCACCACTAGGAGAAATCAGCAGTGTGACCTCAGAAACATTTTTGATGCTTGTATTCACACGGTGAAAACTGGGGAGCTGTAGGATTTTAACCCTGTAATACAGACCAGTTTTGGTGGTTTTCCTCCTCACTGTGGCTTCTGGAGGAAGGCAGCATATGACTGAAGGAGGTACTCCCTCCTCCCTGCCTGGCAGTCCCTGTGCCCTCCGTGGGTCAGTGAGGGTCCGTCAGCTCTGCAGTTTTTCTGGCTCTGCAGCCTCTGCGGTTTTTCTGTGCAGGTGCTGGCCCTCCTTGGACATCCAAGTACGGTCCTGCTTGGGGCTGTCTGACAGCTAGGGCTCCCTCTGAGTTTCCAACCAGGCAGAAGGCCCCGTTTGAGTGGCATTTCTTTTATAAGCCGGGAGCCAACGAACAATCAGCCCTTCCACCAGGCCAGCATTCAGTGTGTGGCTGGAAAGTGTCTCTTGGTGACCTTTATTTGCATTGGCCTGCAGATAATAGTAAGTTTCCTTAGTGAGGAGGAGAAGGGAGGAGGTAAAGGGCATATGTGAAGCCTAAGTATTAGCTCTGAGGACTTAAGTATAGGATGTGCGGCCAGCTCTGGCAACCCCAGTTCTGCTGCCCTTTACGAAGGAGACAATGACTGTATCATTAACCACCCCGGTCGAGCACCACCAGAGGGACACTCACAAGTTCAAAGACATTAGAGTTCAAACTGCCCCTGTCCTTCTGAGGTCCCTCAAGCAGGAGGCCGCACCTAGTAGCTGCCAAAGGGATACAACTTGGCTATATAGGAGAGGTCGCCAGCTGGCAGCCTGCAGATGAGTTTGGTTTGGACTTCAGAGAGTTAAAAAAAATGTTTTTAATTAGTTGCCAACATTTAAATATCAGGAGACTTCATGTTTTAAAAAAGAAGAAAAAAAAGTCAGTGTCTGGCTTCTCTTGAGAAGCCAGGGACGTGGCAACTAGTGGCTGGCACTGAGTGGCAAACTGCTCCCTAACGGAGGGGCCTGTGTGCTCCCCGTGGCCATGGCCATGGCCCCTCTCGCCCCTCTGCCATCATTTTTGCTCTTTCTCCTGGGTTATTCCCATCAGCATAAAAACCTAATGTAATTTCTCCTTTCTTTTCTAAAAAAATTTTTAATTTTAATTCTAATTTAATTTAATTTTTTTAAAGATTTTATTTATTTGACAGAGAGAGACGGAGTGAGAGAGGGAACACAAGCAGGGGGAGTGGAAGAGGGAGAAGTAGGCTTCCCGTGGAGCAGAGAGACCAATGCGGGGCTTGATCCCAGGGCCCTGGGATCATGACCTGAGCCGAAGGCAGATGCTTAATGACTGAGCCACCCAGGCGCCCTAAAAATTTTTTAATTTTTAAATTTTTTTAAGATTTTACTTATTTGAGAAAGAGCACAAGCAGGGACGGGGCAGAAGGAGAAGCAGACTCCCCGCTGAGCAGGGAGCCCGATGTGGGACCCGATCCCAGGACCCTGAGGTACTGACTGAGCCACCCGGGTGCTCTGTTTCTCCTTTCTTAAAAATAATCGACCTTCGATCTACCAGACCACTCTGAGCACCCATGAAACCAGCCTGAGATGTAAGAAGATCTGGATCTCTACAAACAGAATATCGCAGGCAGTTGGTTTTGAGGTATGAAGTGGGGAGCCATGATTCGGCAGGCAGATATTGGAGGATAAACGGCAGGGGGAGGGTGCCTGGACGTGGGGATCCTACACCACCGGTGAGTGACAGCCTCGCGCGCTGTGGACGGGGCACAGACTCGCAGACTGGTAGCGTCGGGAAAGGACTTTAGGGCAGCCCCCGGGGTGGAAAACCAGAGCCCCGGGGTCACGCACACGCGAACTGCAGCCCCCTGGACAGAAACCCGGAACAGCGGAGTCGTGCACGCGCGCGATCGGGGAGCAGCTGGCGGTTTTAGAAGCACAAAGGGCAGAGACGTGTCCTGACCTGGAGGCAGGACTGGGGGCGCTGCGGAGGGGCGCACAACCCAGGACGCTGCAGTTTATAGCAGCATGGACAGAAACGGAGATGCTGTGGCCTGGAGAGCTCACTGAAGAACAGACTGCGGTCTCTCTGCTCTGAGGCAGAGAGTTGGAAACGGTCTCTTCTGCTCTGACTCGCGGAAGAGACACGGAAAGCCGCCAGGGAAAGGCGCCAGAGAACAAAAGCCCCAAAGACTGATTCCCACTGAGCCCATCCCCCACCACAGGGGCGCAGGGCAACTCCGCCCAAACAGGGTTGCCTTGGTAACAGCGTGGCAGGCCCCTCCCTCAGAAGACAGGCTGGGAAAACAAGAGGCCAGCAACCCTAAGGTCCCAAGAAAACAGGTGCATCTTGCTTGGGTTCTGGTCAATAATTTGGACTCTATACATTCCCTCAAACACCCATCAACAGAATGACTAGGAGGAGGAGCCCCCAAAATAGAAAAGACTCAGAGATTATGACTTATGCTGCAGATTTACAAATGGATGCAGATATAACCAAGATGTCAGAGATGGAATTCAGGCTAGCAATTGTGAAGACAATGGCTAGAATGGAGAAATCAATTAATGGCAACATAGAGTATCTAAGGGCAGAAATAAAAGGTGATTGGCAGAACTTAAAAATGCTATCAATGAGATCCAATCCAATCTAGATAATCTAACAGCTAGGGTAACTGAGACAGAAGAGAGAATAAGCGACCTGGAAGACAATATAATAGATAAAAAGGGAAAAGAGGAGGCCAGGGAAAAACAACTCAGATTCCATGAAAATAGAATCAGAGAAATAAGTGACACCATGAGGTGTTCCAATGTCAGAATAATTGGAATCCCGGAGGGAGTGGAGAGAGAGAGAGGACTAGAAGATGTATTTGAGCAAATCATAGCTGAGAACTTCCCTAATCTGGGGAATGAAACAAACATTCAAGTCCTAGAGGCAGAGAGGACCCCTCCTAAGATCAAGGAAAACAGGCCAACACCCCGGCATGTAATAGTAAAACTTGCAAATCTTAGAACCAAGGAAACCATCTTAAGGGCAGTTAGGGGGAAGAGAGTCCTTACGTACAGAGGGAGGAACATCAGAATAACGTCAGACCTATCCACAGAGACCTGGCAAGCCAGAAAGGCCTGGCAAGACATATTCAGGGTACTAAATGAGAAGAACATGCAGCCAAGAATACTTTATCTGGCAAGGCTTTCATTTAGAATGGATGGAGAGATGCAGAGCTTCCACGACCGGCAAAAGTTGAAAGAATATGTGACCACTAAGCCAGCCCTGCAAGAAATATTAAGGGGGGTTCTATAAAAGGAGAAAGACCCCAAGAGTGATCTACAACAGAAATTTACAGGGACAATCTACAAAAACAACGTCTTCACAGGCAACATGATGACAATTAATTCATATCTTTCAATAATCACTCTCAACGTGAATGGCCTAAATGCTCCCATAAAATGGCACAGGGTTGCAGATTGGATAAAAAGACAGGACCCATCCATATGCTGTCTACAAGAAACTCATTTTGAACCTAAAGATACATCCAGACTGAAAGTGAAGGGATGGAGATCCATCTTCCATGCCAGTGGACCTCAAAAGAAAGCTGGGGTAGCACATCGGTCCAAAACCTATGGGATACTGCAAAGGCGGTCCTAAGGGGGAAATACATAGCCATCCAAGCCTCACTCAAAAAAATAGAAAAATCCCGAATTCACCGACTAACTGTACACCTTAAAGAACTAGAGAAAAAGCAACAAACGATGCCTAAGCCACTCATTAGAAGAGAAATAATTAAAATTAGAGCAGAAATCAATGAATTAGAAACCAGAAACACAGTAGATCAGATCAATGAAACTAGAAGTTGGTTCTTTGAAAGAATTAATAAGATTGATAAACCACTGGCCAGACTTATCCAAAAGAAGAGAGAAAGGACCCAAATTAATAAAATTATGAATGAAAGGGGAGAGATCACGACTAACACCAAGGAAATAGAAACAATTATTAGAAATTATTATCAACAACTATATGCCAATAAACTGAGCAATCTGGATGAAATGGAGGCCTTCCTGGAAACTGATAAGCTGCCAAGACTGAAACAGGAAGAAATTGACAACCTGAATAGGCCAAGAACCAGTAACGAGATTGAAGCAGTGATCAAAAACCTCCCAAAAAATAAGAGTCCAGGGCCTGATGGATTCCCTGGGGAATTCTACCAAACATTCAAAGAAGAAATAATACCTATTCTACTGAAGCTGTTTTCAAAAAATAGAAACAGAAGGAAAACTTCCAAACTCATTCTATGAGGCCAGTATTACCTTAATCCCCAAACCAGGCAAAGACCCCATCAAAAAGGAGAATTTCAGACCGATATGCCTGATAAATATGGATTCCAAAATCCTCAACAAAATCCTAGCTAATAGGATCCAACAATACATTAAAAGGATCATCCACCACGACCAAGTGGGATTTATCTCCAGGATGCAAGGGTGGTTCAACATTCGCAAATCAATCGATGTGATAGAACACATTAATAAGAGGAGGGAGAAGAACCATATGGTCCTCTCAATTGATGCAAAAATAGCATTTGACAAAATACAACATCCTTTCCTGATTAAAACTCTCCAGAGTATAGGGATAGAAGGAACATTCCTGAAGCTCATAAAATCCATCTATGAAAAACCCACAGCGAATATCATCCTCAATGGAGAAAAGCTGAGAGCCTTTCCCTTAAGATCAGGAACACGTCAAGGGTGCCCACTCTCACCACTGTTGTTCAACATAGTGCTAGAAGTCCTAGCAACAGCAATCAGACAACAAACAGAAATAAAAGGTATTCAAATTGGCAAAGAAGTCAAACTCTCTTTTCGCAGACGACATGATACTTTATGTGGAAAACCCAAAAGACTCCACCCACAAATTACTAGAACTCATCCAGCAATTCAGTAATGTGGCAGGATACAAAAATCAATGCACAGAAATCAGTTGCTTTCTTATACACTAACAATACAACTGTAGAAAGAGAAATTAAAGAAACGATTCCATTTACAATAGCACCAAAAACCATAAGATACCTCGGAATAAACCTAACCAAAGAGGTAAAGGATCTATACTCTAGGAACTACAAAACACTCAGGAAAGAAATTGAAAAAGACACAAAAAGATGGAAAAATATTCCATGCTCATGGATCAGAAGAATAAACATTGTTCAAATGTCTATGCTACCCAGAGCAATCTATACCTTCAATGCCATCCCGATCAAAATTCCAATGACATTTTTCAAAGTGCTGGAACAAACAATCCTAAAATTTGTATGGAATCAGAAAAGACCCCGAATCACCAAGGAGATGTTGAAAAAGAAAAACAAAGCTGGGGGCATCACGTTGCCCGATTTCAAGCTATATTACAAAGCCATGATCACCAAGACAGCATGGTACTGGCACAAAAACAGACATACAGACCAATGGAACAGAATAGAGAACCCAGATATGGACCCTCAACTCTATGGTCAAATAATCTTTAACAAAGCAGGAAAAAACATGCAATGGAAAAAAGACAGTCTCTTCAATAAATGGTGCTGGGAAAATTGGACAGCCACATGCAGAAGAATGAAACTCGACCATTCTCTAACACCATTCACAAAGATAAACTCAAAGTGGATGAAAGACCTCAATGTGAGGCAGGAATCCATCAAAATCCTAGAGGAGAACATAGGCAGTAACCTCTTTGACATCGGCCACAGCAACTTCTTTCAAGATACATCTCCAAAAGCTAGTGAAACAAAAGCAAAAATGAACTTTTGGGACTTCATCAAGATAAAAAGCTTCTGCACAGCAAAGGAAACAGTCAACAAAACAAAGAGGCAGCCCACAGAATGGGAGAAGATATTTGCAAATGACACTACAGATACAGGGCTGGTATCCAAAATCTATAAAGAACTTCTCAAACTCAACACCCAAAAAACAAATAATCAAGTCAAAAAGTGGGCAGAAGAGATGAACAGACACTTCTCTGAAGAAGACATACAAATGGCTAACAGACACATGAAAAAATGTTCATCATCATTAGCCATCAGGGCAATCCAAATCAAAACCACACTGAGATACCACCTTACACCAGTTAGAATGGCCAAAATGGACAGGGAAAGAAACAACAAATGTTGGAGAGGTTGTGGAGAAAGGGGAACCAACCCTCTTACACTGTTGGTGGGAATGCAAGTTGGTACAGCCACTTTGGAAAACAGTGTGGAGGTGCCTCAAAAATTTAAAAATAGAGCTACCCTATGACCCAGCAATTGCACTCCTGGGTATTTACCCCAAAGACACAGATGTAGTGAAAAGAAGGGCCATAGGCACCCCAATGTTCATAGCAGCAATGTCCGCAATAGCCAAACTGTGCAAAGAGCAGAGATGCCCTTCAACAGATGAATGGATAAAGACGATGTGGTCCATATATACAATGGAATATTACTCAGCCATCAGAAAGGATGAATACCCAACTTTTACCTCAACATGGATGGGACTGGAGGAGATTATGCTAAGTGAAATAAGTCAAGCAGAGAAAGTCAATTATCATATGGTTTCACTTATTTGTGGAACATAAGGAATAACATGGAGGACACTAGGAGAAGGAAGGGAAAAATGGGCGGGGGGAATTGGAGGGAGAGATGAACCATGAGAGACTATGGACCTGAGAAACAAACAGGGTTTTAGAGGGGAGGGGGGAGGGGGGATTGGTTAGCCCGGTGATGGGTATTAAGGAGGGCACGTACTGCATGGAGCACGGGGTGTTATACGAAAACAATGGATCGTGGATCACTACATCAAAAACTAATGATGTATTGTATGGTGACTAACATAACATAATAAAATTAAAAAAAAAAAAATCGACCTTCTCTTGCCTCTACGTTCCCTGTGAGTGCTCTCTCCCATTTCTTTCCCCTCTTTGCAGCCGAAACTCCTCACAAGAGTTGCTCACACTCACAATCTCCACCCTCCCGCTCCCATTCTCTCCCACATGTTCAGGCTCTGGCCCTGCAGGCCCCACTGCAACACAGAGAGGTCCCCAGTGATGCCAGCCAGGGCTCATGTTTCCTCCAAGTCCACCCATGGGCTGCCTGTGACTCTGGCACTTGGTCCCTCCTTGCCCTCCATGCTCCTTCTTTGCTCACCTGCCCTCCATTTTCTATCACTCTTGAGCTTTCCTTTCTGTCTACCCTCTTCGCTTGAAGAGGCTTAGATCTCTGCCCATGGTCCTTGTGTTTCCCCATACCCCTTTATGACCACCATTAGTCTTACCGCTTTAAAACACACCTGGGGCTCCTGGGTGGCTCAGTTGTTAAGCGTCTGCCTTTGGCTCAGGTCATGATCCCAGGGTCCTGGGATCGAGCCCCGCATCGGGCTCCCTGCTCAGTGGGAAGCCTGCTTCTCCCTCTCCCTCTGCCTGCTGCTCCCCCTGCTTGTGCTCTCTGTCAAATAAATAAAATCTTAAAAAAAAAGATATTATAAAAAGCAGCTATGTGCTGGGTCCCAAGTGTGTATTTCCAGGTCAGGCCTCGGCCTGAACCAGTCACAGATGCAGCTGCCTACCTGACACCTCCTCTTGATGTCTAATAGGTGTCTCATAGTGGCACATGCAAGCCAAACTCTTGGTCTTTCCCCCTTTGCCAGCTATCTTCCATGTGTCTCCATGTACATTCTTCAACTTCCCTCTTCTCTCCCTACTCACTACTCTGGAAGACTGACTTGTATGGGCTATTCCACAGTCGGACTTCGGGTTGGGCTCTACCAAAGTAAATCCCAGCAGGAAATCAAGAGGTCGAGGAGAGTGAGGTCCAGGTGTTTATTTCTTGGACTCTTTCCCCACAGGGTCACACAGGGCTGGCTGCCTCCTTCTATCAAAAGTAAGTCAACACAGACATTTCCACATGATTCTATCCTTTCTGGGTTCCGTAACTGGCCTCCCAGGCCTAGGGCTGCTCACTGCCCCACTGTTTACTAGACTTGGAGTTTTTGTTCTATCACTTGTGGTTTCCCTACACCCTGCCCACACCTTTATAAATAGTCCTTTCATTAAATGCTCCATGAATTATTCTAATGTGATTGTGCCATCTGTTTCCTGCTGGGACCCTGATTGTACCTCATACTGTTGCCCTTTTTATTTGAAGAGAATGTTTTTGCGAATGACCATTCTTTGTGTGAAGACAGTTAGAAAGGCAGATGTGTGTCCATCATTTTAATGTTACACTTTGATAGAAGCCTGAGGGGAAAGCAGAGCTACATAGTCATTTCAGTAAATATCTGTGACTAGACCTTCACCCAAGAGGATAGATAACAATTTGGAAGTAAATGCAAATGAGATAGGAGAGCATTTACCTTAGGTAACAACTCTGCTGCACGTGCCAAACCAGTTGAGTGGACTCACGTGGTTCACTCCAGCTGTGGGAATATAAAATTACATATTTTATATAGAGACCTTCCAAGAAGGATGCAAACTGTATTCCTATGTATTTTCAACCATTTTATCAAGATACACGTAGTGGAGAAATATTGCATCTCCTCGATCTGAAGAGTGGGCATTGATTTAGCTGCCAGAGACAGAGGAAGCTGGAATCATTATTAATTTATCTGCAGACACTGGCCCAAGCCATTCAATAAACAGGAGGTCCTGCAAGGATTATGTTTCATTGATGCTATTGTTTACTCTTATGTTAATGTTATCTATATGCTCAGCAAAAACCCAATTAAGCAAGATCCTTGCTTGTTAATGCTTCATGTTCTTTTTGCATCTGGCTGAGTATAAAAGGAGGAAATATAGTAGCTCATCCACTGGTGATAGTTGGGACAACAGGAGAAGAGGAGACGTCCCTTCACATGTAAATTGTAAGAAAGGCAGAGATTTTATCTTGAATCTTCCACTTCCTGTCTCTTTCCCCCCTCTCAGAACTCCTTTTACCTCGAACTTTCACAATTTAGATACAGCCTAATCTTTCCTTTCTGCAAATAAAGCAATCTGATAAATGTATTCCTATGAGACCTTCAGGGAAAGATCTGTGGGCTTTTCCAGAACCACAAGAAAAAAAAAAAAATAGGAAAGATAAAACAAATCACGATGAAATAAGTATCAGTTATTCTATCATTTTGAGGGTCAAATATTATTTCTAAAGGTCCAAATAAAGAAAATAAAAGCAGAAATGGCAAATAATCATAGGCAAAGATTTTATATACAAGGAGATATATTTCACATAGATTATTCTGATAGAAGCAACAAAAATATGCTACATGAAAGGAATGGTCAAATAAAGTGTGATCTATCCATACAATAGTTAAATAACTTTTTATACACCCATAAGCACCCATCAAACATCATCTTTTCAAGTATATTTGAACACATAGGGGACTGTTCCAGATAAAATATTAGGTGGAAAAAGCAGCTATGTGTTTAGTATTATCCCTGTTTGGATTATAAATATGTATGTGTATTACATGTATGCATATCTGTATTAATAGATAAAGAATTGGGAATACATATGCTAAAATGCTAGCAGTGATTATCTCTGGATGATAGGATTATAGATGATCAATAGTTTGTTCTTTAGAAGTTCTGTATTATTTACACTATTTTTGCATTAAACATATAAACATGTTTATTTTATAATTAAAGGTGGGAAAGTTACTCTTTAAAAGAGAGGACTTTGATTTACAGAAAGGAATGGTGGAATTTCAGGTAGCAGGGAATGGGCATTTTAATGTGTGCGAGAGCCTTCTATTACATCAAACATAACAGCAGTAATTAACAACAGGCTTCACAGAATAATAGTAATGAATCTTTCTTGTGTACTTAGTTTTTGCCAGGCACTGTGCATTAGGGTACTTTGTATTCATTGCTTCTCTTCTAATCCTCTTAACAACACTATGGAAGGTAGGTGCTAGAATTATCCTGAAGAGGCAAGTGGAGTTTAGAGAAATTAAGAAGTTAAGTATATTGATTAGGGTAAAGCAAACCGCTGTAACATAAACCTGAAATCTCATGGGATTAACAAAAGGGAAGCTGATTCCTTAATCACCCAAAGGTTATTTCTTAATCATGTAAAATTCCATTGGCAGCACCGGTGGAGGGTGGGGTGGAGTGTCTACTCCAGGCACGGAGGGAGGCCTTGCTGTCTTCCACACATGGCTTCCAAGGTTGCCCTGGACATTCATACCAGGCCAGCAGCCAGGGTAATTTGAGATAATGGAGGACTCCGTGGTTTTTGTGGGCCAGAATTTCCACCCACGTTCCCGTGGCCAGAACTCAGTCTCACGGTTACTCTTAACAGCAAAGGAGGCTAAGAGATAGAGCCTAGTCATATCTCCAGGAGGAAAGAGGGAAGGATTTGGAGAATGGTTCACTAGCTTCTGCCCTGTGGGGTAACTTACTGGAGATCACACACCAAGTAAGTGACAGGGCAGGATTTGAATACAGTCAGCCCCATTCCAAAGCTGACATGGTAACCACGGAGCTAGACACATTCACACCACAGAGGACTAAAAGTTTCAAAGCTGACTCCCTTAAGCGCTGGCTTATAGAGCAGCAGAGTTGTTGTCTTTAGAAATGAGATACTCAATCTTTTATTTTTACTTACTTTTGAAAAGGAGGTTTTACTTTGGTTTTTAAAAGTTAGATTCAAAATGAAAGGAGAAGTTGAAGTATGGCCGAGACTAAATACCTATGAGCAGGATAAACATCCAGGAATTACAGATAGAATGAACTGAGGTCTATGAAGAAATGCTTTCAGTGGCAATAAGGTAGATCTTAAAAGAGTAGTACAAGAAGAATAGCATGTTATAAACTGATGGCAAAGGAAAGAAAAATTGCTTAATGCATATTCTCTCAAGAATAGTCTTCAAATAAGAAAAAGCAGAACAGGGGCACCTGGGTGGCTCAGTTGGTTAAGCGTCTGCCTTCGGCTCGGGTCATGATCCTGGGGTCCTGGGATCGAGCCCCTCATTGGGCTCCCTGCTTAGCAGGGAGTCTGCTTCTCCCTCTACCCCTCCCTTCTGCTCATGATCTCTCTCATGCTCTCTCTCTCTCAAATAAATAAATTAAAAAAAAAAAAAGAAAAAGCAGAACAAACATAATTAAGAGGGAACTGGAACGGAGGTACAGAATAACCATGAGGCAGGTATGAGCGGTGGGACCAAAAATGGCAGTGGGGGCAGAGGGCAGCCGATACACGTTGTATTGAAGTTCTGTCTGTTGAAGAATCTATTAGGGTAAAAGTCAAAATATACCTGATACAAGGAAAGGAGGAGGAGGAGTGGGGAGTCAAGGCAGGATGTCAGTTTTTATGTAAAAAGAAATAGAGGTTTGAATATTATTTAATGTTACAGTGGTCATTAATAGAAAAACTAAAAAAAGAAATTAAAGCATTGAGGAGAGAGGAATAGGTTAGTATAAACAAAATCCTCTTTCATATCAGGGAGTCAATAAAAACTACTTTGTTTGATAAGTTAAGAAATAGAAATATTTCTTAATTTTATCCAATAAATTATCCAGCGGAGATAACCTCCAAAATAATAAAAATAAAAATATTAAGAGTTTAGGGTAGTGTCCCTGGGGGGTGGAGAAGGAGGCAGTAGATTGTAAGGTCTACCTTACTATTTGACTTGTTCATATATTTTCTTCATGGAAAGTAAAATTCAGTGCAACTCTCTAGATTCCTGTGCTTTGTCATGCATAGTATTTTCCCAGAAAGCCTACTAGAGTATAGTTTTCAGACCCTTCCTCCAGCAGCCGTAGGAGGTAGCTATAATTTTTATCTGCATTTCGTAATTGTTATAATTTAGCAGGGTGTTCTGATACAAGCGATGGAACCATGTCTGTAGGCTGTGAGAAATTATGTCCAGTGGTTCTGCCAAAATCATAGGTATGAGAGCTGAACCAGCCTTCTCTGCTTTCCCTCTCACCACGCTTCTGAAGTGTGGTATGCAAATCTGGCTGCTCCCTTTTTTCAGTTGGAAGTGTCTTCAGGGAAAGATCTGAGAAGCTGTGCCCACAGATGAGCCTGAGAAGATGGCCTCTCCTTGGTGACTTCCCTTGGTCCACGGCCAGTGCCTTCTGTTTCTAAGCCCAGAACCAGTGTTGTCTGTGCCCTGAGAGAGTCACACCACTGCATATGACAACAAAGTCACGTTAGTCATTTATAATGAGGTGACTGCCACTTGGACTACACACTCTGATTGGCTGATCAGCACACTGTCCTCTGATGGAGAAACCATTTAGAGAACCAAAATAAATCTAGAAAGTTGCTTTATAGATGGGGAATCAGTTTATTAGATGAATAGGATGTTTAACAGACATAACTCCACTTACCCGTCACCCATCTCCACAGCATGTATATAGCTAAGAGACTAGCACTTCCCAGCCCTAGCTACACCTTACGTTCACAGACAGAGCTTTTCATAAGTACTAGCATAAGCTTCATCCCAGAGCAGCGAATTGGAATCTTTGAAGGTGGGGCCCAGGCATGGATAATTTCGTTAATCTCCCTAGAAGATTGTAATGTACTGCTAGAGTTGAGAAACAGGGCATCCCCAACAGGTTGTCTGAAACCTCTCTTTCTTCTGACCCACACGGCAGACAAACTAACATGTGCCTTGGGGATATGCCTGTGGCACCACTTTGGTGACTTCATATGGTCCATGACTGACTAATTCCTTAATACGTCCAGAAACTCAATATTGTCTACAATACAAGTAAAACTTTGCTTTACGTGTGTTGATTCATTTAATCATCATAGCAACTCTGAGGTAGATACCGTTATCTACATTTCATAGACGTGGAAACTGAGGAAATAGGGAGGTTAAGTAACTTGCCCAAGGTACACAGATGTTAGATGGGAGAGCTGGGATGTGAACCCAGGTGACCTGGCTCACAGTCTGGACTCACCCATTCTGTTATATTCCTTTACAATCACAGACTTCTCCCTGTTCCTCATTTGGCTGATGACCTTGATTCTTAACTTCACTGAGAAAACCAAAGCAGTCAGAGAAGGTCTTCCACCGGCTTCCACAACCACACCGACCAGCCTGCTGCATCTGTGAGCGTCCCTTCCATTTGTGCACCAGACCCCACCCATCTCCTCTTGCCAGCTCAGGGACATGGTTCCAGCACGAAAGCCACCTCTGTCCTCTTCCTCAATTATTTCCTTAGTTGGTTCTTTCTCACTAGCTGGTCACATATTTCAGTGTTACATATGCCATAATACCTTTCATGGGGAAAAAAAATCCCTTCTGTGATCCTACATCTCCTTGCAGCTGCCATCCTACTTTTCTTTTCTCTTCTGTAGCAAAGTTCCTTGGAAGAGTGGTCTCTATTTGTCTTCACTTCTTCTTTTCCCATTCTGCTTCAATCAGACTTTAGAGCTGCCCTCCCCCAACATACACACATACACTCATTAAAATAGTACTTATCTGGTGGCCTCCACTCTGCCAACTCCAGTGGTCTTCCCTGAGTCTCCACGCTTTCCGCTTACCAGCAGTATATGGCAGCGTTAATGACCTCACCTGGAAATTTCTGGGACTCCACTCTGTCTCAGCTATGTCTTCTGCTACGTTACTGACCATCTATTCTTTCTCAGTCTCATCTGCCAATTCCCCTCACCCCTTTGCTTTCTAAGCATTGGCATGCCCTGAGCTGTCCAAGATTTATTCTCTTTCTATAGTCACTCTGTAGGTGATCTTATCCTGTACACTAAAGGTCCTCAGATTTCTACTTCTAAATATCTTCATGACCATTGGGTAGGAAAAGATTTCTTAAACAGAACATAAAATGTGCTAAGCATAAAAAGAAATGTGGATAAATCAAGCTCTTTTAAAAATTTAGACTGTAAATCAAGACACTATTCAGAGAGTGAAAAGGTAAGCCATAGAGTGGAAGATATTTATATTGCATGTATCCAACAAAGGACCTGTATCTGTATTATATAAATAACTCCTACAAATAGTAAGAAAAAGATAGACAAAGAAATAGAAAAAATAGGCAAAAGGCTGGAACAGCCCAGATCTCTTCCCTAAAGTCCAGCCTTGAATATAAAACTGTATATTCATGGGCGCCTGGGTGGCTCAGTCATTAAGCATCTGCCTTCGGCTCAGGTCATGATCCCAGGGTCCTGGGATCGAGCCCCACATCGGGCTCCCTGCTCAGCAGGAAGCCTGCTTCTCCCTCTCCCACTCCCCCTGCTTGTGTTTCCTCTCTTGTTGTGTCTCTCTCTGTCAAATAAATAAATAAATCTTAAAAAAAAAAAAACTATATTCATGATCTCCATTGAATAGGCATCTTAAATATTACCCATACAGAACAATGCCTGCTTCCTCCCTTCCCTCTCAACCTGCTCCTCCTTCAGTAAATGGCAACTCCAGACACCAGTTGCACAGGCCAAAACCCTTGGAGTCATCATCAACTATACTCCTTTTATATCCCATATCCAACCTATATTAGTTCTCTATTGCTGTGCAACAAATTATCATACTTCATTTTCTGTAGGTTGGGGATTTGGGCATGGTTTAGCTGTCCCCAGCTGCAGTCTCTTACAAGGCTACAGTCAAGGTGTCAGCCAGGGCTACAGTCATCTCAAGGCTTGACTATGGAGGACCACTTTCAAGCTCACTCATGTGGCTATTGGTAGTCCTCAGGTCCTTGTTAGCTGTTAGCTGGAGACAATAGTTCCATGCCACATGGAACTCTCGAAGTAAAGATTACAGTGTGCCATCTGGCTTTCCCCAGAGTTAGCGAGAGAGAGAGAAGGGGGGGCGGGCAGCTAGACATGAGTCACATTTTATAACCTAATCTTACAATTGACATACCATCACGTTGCCACATTCTTTTCATTAGAGGTGAGTCACTAGGTCCAGCCCACACTTAAGGCGAGGTAGGAATCATTGGGGGCCAAGGTGGAGGCTGCCAGTCACACAATCCAACAACAAATTCTGCCATCTCTACTTCTAGAATATGTGTGGAGTCCAAGTACTTCTCACCACTTTCATTGTTAGCTCCCTGGTCCAACCTTCTGTTGTCTCTCACCTGGCTAATTTCAATAGCCTGTTAAATGGTATTTTTGCTCCCTAATCCCTACCACACACAAACTGTTTGACATACAGTAGTGAGAGTGAGCCTTTGAAAATATGAGTCAGATCTTGTTAATCCTCTGCTTAAAAAAAATCTCCAGTGTTTTCTAAGGACCCACATGCTCTGCTCCTACCCTGACCTCCTCTCCTACTATTCCCCTCTTCACTCATTCTGCTGCAGCCACACTAGCCTCCTCAGTGTTCACTGAACACATCAAGTATGTTGCCAGCTCGATCCTTTGCATAAGCATTTCTTCTCTTAGATATCTGCAAGGCTGTGTAATTGTCACCTTTCAATGAGGCCTTCCCCAGTTGACATATATAAAAGGCAATATGCACCCCCTCCCTACTCCTTTGCTCCCTATACCCTTTAATCATCTTGTACTTTTCTCCATTATACTTAAAACCATCTACCTTGTTTCACTTGTTTATTTTCTGTCAAATACAGAATTTTTAAAATTTTTATAGAATTTATTGGCATGGAATAGGAGTGCAATAAATGTTTATTAAACACATACATACCCTTGATCAGGTTATATCAAATTCTCACTCTTTCTAAGGCTGGTACAGGACAATTTTGTGTCTGTGTGGCACCTTCTGCATAGTTGAGCTCATCTAAGTAGTGTTGAATTCATCACTTAACGTTATTATATGTGGAAGGGACGGGTGGGGATATGAAAGGGGCAGGAGGACAGATTGGCTGGTACGTCCCTAGCACCACACAGTCCCTTTCAACCCACTGGTTCTTCATCCTCTTGTAAAAACCCTTCCTCCCCTGAGCCTCCTGGTACCTGGCTTATACTTATGCCTCCTTGCTCTCACTTCCAGACTGTGCATTCATCCAGGGAGACCTTAGCCCAGCACCCTCAGTTTAGACCTCTGGCTCTTGCTCTACCTGTAATCACAAACTCTAGAATACCCTAAACTTCTGCCCTTTCAATTTATTCTCCTTCTATTTGTCCTTGAAACTCAGTGAGATGTCCACCCTACATGCCTCCATTTTCAGCCAAACAATTAATGCCCCTTTGGCTTTATGTCCTGTATCCAGCCTAAATACCTGATTCATTTTCTCATTCTGTACAAAGAAGATGTAGTATAGTGGTGGGAAACAGAGACCCTGGAGATACAGACAGGTTCAAACCCTGGCTACACCACTTCCTAAACCACGCCTTGGGTGAACTAATCTGTCTGAACCCACTTTCCTTGACTATAAAATGAGAATAGGGAGGTTGTGAGGATTGCATGAGACTTAAGAAAGCGTTTAGCTCATAAACAGAACAACAAATGGAAACGATTACTATTAATGATAATTCTTACATGAGTTAATATTTAGAAATGTTTAGAACAGTGCCTGGCACATAGTAATGACTATTTAATGTTTGTTCAATAAATTGATATTTTTTTCTTTCTAAAGTCATTAATTTCCTTTACCTTTCCCTCACTCTCAAAAACTCCCAGTTTCTGTTGCTCCAAAAGGAGTTCTGCTCAGGAAGTCACACAGCAGGCAAAATGAAGCCAGAACAAGCCTGGTCCCAGGGCAGTCAGCCCGTCCTTCCGGTGTGCCTTAACACCACCATCTCTCCTCTGCCCAGCAGCTGCCTCGGCTCCTCCCTGCTCATACCGAGAGCCCTCCTTACCATGTTCTCTCGCACACCGAGTACATGTTCTTACCTCCTACTGGACAGAAAAAGACGGAGGTCTGGTGCAAACATCTGCTTGTAGACCCTGCAGCTGTGACTCCTCTTCACTGATGCTCATCCTTACCCTTGTCTCCCACCCAAGGGCTCTCCATCTTGTCTGGGCTCCTTGGGAATGCCACACTCTCTGCATATTTAACCTTCCCCTCTCTGCTGCTTCTGTTCATCCTCTTGATGCGGGGGCAGTAAAATGCAGTGGGTTATGCATGTAGCCCTGTCCCCAGAATCCTCAGGTGTGGACCTGGTGCTGCTTTTTCCTGACTGCATGTCCCTGGACAAGTTACTTAACCCCGCTCTTGCTCAGTTTCCTCTTCTGTAAAATAGGGAGGACACTGGTGTCTATCTCATAGGCTGGTTGTATGAATTAATACATGTGAAACACTTTAGAACAGTCCTGGCATACAGCAGGCTCTCAATAATTGTGTGTTCTTATAAGTCATCCCAATCTAAAAAAGTGCATAAAGCTTCCCTATTTGTGTCTTCTCCTAGCCACTACTGTATCCTTTTTTTTTAACATTAAAGTTTTTTGAAAAAAAATCCTTTGATATGTTTATTCTCCCTTGCTCTAGTGCTTCTTTTTACCCTTCTGCCAGATGTATTGTTCAACTCTCCCATTAAAGTGCTTTTGCTTAGGCCTTGCAAATACCAATGTGTGTGTGTGTGTCCCCATATGTGTGTGTACTTGTGCACTTGTGCTGTCCACCCTGGGACCCCTGGCACTGGACCACTTCTTCCTCCTTCAGATCTCCCCCAGGGCCTCTCAAGACACCATTTTCTTTCCGTTCTCTGATCTCTGTAGCACAATCTTCTCTTCTCTTTCCCATGCTTATCTTCTAAATGGTGGTTGTCTCCAGGACTCTGTCAGCAGCTCTGCCTCCTTTTCACGCTATGTACTCTACTGCAGGCTACCCAAGTCTTCAGTGTCTGCTTATGTGGCAGGACTCTCAAACTGAATTCTGATCTACAAACTCATCTATTCCAAGGCCTACTTACAATTTTACTTAGTTGTGCCTCAGGCTCATTAAAATTTATCATGTCCAAACTTGAACTCTTCATCTTCCCCACCAAACACACTCCCCTTTCCTTATTCCATACCTTTTATTATTTATTTATTTATTTATTTATTTATTTATTTATTTATTTAGCACACATGCTTGAGTGGGGGTAGGAAGGAGGGGCAGAGGGAGAGGGAGAGAGAGAATCTTAAGCAGGCTCCACGCCCAGCACCCAGCCTGACGTGGGGCTCAATCTCACAACCCTGGATCATGACCTGAGCCAAAATCAAGAATCAGATACTTAACTGACTGAGCCACCCAGGCACTCCCCATTATTCCATATCTTTTTAAACAGCACCATTATCCACCTATTGCCAAAGCCAGAAAATGGAGTGTCACCCTCAACAACACATTTTTGCTCACATTACCCTGATATTTAGATGGTCATGAAATCTCAGAGATTCTACTTCCTGCTTCTAAAATCTGTCTGCACCACTCTACTCCTACTGTCTGTCTCTCAGCTAATCTCTCGATATTCAATATTTCTTGCCAGAATTATTACAATTCCCTCCTGATGCAGTCTCCTCACTTTACTGTCTAGTGTGCCAATCTACACTTCACAATTCTACAGATAGGTCTTTTTAGCATACAAACCTGCTTATATTATTTTGTTGTTTACAATTTCCAATAATTCCCATAGATAAAACTCAAATTGCTTAGCCTGATACAAGGCTCTCATGAATGCACCTCTCCCTGCCCCTCTGTCTTCACCTCCTAGCATTCCCCTTTGTCAATGCTATGCAATTCCTGAGCACATCTTTCTCTCCCTACCTTCCTGGCTTTGCCTGGAACGTCTTTTCCTGATTCTCTATTAGACCGAATTACACTCACCCTTTAAGATTCATCCAAGCTTTATCTTCTCCTGGAAGCCTTCTCTGACTACCTCTAGCATATGTTAAGTATCTCTTTGATATAATTAGGAATTCAGTGTAGCTAATGATCTAGTCAGCTAGCTTAAAAAAAAAAAGGCATTGTGGGGAGGAACAGGTGCTCATAAAATTACTAGAAGGATTAGAGGAACAAGCTCTTGGTTGAGTTTCCAGGCGGGACTCCCAGACTAACTCTGCACAAGTGGCCCACCGAGAGATCAGTGCGTCTGTCATGATCAGAACACCAGATGATAAGGAAGGTGCCACCACAGTTCTTAGCTGCCTCCGCTGTGATCCAGGTCAGCATGGTACCCAGGAAGCTGGGAACTAGACATTGTTACCACTGCCAGTGAAAAATCAAAACCTGCCACAGCTGCCTATCAGTATGAAGAGTAGCAGCCGTAACAGGTGGCCTCCTTCTTGGGGTACTTACACCCACATTCTAAGTCTTTCCAGAAGGTAAGTACATGTGGGGAAATTGAGCTGCAAAGAAACGGGGAAATGTAGTCTTTAGTTTTCCCGTCCCTAGTGTGCAGAGAGACAGGCTAGAAGGAGGGTGGACTAGAGCAGAGGGAGCCCAGTACACGTATCTGCCTTTCACTCTGTGCTCTCGTGCCATCATGTGCACAGTTTGCTGTAATACCTTCCATTCATGTTCTCCTTAATTGCTTAATTATATCTCTGTCTTATCTGAACAGCCTGTCACCTTCTTGAAGACAAACCTATTTTTGTTCATCTCTCATCTTGAAGTGCGCCTCGCACATAGTAGTTTTTCAGTAAATGTCAATTGAATGAATAAACAAGAAATTTTAGCATGACCTTGGAATTCTCCTTTAATCCACCAACGGGCAGCTTCTATTAATTCTATCTTCAAAATACCCTTCCAAAGAGCTCTCATCATCTCACCATCTAGTACAACCACCTCATTATTAATTTCTATCCCTTTTTCCATCCTGTGGTATAAACTCCATATCACCACCACATAACTTTCTAAAGCATTAATCTCATATCACTCCCCTAAAAGCTAAAAGCCTAAAAGCTTCCAATGGCTTTTTCATTTAGGAAAAGTACAAATTCCTTAGCACAGCATTCAGAGTCTTCCTCTCTCTGTGCAGTCTCCTTTTCAAGAAAGCTTCTCTGCAGTTCTAGAGCAATGGTGTTTATGCTGTGTTGCCCAGGGCCCAGAGCCTTCACGGGGCTGTTTCTAGAGCCTCTGAAGGGCAGAGAGGGAGGCCACGCAGATGAGGCTCTGATCCCTCATTTCACTTCAGGCAGAGCTACCCTGCTCAGTCTGATTCAAGTATTGTGTTTCATATAAGACTGTGTTGACAAAAAGCTTACATGGCTGTGGGGAAAAGAAAAAAAAATTCTTTAGAAGGCGGTTTCTAAGGTACTTTATAGTGTGGGTATAGCAGTCATCCTAATAAATTAAGTTTAATTATATACATGTGTGGTACTGCATCTGGCTCATGTTTTAATCCCTTATGTTTAGCCCAGTGGAGGCAGTCAATAGCATTTGTCCATCTGGATGAGGAGCTAAGGCTTAACGAAGACATCATTGTAGTCATCAACTTCATGCAGAGCTGTAAGGGGGAAGAGAGTTGGACTTCCTCTGCTTCCTCGGAAAGACAAAAAGTCCGAATCAAAGGAAGTGTTACAGAGATGAAGTTTTTGATCCACTTGAACAACTGTTAATTTGACCTCAGCAGTTGTGGACTTCCTTGTAAAACCTCTCTGCCAGCAGAATTATCTGCCACGAATGGCACATAAGTGATCTCATTGTGGGGCTGGCCCTCCCACTAGAAAACCTTGCAGGTCCCTTTGTCTTCTGTGCCTCCATGATCTTTTGTAATGAACAAGTCCCCACTGAGATTCCAGATGGCTCAGTATCTGGATTTCCGAGACTGCCGTATCAACAGTATTTTTCTTTTTAGTTGAAAGTAAATTGGTTTGCTACTTTTACATGATCGAAATGGTTGCTGTCTGTTTCTGACTAAGGCCATTCTAGAAAGGTGCCCGGGAACTGAAGGGGTGTCAGATGGGGGAGCTGACGCTGTCACTGAAGTGATGTTGCTGGTGTTTTCTGGTCACAGATTTGCTACAGCAGCACATTTAGAGGCAAATGTATAGCTTCTGCTTCTTAGTAGTAAAGTAAATTCACTGGACTGAGGTCTTGGATTGTGGGGGATTCTGCAGTCATCTCTGTGGGTAGTCAGCAGCTTTAGATATGAAGGCTTTACGGCCTCCTCTTTTAGGTTCTAGTTTCACTGCCATTTGATTGGGTTTTCTTACTTGGATATTGGAGATTGGATAATGGTACATTTTATTCCCGGATCAACTAACTTTCCACTAGAAACCAAGAAGATTACTTATTGTTTCCACACCTTGGGATCTTTTGTGGGGTGGGTCGTGGAACACGTTGGCAGGCAAGACAAACAATGACCCCAGAACTGCCTTGGTTCACAGGGAATCCTGACACAGTCTACGCTACTTAGAAACAGTGAAAGAATTTGTTTGCTCACTTAACTGAACCAAATAACCTATCTTTACTGGGAATCGTTTATCAGATGTAAAAATACTAGATGTAGTTTAATAATTCTGTTGTATTAATATTACTCTAGTTAATTCCTGAAGCCCCGACTAATATCTTCAGAGAAGAATGGTTAGCACAATAACTTAATTGTATTTCTTTTTATCTTTCTTTTTCCTGAGATGGTTGTTTGATTGAAGGCTTATGGCATAGTATTTTTCTTTAATAAGGAGAAGTGTTTGATTTTATAAACCTCCTATCACATAAGGACACAAACTCAACCAATAAACTTCAGAGAACCTTTCTTTGTATCTAGATAGGATACTTTCCTTGATCACTTAGCCTTGTGTACTGAAGACTAAACAGAAGTATAATTTATGCATTTTGTAATAGATATCAGTTATACCAACATGCATGCTAAATACAGGGCTAGCCTCCAGCACTGTACAGTTAATGATCACCAGAATATTTTCTTCTGTAGCTTAATCTGCCCTATATCTTTTGGCCTCTTATACATGTATGCACACATTCCATGTCATGGATTTCTCCCTAATTCTGTTATGTTCTCTGCTGTTACTGCCAGTTGTTAATGGGGCAAAGGAAAAATAATGGTATTTGAAATGCTATCTCCTGAGATGGGTATTCTTTCAGATCCAACCATTGATCTGTAGCTAAAGATTCCCTTTTAAATTCTGGCAAAATCATTAGGTGTCTCATTTTCTTTAACCTGATGCTACATTAGCGAGATAGCTTAGTTATTCAGCATTTGCAACACAGTAAATAAGAAAGGAATTTATGTAATTGTCCACAGCTTAAACTAACAGGATTGAAAACCCAGATAGTATGTGTTACAACATATGGTCCATTTTCATGACTAATCACTGGAGATATGTAAATGGTGTCACCATAGAAGCAGCAGAAGGAAATATAAAAATATGTGATATAAGTATGTTTCAGAGGAGGAATAACCTATTATATTACACAGGATCAGCTCTAAAAAGAATCAAGAAACTTCTTGTATGTGGCCAAGGATCAAACCCTGCTTTATTTTATAGGCTCAAACAAATTCAGAAACCACAGTCCAGGATTTTTTTTTTTTTTTAAGATTTTATTTATTTATTTGACAGAGAGAGACATAGTGAGAGCAGGAACACAAGCAGGGGGAGTGGGAGAGTGAGAAGCAGGCTTCCAGCGGAGCAGGGAGCCCGATGCGGGGCTTGATCCCAGGACCCCAGGATCATGACTTGAGCCAAAGGCAGACGCTTAACGACTGAGCCACCCAGGTACCCCACAGTCCAGGATTAAAAGGACTGTCATAAGAGATGCAAAATGGTTAGCACAGATGCAATCTTTGATGCAAATGTTACAGTTCTAAAAATCCCTGGTAGCACTGGGCAACCTTTGAAATTTGGTTCATATGTTGAGCTTGTCGATTTGCTGCCCATTCTGCCAGAGGCTTAAAATTGGTTCTTTTCTTGGTTCACTTAGGGTGGGGGAATGCAAAATTTGTTGCTCATTCATTATACGTACAAGGCAACATCTGTTCTCTGTTCATTTTTTGTCTGCATTTCTCCCTTCAGAGTCTGTTAAATAAACATAAAAATGAACTTTGTGGTTGAAATTTGCTAACCTAAAGTTGAAAATATAGGCATATTACCTGGGCTAACATTTAACTGGAATGCACCAGCTGTTAAAACACTAACCCGTTCCGCTGGTTGGTCGATAGCCTCTATCCTGACACTCCCAAGTGCTATTGGCTCTGGCTGCCTCAGCTCCTCCTTGGGTACTCTGTAGGCCTTTCTATAATCTAGCAACTTAAGGGATAATGCCTGGTTCAGCAAGGTCTCCAGGACCCTGCTGGGGCAGTATGTTGAATATTTTGAATAGTATCTGCATATTACCTAACTCTCTGGAAAGCAGACTGGCCATAAAAGACTGGAATGTTTTGGGCACCTGGTTGGCTCAGTCGGTTGGGCTTCTGCCTTCAGCTCAGGTCATGATCTCAGGGTCCTGGGATCAAGTCCCGTATCGGGCTCCCTGCTCAGTGGGGAGTCTGCTTTTCCCTCTTACTCTGCTCTTCCCCTCCTCCTCCTGCTCTCTCTCTCAAATAAATAAATAAAATCTTAAAAAAAAAAAAAAGACTGGAATGTTTCTACCCCTCCATATTGAGCAGTATAACATTATCCAGTCAGGATCCTAGCAGGAAAGAGATGGCATACCCAAATGAAGATAATCTGTTGAAAATCAACTTATAAGGAACTTTACCAAGATGAGGGTGGGGTGGTAGCTGGGGAGGGAACCCCAGGGGTTCCACAATAACCCAGGGCTAGAAGCAGTACAACCACCCTCACCCTGGGTTCAGGTAAAGGGAAGAGGTGTGGCAGTAATATAGAGAAGGCTGCCTTGAGGCAAGTGACCTTAGGTTAAGCATTAAGTCAACCCGAAGCAGTCCTGAGGCAGAGATTCTGATTACCACGAACAACTCTCAGAGGGCCCATCTCCTATGAGCTCCCCATTGGCAGAACCCAGTGGGAAGCCAAGAGGCCCAAGAGGCCATGGATATGGTCTATGGGTTGTGCCTCCCGGGGCAGGTCTCAGAGTGGAGAGGGGAGAGAACCTGACGGGAGGGGTGAAAGGAAGTCACCCAGCCAACTATCTAACTGTTGTCCTTCTATGGAATTTTTCAAAATAGGTCATATCCCACATGAAGTGTTCTTCACAAGGGAAAAATATGAGAGATTTAGCTTGTTTCTTTGAATTTATTACTTTAGATTAGGAAATGTAACTTTTTGTTCTGTTAACTAACTTCATTCTCCAGGTTATGCTCAGTACCATACCAAGCCACACTTCTCAAATGGATTTTTCACAATCAGGTTTACACAAAATGTCAATATTAGAATCATTAAACAAAACAAAACAAAACAAAACAAATAGGTATGCGATTGTTCAGCAGAGATTCCTGAAAATAAAGTGACAGAAACTCAAACAGATGTAATTACTCCTGAGGTAGGGCAGTGTAATCAATTATTCTCAGTAAGATTCAGTTGAATCCTTGTGATGTCTACAGGTGTGAAAATACAACTCTCTTAGCAACTCTGTGAGTGAAACACACTGTCTTAGAGAGGTACAGTTATCTCTGACCAAACTGACTCATGTTCCTTCTCCATGCAAGAATAGATGCTTATTATCTACATATTAAAGGATCAAAAGATAGATTATAGAACAAAGAGGAACTGTGCCTTTTTTTTTCCTTTGTTTCTTTCCAGCTCCATCTCCAAAATGTTGAGCACACAATGGCCTTGATCAGAGTTGGATTTATGCTGCCTACTGTTTGCCTCCAGGGTCCCACAGCTTTCTATTGCCCCTCACTTGGTACTTTCAGACTTTAAGGAACCATCAAGGTGGTAAAGTACATGCATAGTTATCCAACAGTGATGGAAATGGTTTCCAAGGTGTGGGACAGCAAAAATCCTGTGCCCTGATGATATGGTCAACTTGGAAGTGTTTCCACCGCCAAATCCATGAGGGACCCCTGGCCACCCTGGGATGCCTGGAGCAGTTCGTCCCAGCAGTAACAATCTTCATCCCATGTTTGGTATCATGGGAGAGCTGAGTCCTGGATTTCAGTTAGGCAAATCGCTTAACCTCTTGCACGTATTTGACTTTAGTAGACTTTTGTGAGCATTACTTAGCACAGTGCTGGCTTGCCCTGGTCAGAGGAACCACTTTCCTTTTAGCCAAAGTCCTGAATGGCCATTTTTACTCCTTTGTTAACTGCAGCTCTTGAGCTCATGATGATGTCAGCCTTCCTTGGCACTGAACTAAGGAAATTATAATGTTGTTACCTCTTTACGGATATTATCTAATACAAAAATATACAAACAGCTTTGTATCTGGATGAGGATTCCATCCAAACAGAAGAGAAAGGAATGAATTTTAAAGTTCTTTGAGTATTGAGGGTTTGGTGTTTTTTTGTTTTGTTTTGTTTTTGTAATTATATGCCTCAAGTAGGTAGCAAGAAACTTGGATAATGAAAACATAACAGGGAATTTCAAGTTCAAATATTTGTTAAGGGTCTACTGAGTGCCCAGTACTGTTCCAGGTACTGACATAATGATAGAAAATGATGTCTTCCTTGGCCTTCAGAAGCTCATGGCCTAATAGAAGAGTACATTAAGACTAAGAAGCACAGTAGGGAGTATTTTTTATTTATTTATTTTAATTTAATTTTTTAATTTAAATTCAATTTAGTTAACATATAGTGTATTATTAATTTCAGGGGTAGAATTTAGTGATCCATCAGTTGTATATAACACCCAGTGCTCATTACATCATGTGCCCTCCTTAATGCCCATCCCCCACCCACCTCCCCTCCAGCAACCCTCAGTTTGTTCCCTATAGTTAAGAGTCTCTTACGGTTTGCCTCCCTCTCTGTTTTTATCTTATTTTATTTTTCCTTCCCTTCCCCTATGTTCATCTGTTTTGTTTCTTAAATTCCACATATGAGTAAAATCATACGGTATTTGTCTTTCTCTGACCAACTTATTTTGCTTAGCACAATACCCTCTAGTTCTGTCCACATCATTGCAAATGGCAAGATTTCATTATTACTATTTTTTTTTAATTGTATTTATTTATTTGACAGAGAGAGAGAGAGTGAGCACAAAGCAGGGGGAGAAGAGAGGGAGAAGCAGACTCCCCGCTGAGCAGGGAGGGAGCCCAATGAGGGACTCCATCCCAGGAACCCGGGATCATGACCTGAGCCAAAGGCAGACACTTAACCAACTGAGCCACCCAAGCGCCCCAACGTTTCATTATTTTTGATGGCTGAGTAATATTCCATTGTGCATATGTACCACACCTTCTTTATCCATTCATCTGCCGATGGACATCTGGGCTCTTTCCATAGTTTGGCTATTGTGGACATTGCTGCTATAAACATTGGGGTGCAGGTGCCCCTTTGAATCAGCATTTTTGTATCCTTTGGATAAATACCTAGTAGTGCAATTGCTGGGTCCTAGGGTAGTTCTATTTTTAACTTTTTGAGGAACCTCCATACTGTTTTCCAGAGTGGCTGCACCAGCTTGCATTCCCACCAACAGTGTAAGAGGGTTCACCTTTCTCTGCATCCTCACCAACATCTGTCATTTCCTGACTTGTTAATTTTAGACATTCTGAT
The DNA here is from genome assembly GCF_011800145.1 of Mirounga leonina. NCBI lineage: Eukaryota > Metazoa > Chordata > Mammalia > Carnivora > Phocidae > Mirounga > Mirounga leonina. The sequence continues at coordinate 534,525 of NW_023270829.1, read as the reverse complement.
CCATGTGAGGTGATATCTCATTGAGGTTTTGATTTGTATTTCAGAAGGGACTCTTCAGCAGCTAGAGGGAGAGGTAGAAACAGGGAAGAGGTGACATCTGAGCTGCACTTTAAAGGACAAATTCTAAGCAGAGGAAAACCTAGGCAAAGGTATGGGATGTGAAAAACAGCATGGTGGGTTTGAACAGGCATGGTAGGGATGTGTCTGGAGGGGGAGTAGAGACTTGTGGAGGGCCTGGTGCTAGGAGCTTGGATTTTATGCAGTGAGCAGTGGGGAGCTATTGCGTGACCTCCAACCGGGCAGGGACATGGTCAGATTAGCAGCCTCATGTGGGTACGAGGGATGAACTAAATGTGTATTGGACTGTGGCATATATGAAATAGCTTTCTAATATGCTTTAATTTCAGTTAACAGTGAAAATAATTGTATATCAGTCAGAGTCCTGTCAGGAGTCAGAAATCGGATCGGTTAGTTTAATAGGGAGAATGTAATACCCAGAACTCTTAACTAGGCGTTGAAGAAAAGCCAGAGGGTACATTAAGGTGTCATGATGGTGGTAACTGAGGGAAGCAGCTGCCAGCCCCTAGGCTAGAGGAGCAGCGGAAGAGGTCAGCATTTTTAAAATGTAGAAGATTTGGGGGGGGGGTGGTCACGTATCACGAGGCTGGTTCTGTGAGTATTGGAAAACCTGCCAACTAGAATCACCTGCTGCTACCAGAATGACGGGCCTCCCCAGGTGAAGCCCTGAGACTGGGGAGCTGCTGATAAATAGGAAGCAAACAGCAAGCACTCAGCAGAGAGCAGGCCCCTTCTTCCCTCTGCGGCCTTGTGGGCTCCATTCAGCACGCCTCCCTGGCACAGCCTAAGAGCAGCACAGAGCCCTGGCCCCCAACTGCCAGGCGGAGCAAAGAGGGGCGAGTTTGGAGCTGTTTATTATAGCTTAATAACAAGCACAACTGCTGTTCCCACAGGACCATGGATACCAGTGGATGGGAAGAAACTGGGCAGACATCCTAGAAGCTAAACATTTCCTGAAACATTAGCAGGTAATCATTCACCTTTTAGGCTTATGGTCATAATGATCCATGGGTGCTATTAGCTCTCTCTGTGACCCCTAATTCACATTGTCTTCAGTGTCTTGGGACCTACTGCTTTTCCTCCCACACCTCCCACCCCAAGTCTGTTATCCTGCAGACTCTGGAACTTTAGGGAAAAGACATGAGTGGGCCCAGGCACATCAAAAGGTGGGCAATGCTCCCTTGGTCCTACAACCTCATGCTTATCTTCTCTGATAATCTGAGATTCTCGGATAATTCTCAGAATTCTCAGAGACTCTCAGATTATCTGAGGCGTAGATGTCATTGATAGAAAAATCATGCTTCCTTTACTGTCCCTGCCTGTATTTTGCTTAGGGCCTTGCTCTTTGTGGGTATCTGTACGTATGTATAGAACTGAATTCAGGAGGCTCGATCATGTGAATTAAGCATCTGATTATGCACGGCTGGTATTTGTCTCCTATTGGTTTCCGTGTTTAAGTCTTGCCTCGCCCACTAGATGACAGTCTTCTTGAGGGCAAATCCATGCGGCCGGCGAACATGAGGATTTGTAGTCAGTAGAATTAGGTTCAAACCCCAGCTCTAAGGCTTGTTAAATAATTTAAGTAAGTTACTTAATCTCTCTAAGCCTTAGTTGCCTCATCTGCAAAAAAGGGGGTAGTATTTATTTTCACGGGGTTGTGATGGTGAAATAAAATGATCTCCTAACAGAGCCTGGTCCTTCCTAGGTGTTTAATAATTTACTTCCCTTCTCCACCCCTTACTTTGTGTGTCTTCCACCATTTCTCATCACGCTGGGAATGCAGTAAACTGGGTGACCTGACTGAACAAAATAGAGAAGTTGGGGAATCCTTTTAGGAGAGAATCTGAAATGTCCTTATGCAATTTCCCTCTTCCCCGGTCATCTAGAACATCGGGTACACCGGTAACAATGTAAAAAGCCATATAATGGCTGGAAGTTATTTCTGAAGAGGAAGGTCGTCTTCAGTGTGTGTAGACACGAGCCGCCGGATACGGTGTCAGAACAATAGCTATTCATTGTGTCGGTTTCAAAGCTGGCTCCAGCAAGCTAGTATTCCGGTGCGGTTCCCACACAAACAGATCTCGAGCAAAATTTCCATGACCCGGTGGATTGGTGTAAACAACTCACTGCAAGAGCTTTTTACATCTATCCCCATGTCACTCATTTAAACACTCGAGGCTTTTCAGGGAGCCTTGTAAGCACTGCTTAAGAATTTTCTTTTTGCAACAAATGTTCATCCACCCCTGTGTTCTGTTGCTGAGTACACAGAGTAAACGGCTCCATTCCTTCCATCAGAGCTGTACATGGGAGACCCGGCCGTCAGATGGCACAGTTTAAGGGAGAAGTCCTTTAAGGGCTGCGCTGGCCGTGGCTGCTAGAGGTCTTGACTCCAGGACCAGGTCTTGACTCCAGGACCAAGGCTTTTTATTTTTAAGTAGTAGTTAGCATTTGATAGCCCTTCCTATTTGCAGTGACCTTTACAACTATTGTTATTAGTTATTCCTCCCAGCGGCTCTTTGAACTAAATGACAAAAGTATTTTTACTCAAATGCACCGACTCCCTCCCCTTCCAGTCCAGTCACAAGATCAGTGGGGTTCTCTATACCTCACGCTGATGCCTCCTCCCGAGCATCGAGCTCCATGATAAAGAATATGTTCAAGTCAAAACAGTATAAAATACAGTGCATTTTAATATATTCAGTGCAAGTTAGATCCTGTCACTCCTCTACTTGAAACCCCATGACAGTTCCTCATCTTACTTGCTATAAAAGCTTGGCAGACCTGCCACCCTTCCCTCACTGTTTGGACCTTAACCTCCTACTCCTCGCCTAACCCTGCCCCAGTCACACCGGCCGCCTTGCATCTCCTCCACTCAGGTAGGCTCTTGTCCCAGCCTCTGCATTGGGTGTATCCTCTGCCTCCAGTGTTTTCCCTTCAGATACCGACATGACTGACTCTCTTCCTTTTAGCCTTCACTTCAGTGTCACTTTCTCAAAGAGGTCTCCCCTGCCAGCCTAATTTAAAGCTGCAACTGTGATCGAGTACTTAAAGCCTTCTAATATACCATCTAATTTACTCAGCTATTAGGTTTGCTGTTTATTTTCCCTCCCCTCACAAGACTGTAAAATCCACGAAGGTAGGGATCTTCGTCTGTTCAGCTCCCTGAGATATACCCAGCGCACAGAAGACGTGGAATAGATATTTGCTGAATGGACAAATACTACTCCTCTGAAGGTCGTTGTCATGAAATTTGACCTACAGACTTAGAATGTGTCTCGATATGTGGTTTATCTTTATATTCCTTAGCCATAGTTCCTGTGCTTATTTTCCATTTGTAACAAACAACTCATTTTTATAGCAATTCTGTAGAGATAAATGAAGCCCACAGATTCTTAAGGTTGCAAGGAAGCATAAAATCTCGGTGTGGCAGCATAGGAAAGACTTTATGGCTGTTGTAGCCCACTCATCTATTCTCATCCCATCAACGGCATAGCCACATGGCCTTGCATCTCCCTTTCCATCTTTACAGGGGGTAGATTGAAGCATTGGTGAAAAGGATCGGCTCTGCAATCAGGCACCCCATCAGCTAATTCTTGTTCCATCAGTGTCTACCGTGTGACCTTGAACAAGGTATTTTAGCTTCTCCCAGCCTCAGTTTCCTGTAAAATGGTGGTGAAAATCATCTCCATCTCAGAGGGTTTTGTGAGGATTAATGAGTTAAAACATGTAAAGAGTTTGGCATATAATGAGCATCAAATCAATAGGAGCTGTTATTATTGATCCTGATTTTTAGAAAGTCCTAAATGTTGAGTTTAATCAAATCTTATTTACGACTTGGATATGACTGATTTAACATACTTCACCAGTTTGGGGGAGGGGGCGCTACAAAGAATAGGAATATCCTTTTCCCCCCAGTCAGTTGCCAGAACACCTTCCTGCTCACATTAGTAGGGATTCCAAAACTTCTTTCTTAAGGCCCCAACCACCTCCCACCTCTTCTGAACATCCAAGAACACCAAGAACACCCTGGTCTTAATTCATTCCAAAGGGTCAGTCTTGGGTGTGAGTGATCTGCAGTGTTGTTGTAAACTGGCTCCAGAGAGTATTTTCCCCCACTGCTGCAGGGATTCCCTTGTTGCCCTAGAGCCTCCACATAGTGCATGTGCTTGGGCTCCAAGATGACAGCTCTCTTAGTTTATAGTGCTCAGTCATGGTACTCCAATCACACCCACATCGAGAAGGTTTCCAGTCTCAGCCATGGCCTGTGTTCGAACCAGCCTCCTCCAACTCCCACAAGGATTACCCTGCCTCTCTGCTGGTAACCAAGACCTGCCCCTTTCCTCATGGTGAGTTTGGGGTCCCTTTCTCCCAGAATGCTTCTTATGGGGTCTGTCGTAACCCATCAGGGAGACTCTTGAACTCCATGTGCTTTCCCACCTCTCATCAGAGACCAGCTCTGCATAACAAAGGGTATTAGAGGGGCGCCTGGGTGGCTCAGTCGTTAAGCGTCTGCCTTCGGCTCAGGTCGTGATTCCAGGGTCCTGGGATCGAGCCCTGTATCGGGCTCCCTGCTCGGCGGGAAGCCTGCTTCTCCCTCCCCCACTCCCTCTGCTTGTGTTCCTTCTTTCGCTGTGTCTCTCTCTGTCAAATAAAATCTTAAAAAAAACCCCCAAAAACAAAGGGTATTAGACATGCAGCCTTTGTCAAGCTATAAGAAGCTTTACTAGGTTCTCTCTCTAGACCTGTGGGGCATGGCCTCTTATAGCATCATAAGAACCACTTAATGACTTTTCCCTGAAGGAGAGAGATAGGTATCTGCTTGGCAGAAAAGTCACTGGCATTGCGTAGCTAACTAATTTCAGGTTGCATTCTACCCAATGCCCTGTTACACTTACATTCCCTGAATCTGGTTCTACTTCCTGAAGTCAGTATAAGCCCCTCTTCTTCCCTATGACAGACCATCACCACTAGAAAGCAATTACCCAGGCCTCTCAGATTATTTTCTTCTCTACTGGTTCCCCAAATTACAGGGTGACCTTAGGTATGTTTTCTCAACAGTAATAGCTGATGCTTATTGAGCTTACTATATGCCAGGCACTGTGCTACGTGCTCTAATGTATTAACTAATTTAATCTTCAAGCAACCCCAAGAGATTAGCCTCCTTTTGTAGCTGAGGGAACTGAAGCTTAGGAAGGCTTAGCAGCATGGCCAAGGGCATGTATAGCTGTCAGGACTTGAACTCCAGCTGTCTGGGTCCAGAGCCCAGTGATGCAGTGCTGTTTCCCTAATTCAGTTTCATGGGTTTAATTCTTTCATGAATTCAATTCAGCTCTCTAAATCAGGGATAATACTTATCTCAGAAGATCATGGTAAGGATTAGATGCGATGAAGTATGATAAAGTGCTTAATGCAGTAGCTCCACTAGGGCTCAAAAATATGTTCATTTGTCCCCCTTTTCCTTCCATTCAAATCATCTCCTAGTTTAACTCTTTCACATTTTGAAAGTGCCTGACACAGAGTGGGTGCTCAGTGGGTGGTAACTACTCCTCTTGTTACAGTGTATGGTTTGAAGTCCCCTCCCTATCCAGAGTATTCTCCTCTAATTCATTTAGATCCTAGACTGTGGTACTCGGGGCTGCACATGATAAACCAGGTGGGCTGGAATGAAGCGGCGTGGAAAAGGACAGTCACCTTCCACAGGGAGGGGGGTACCTATGAAAATTAAGTCCTATTACCTGCAGTCATTTACTCTGTCAATAGGTATTGAAATTGCTGCTAGTCAAATCCTCGACATGTCTTAGGCTTGTACTGATCCTCACCTCACTTGGCTTGTCCTTGGATAATTGATTTCTTTTCCAAAAATGTTCTTCTCCCCCTCCCCCGATTTCTTAAACACCACGTGTCTGTTGGGGAAGCTTTGAAAAATGCAGAAGAAATCACAAAGAAGGGAATTAAAGTCACCGCGAATAACGTGATCTAGAGATAATCACTATTAATATCTGCATATGTATCTTTCCAGTATACGTGTGGGTGTATTTCTTTTTTATAAAATCAGGATCACACTGTTCAAAATATATTCTGAGTCTGCCACCTTTTACCATTTTCTCCCAGCCTAAGACACCATCATCTCTTTCTTAAAATACCACAAAACTGGGCTGCATGTGTGGCTTAGTCGGTTGAGCGTCCGACTCTTGATTTCGGCTCAGGTCATGATCTCAGGGTCAAGAGATTGAACCCCACGTGGGGCTCCATGCTCAGCATGGAGTCTGCTGGAGAGTCTCTCTCTCTCTCTCCCTCTACCCCTCCTCCCGCTCCTACTCTCTCTCTCTCGCAAAATAAATGAATAAAATCTTTTTAAGAAATGCCACAAAACTATTTGACTACTGTCCCCCCAAATTGATTTCCCTAATTCCATTCTTACCCCTCTTCAGCATATTCTTCAAAAAGTAGCCAAAGTGACCATTTAAAATCATAACTCTCTCCTGCTCACAATCCTTCGATGGCTGCCCATGTCATATGAAGTGAACCCCCATGCTTCTCCTGGCTGGCAGGGCTGCGTATGATGAGGCCTTTCTAACCTCATTTTCCTTCTCTGCAGCACGCCCACCAGGCTCCCGCCTCACGTACTAGCTTCCGGCCCCAGCCTTTTCCTGCTTTAGGGCCTTTGCTCTTCCCAGCACTCCGTGGCTCAACCCCTCACTTCAGTCCCTTGTCAGATACCATCCCTCAGAGACCACCTTCCCAGAGTGCCTCTGCTTCCACCATCTCCTCTCCCTTACCCTGACTCATTTTCTCCTTTGCCTTCATCATTCTTCTGTAATTTATCATCAGTATTTTATCTTTCCAGCTTTCATCTTGCAGGGTCCCACCATTGCAGTCTGCCAGGTAACTCCTATAATCAGGTACTCTTCTAAGTCCTTTTATACATGCCAGTTTAATCTACCTCATCTAAGTGAGGTAGGTACAATTATTATCCCCATTTTCTAGATGGGAAAATTGAGTCAGGGAGTATACGTACCTTCCTTAACATCACACAACCAGTAAGGAGCGGAGCTGGGATCCAAACACAGCCTCCCTGCTTCCACAGCTGGGCTCTCAACCCCTCCTCCACCCACTGGCTGCCTCCTGGTCTTTCTCCCAGCAGATGTCAGTAAACTTCCTTGTCCTGAAAGTCAAGATCGCCAGCTGAACAGAGAGGCACTGAAGACTGTGTCAAGTGCCACTAAAATTCGTCTCCAGATTTATGCAAGCCTGTTCTCCAGGCCTCTTTGGGGATTATAGCTGAGCCATTCTGAGTTCTCCTAACTGTACTATCATGGAGCCTTTCTCCCTACCTGGTTCACGAAGAAATTGCGCGGCCTTGTAGTTATCATTTCCTAACTCTACAACACCTGTGGCACACTGTTAGTGTCCGGGGAACCCCATGAGAGAGATGAGGTTGGTGTGACCAGTATTCACCTTCTTGGGTCAACACGAGGTGTCTAATCTCTACTAAAATTTTGCTGAAAGTGTCTGTTACTAAAATGGAGACATTTGTCTCTCTGCAAGTTTCTGGAAGTTCTACCATGCCTCATAAACTCTCATATATTATCTCATTGCCATTTTTTTCAGATACCATAATCAAGAATTCATGTTCTTTTAGGGTACTAGGGCTATTTACTTTGCTGTCCCTGTTGCAGTGAGTATTTGGGTGCATGAATGGATGGCTCTGAGATGTAATTCACCGGAGCCTGGAGACTTAACGGCAGTGACCAGGAGCTCTCTTCCTATCTCCTCGTATCTCAGACTTTAATTTCCTCTTGGCCATGTTTTTGCTCTCCTTTCTGGCTTGCAGATTGTTCTTCTTGATAGAGAAGATGGGAACAAACTAGGAGTTGAGTAATTCCGTTGCACTCTATCACCTCTAAGTTAACTGCGTCATCTGTCCCAAGCAGTAGGCCAACCCTTCTCTTGTTTTTTTCCTTGTTCTGAGGACACCCCCAGTGGTTCTTGTTGTTGTTCTGTGTATGCATTAGTCCCAGGCCCCAGCCTCCTACCGCCCTGACTTTATTCATTTCATGCCATTCCTTTGTATCTGCTCTTGGTTGCAAATTCCTCCTTCCTGCCTTTGTAAGTATCCTTATAAAATATAAACTAATTGGAGACACAGTGATTTCTTTGGATCATTTCCTCTCTTCTTCCTTTCTGGAATTATGTATGAGTAGATAGTCAGAATTATACTACGTGGAGCCTCTAATATTTTTGGAGTCAATTTCTGGCCCCAGAGTCTCTGACCATGGGACCAAAGAACATCTAGCGTAGCGCCTTACACATAGGAGGCCTGCAATCTGGTGGTAACAACAACAACAACAGCAGGTGTTTATTTGATTTGGGCATTGTGCTAGCGGCTTTTATATACGTTACTTTGTTGAATTCTCACAGTCAACATTGAAGGCAGGTCCTATGACTCATGATCCTACTGGGGAACCTGAGACACAGGGAAGTGATGTCTGCATAGCTGTGAGGGCAGAGTCAGGAGCCTGACTCAGGTCTGTCCGGATTTCTGAGCATGCACTTTAACCTCCACAATAGGCTGCCCTCTGAGTTTAAGTCCGCTGACTCACCCCTCCTTCTCTCTGGACCTGTGGAGTTGTGCTTGCTTATAGTTTCAGGAAAACAAAATGCTCATATTCCCTTCTTTGGCTCTTACAAATCATATGATGACAAGATTCCTTTTCTCTCCCAAGTGCCAGTCACCTCCACGCTATCATCCATGTAGTTCTCCCGCATTGGCCAAAAATAGGTCCTTGTCCTTCTGTCAGGTGAGATTGTCATCAGAGCAAGGCTTGAATGAATTAGATGCTCTGCTTCTGGCAGAGTAGGGCTCTGAACAGACCTTTGAATGGTCCTTCCATCATTCCGTGGCCTGCAGAGAACAGGACCTGATGGTGGAGTGACAGGTGCGCCTAGCTGGGTGGGCCTGAGGGGAACCGGCCCTCCATCTTGCTGCTTCCCCACTGAGCTCTTCACACTCTGGGAATATTATGCTGTTTTGAAGGTTTTTCTTCAACTACGATTTATATGCCACCTACTCTCAAAAAGAATATAAAGTGGTTTATAATAAAGCATGTCGAAAACAGGTCAGTTAAAACACATTTTAAAAAGCGAGGCAGATGGAGAGAGGTCAGAAATCACTTGGTTTAAATTCCTGACAAGAAGTTTTATAGCACATGAAGGTATTTGATTAATTCCCAACACAAACATCTAAGTATGTGGGAATGGGTAAAGAACTCTGCAGATTGAGAGAACCTAGGACAGCAGGGCCCATTCTATATGTGTAATCAAAATAAATGGCATCAGGCCTCGTGCCATGTATGGAAATACTCATGAATACTACCTCATCTCAGGAAGCCTCAGGGGAAGGCAACAGAGGGACAATTGCATGGATTTATCCTAAATTGAGACTAGCCAGTCTGCTCAAGGGTCATAGCCCGGTTAATTCATCACTGTCATTGACAAAGGACCACGATAAATTTGTCTTTAAATTTTAATACTGAATTCACATATTTTACAGCTAGAGCCCACACTGTCCCTTTATCTCTGTGTTACTATTTTTAAGCACAGAAATGGTATAAATCTGTAATGGAACCTTTTAAAATCAACACACTTGCTTCAAGGGAGGCTTCTGTTACGGCTGATCTGCTGAACAAGATTTCCAGTTGGGAATAGATGAGCAAGGAATGAATGAATGAAGGCTACCTGGTCCCGTAACACCTGTGCCCCGATATCACACTAGCTGTGCTACAGACAGCTCATTCATTAAGGCTGGGTGTGCTTCCTGGCCGTGCTTCCTGCTGTGATGCAGGCTGGCAGCCAGCAGCATGACTCAGGACAGCATGGGGCAAGGCAAGGAGCACAATGACCTTGCTGACTCCATCCAGACACACACCTACAACCACCTTGCTAGGTTTACATATGCTCAAGTTCATTCTATAGCCAGATGGAAAGCTAGAGAAGGAACATTGGCAGGAGAGGGTGGGCTTGTGAATTTCTATACCACCAGAGACGTGATAGACGCTCAAAGTGACCAAAGAAATCAGAGGAGAGATTCACTGAGGTCCCTGGTGGGCATTTTCTGTCTTCCCTACAATTGTATAGGGGCCTTTCTTTAGTTCACTGAATGGAATCCGAGTGCTAAGACAACCTAGGAACTAAGTACAAGCCAGGTTCAGTTTAAAGCAAACAAAACCAGGCACGAACCATGAACTAGATCTGACTAAAACCATTTTCTTAGTTCTTTCTGCTCCCCTAATGTGAAGTTTCTTAGTAGGTAGGCATTTATGGGAGATGCAATAGTTATTTATTGTAGGCAAATACTGATATTCTCTTGGGTCCAGGAAGTCATTACAAGTGAGAATGATCAGGACAGGGGAAATGGCATTGATAAGTCTAGGTATAGCTATTTTTTGTCAGCTTGATAGAATTTGGTGATCAGTAATTTTTAAAAACGTCTTGTAAGGCTGGATTAAAATACATAACGTAAGAAACTTTGGGATGATGTTACAGCAAAAGCCAATCTTCACAAGTGACTATGTGAGTTCGCTCAATTTGCCAAGTATTTGTTGACCAGTGGGTTGTTTATTCATCCAGTCCATCTGTTCATTGACCTATCCTTCCACCATTTACTCACCCAACACTATTGAGTGCTGTATGAGCTGAACTATGTAACCCCACACACAAATTTATATGTATGTTGAAGTTCTAAACTCCAGTACCTCAGAATGTGAATGTTATTTGGAGATAGGGTCTTGAAAAAGTTAACATGAGGTTAGTAGGTGGGCCATAAGAGAATATGACCAGAGTCCTTAAAGAAGAGGAGGTTTGGACCGAGACATACAGAGGAAAGACCTGTGAAGACAGGGGAGGGAGATCGTCCTCTACAAGCCAAGGAGAGAGGCCTCAGAACAAACCAACCCCACTGACACCTTGATCTTAGACTTCTAGCCTCCCAATGGTGAGCAAATACATTTCTGTGGCCCTTGGTTCAGGTAGTCCTAGCAAACTAAAACCAGCATCTGTAAATACACTAGGGCACCGTGCTAGAGATGGAAATATCATCTCTGCCTTCAAAGAGCTGCCAGGTACAAGACGCTGCTAAGTGTTGGGAAAATTACAATGATAAATCAACTACTTAGTTTTGTGAGATGTGAACAGTCTATAAAACTGAAGTGCTTGTCCCCGTTGGTCTGATTGGTACATGCCCTCATTTTATTTTGAATTCTGATCAAAATTTTTTCCAGGGTGAGGGATCAGTTTGGAATCAAGTGAAATATATTATCAGCCCCAGGAAATGAAAACCTGCAGAGGTAGGGGAGGTTGCATGTTTTGTTATTTTTTTAATCCATGTGGCATTATTTAGGTATAAAATAGTCTTCAGAGCATTCTTCCTGTTTTAACTCGTCAGAAAACTCGTTTTCACAGTCAAATCCTGTCTTCATGGCCGATCCATTTCCTCCCAGCTCACCTGGCTTTTGCTGATCTCCAGAATGAGCAGAAGTATGGCAGTGACACCTGGTTCACTTCGATTCTGTTTGTGCAGCTGCTGTTTACATGGAGCCACTAACTGAAGGAACAGATCATGAGTTGAAACATGGTGGAGGACATGGAGGAGGGCCCTGTGGCTTTTGGAGTAGAGTGTAGTCACACATTTTAATAAACAGCATGAACCAGCTATAGAGACATGGCATTTCTAAAGCTCTAAGGGACTTTGGATATTGTCTAGTCTAAAAACAATCCCTCATATTTTATAAATTTGGAACCGGAGACACAGGTTAAGTATTAAGTGACTCACCTAAGGTCAAAACCGAACCAAACAAACAAAACACAGAAAGCTAGTTAGTAGCAGAAATGGGATGAAGACTCTTGTCTCTTGCTTCAAGTCCAGCTGTCTTTTCTGACCCTGTAGGTTCAGGTTTGGGAAGTTATATACTCCAGGGCGAATACCCTCACAAACACCATGTCTGTAATTCAGGTGCATTGTTGCTGAACAGAGTGCTGTCTATTCCTTGGCTTTGGCCTGAAGTGGCTAGAATTCCTATCAGTGTGGAAAACTGAGTAAGGCAAGGATAGCCCTCTTTTCCATTAAAAAATAGAGCTGCTGATGAACATAACAAATACTTATTAGGTACAACTATGCGGCAGACGCTGTGCCGGCCCTTCACGGCAACACATGAGGCGGGCGTGGTTATCCCCATTTTACATATGGGAACACTGAGGGTTAAGAGATTATATCTCTTATCCAAGATCTCCCAGTACTAATGGATAGATCCAGGATTTGTTATATTCACACAGCCTGTGATTCTCCTGTGATTTTATGCTGCCTTCTCTAGCATAATTAATAAATGTTATAAGGCCAAATTAATGTTACGTTAAGACATAAAGACACACAAATACAGAATTATGTTTTACTGGTTAACCTTTAACTTTTCTCAGTCAGTCACTCTATAACACTGGTTCATCTCCAGACTAAAATTGAACACCATTGAGGCTCATGGTGGACCTCTTTTGGCCAGGTAAATACCTGGCCCAGAGTTACATAACTTTGGGACAGCTTTGCATTAACAACCATTGCAAGAAGCTTTCACTTACCCTTATAAAAGAGGAGAGTCACCATCTCCATGATCCTCTTGTCTTGCTTATCAGGTCTGGCTTCTTTTTTTTTTTTTTTTTTTTAATTTTATTTATTTATTTGAGAGAGAGAATGAGAGAGAGAGAGCACATGAGAGGGGAGAGGGTCGGGAGGGTCAGAGGGAGAAGCAGACTCCCTGCCGAGCAGGGAGCCCGATGTGGGACTCGATCCGGGGACTCCAGGATCATGACCTGAGCTGAAGGCAGTCGCTTAACCAACTGAGCCACCCAGGCGCCCTGGCTTCTTTCTTAGCAGAGATGTGGATCACTCCTATGAAGATCTTTTTTTTTTTTTTTTTTAATTCTGAGAAGACCTTGGGTACCATGTCCTGTTCTCATAGCCAGACGTCTGAGTACTTAGGTCTACCACATACTGTTTTTTTTTTCTAGACACATAAGAGAAAGGCCAGTGATACACAGTGTGTTAGTTTGGCACACTTAGATTCTGTTTGTAGAGTTGCCTTTTCTATGGAGCTAATATTTACTGAGGGCTGATGTCCCGGGCACCATATGGCATCCCAGGCACCATACTAAGCTTTTTCTGTGGATTGTCTCCCTTAGGCCTCAGAGTAACCTTGTGTTGCACCTACCTAGTTTACAGAGGTATAAATGCTTGCTAAGGTCAAACATCTCAGCCAGGTTTTTACTGCCATCAAGAACAGACATGAGCTCTGAACCCAGGCTATGTGCGAAGTCCTGTGCACGCTGCCTCCTGACAGCGTTTCTTTGTTTCCTTGTGTGTTTCTCCAGGCAGAAGGTTTTTCTCCACCTGACCATTTGTTTTCCCTAATTCCTACTCTTGGAACAGATGATTTCCAAGATCCCTTCGAGTATTGAAATTCCGTGACTAATTAAAGTTGGTAATTGATGCAGTTTGATTAATTTGCACCAACGCCTGAGTTCATTTATTACATGGATTCTTTTACTGAAGACTCCAACGGCTTTTTAGTTTACTTACAGATCTCCTGATGTTAAAGGAATCCTGCTGCTTTTCCCAGAATAACACTTAAAACCTGAATTTTAAAATTGAAGGTTTAAACACCTATCTGAAAGGATTTTTACCATGCACACAATGTATCAATTTTCCATCTGGACCAAAATAGTCCTTTCAAGCCCGGGTTCTCTTGGTTGTTTTTCCCTGCCTCACAGATGCAGTGCTAATTGCTTGCAGCTTCAGGTCCGTTTTAACATGAGGTAACAATTGCAGCGTCTTGGGGTTGACCGCTGTGTTTGTTAGACATGCCAGGTCTGCAGTGGGTGTTGGCGCGTCAGGATGCGAATCCACGTGGAGCTCAACTTCTCTGAGTAGGGGGGCCGGGGCGGGCGCTTCCTGAGACCTTCTTGTTGTGCTCCTCTGGAGGTCGGTGCACCTGTGTGGTTCCACCGCCAGGGCACCTCTTGGTCAACCTGGCAGCTTCGAGGGATGCCCTTATGGACAGACGCAGGCATTTGAGTCCTCCTAGTCAAGCTGTGGTTTTTGGAGAACGGCTCTGGAAGTGGCATTAATTCACAGACCCACCAGCTGGGCTGGCCCCAGCGACTGAGTTGCTCTTTGCAGCCGAAAGCAGACTCCGCTCGGGACACAGCTAAAATTCATTCTGACTGGATGGAGAAGACAAAGAAGGCCAAAAAGAAGGGAAATGACGGGATTCTGCAGCCACATCTGTGATTAGGGAGCCATGGGACTGTTAGTCTTTGCACCTTGTCTGTAGTTCTGGTCGTTGGGGTAAGGGGAGTCTGGCTTCTAACAAAGCTCTACTATTAATGGCTATGCACTAAGGAGGATGGCATTTGACCTCCCTAGCCTCAGTTTCCTCATCTGTAAATGGAGATGATGGTACATCCCCCAAGGGTGTGTTGTGAGGACCACATGGTGATGCCAAAACGCCCAGGGCCAACACAGGGTCAGCAGCTGTGTGATGTTGTTTGTGCTCCCTTCTCCCCCTCCCCCACACAGGCCACCACACTCCTCGAAAAATAAAGTTCTTGCAAACCAGGGGTTTAGGAGCACTTATATAGCTGTGCGCCACGCACTGCATGTGTGCTTGATGAGGTTTCAGTAAATCTAATTTTGAAATCCTGTTTTAAATATACTTAGGGAAATACAGAAAGGTACTCCAGAGCAGGTTGCTTTATAGAGACAACAATAATTTTCTGAATCATTTTAATTTAGGCTTTTTATAGATCATATTTTCATAAAATGAGACAACCCCTTCACCCCCACGCTCCCTAGGGGGGCAATAGCAATGATCAGACAGCATTTGCCTCCTCGAGATGCTCACACTCACTCCTTCCTGTGTTTCTCCTAAAGGCAAGCTCAGTTAGTGCAGTTGCTGGGGGCTCACTCCCCTTTTCCCTGGGATGAGGGGTCGGCCTGGGTCCTCAGCTGGCTAAGACTTGAACTCGCAGGTTAAGGTTGAAGAGTCATGATGGGTCTGTGTCAAAGAACTAGCATCGCAGAAGGGACTGTCCCCCGGGGAGCTGCCTAAGGCCACCTTGGTGAGGCTGGTCCTTACCTTGCCCCAGAGATCCTATGCCAAGTAAATCCATGTGAATCATTAGAATCATGCCTGGCACACAGAAAGTGATGCATGTCCACCATCATTACTAACGCTATTATTATTATTATTGCGGTACTTGTTGCAAGACTCTGGGATTTGTCTCTTGAAAGCGGTCTTCCATCCTACAGAATCGAGGGGTGGATTTTAGGACCAGTAGCTGTACGGCCAATGGAGGAGCAATATGACAACCTCAGGATTGATTCTCAGACCCTCTATGTTCTCCTTATTCTCCCTAAATAGCTAGACCAGCTGAGCTCTGGCTGGGTCCTTCCGATTTACCTGGGCCATTGTTGTCTCCCGAATCCTGTGGAGGCGATGAACACCTCATTGGTATTCATCTGATGGGCTGACGGAAATGGAATGTAGCCAGACTGCTAAGTCCACACTGTCCTGCACTGAGGCCTCAGAAATCTGATTCTGAGAGTGTACATCTTGCATTACAATCTAGATTGCCAGAGGAAAGTTTTGGACAGAATAACCCAGACCGAGGTCTGGGTACGTTAAAGCCTGGGTGAAATGAGGCAGAAAGAGCCCAGAATATACAAGTCTGAGTCTTGGCTGGGGAGATGTGGAAGATTCGAGGTGCCAGACAGCTGGCTTCCCTCCAAGTGTTTACCACCCTGGTGCCCTGGGGCTGTGGCAGGCCTTGTGCTTATTTGCCCCTCCCTCCTTCCTCTCCCTTTCTTTCCCCTCCTCCTCGTGTTTTCCATAGGCTGAAGAAACTCAGGAACCTATGGACCCAGAGGGAAGGTAATGGGGCAAATGAGACCAAGGAATCAGACTTTGCCGTGGGTTTACAGTGGCTGATCCCTCTGTGAAATGTAAGGGCTGGCCTTGGACTTTGAATCCCAGTGTTCACCCTCCTCTGCCTGGGTGTGGACCTTCTTCCAGAGAAGCTTTGGTCTCCAGGAGAGAAGATTGCATGAGGCCTGGGCTTGTATCTCTAGGAAACAGGAAGCCGTGGGTTCACAGGGAGCCAGTGACAACAAGGCTGCCGTTTCCTCCTGCCCCACCCACCAACCCCCCTACTCCTCATCCTGTGGTACGTAAGCTGCCTGCACTTTGTGGATCCACAGGCCATGGGCCTTCTTAGAGACCTCTGAGGCATGAGGCTGGGGGTCACTTTAGTGGCCACGTGTCTGAGTTCACCTCTTGGAGGAGAAAACATATACCCTGGGACCAATTGCAGCTCCTCACTGATGTGCCTGCTACTCAGGCAATAATTGTCCAGTCTGGAACTCTTTCTCTTCTTCCTAAAGCCTAATGGTCCCATCGAGTCCTGAGCTGAGGCTAGCCTCTGGAACCCAAGAATATGTGCTTTTATAAACCCAAAATACTGCATGCTCTGCCCAAAGGAAGTGTTTCCACAATTCCTCCCTTCCCCAGACAACTGTGTATCAAACTGGAGGAATTACTTTGATAAGGTGGATAGCGGGGGTCCTGGGACTGTCATTGTTCTGAGTCCTGTTGCCTACAGACAGGGAGGTACCAGAGGCCAGGAGGGCGGCGAACGGCAGATAGAGCACAGGTTGTGTGTCGGGCAGGTGGGGGTTAGTGGGGGGCTGGCATTGTGTGTGCACACCTGCAGAGCCCCCACTTCCTTCCCACATACCCCAACCCACCTTTCCCGGGGCACAGCAAAGGAGGGCCTTTCATCCATGGGTCTCACGGTCACCGAAGGCCTCACATTTGGATTTTTGAAAATTTTATCCCCAAAGATATGCTAATAGGACTGGAAGAAGGAAATTATCATTGGCTTTAAACTTCTGCCAAATTTTGGTACCATGCCCATGAATTTTAAAAATAAATCCTGCTATTACATTGCGAATAGGATGATTACATTGCCTTGTGTATATTTTAAATTTTACATGTGTTACAAACCTTAATTTAATAAATGTAAGTTTCTAAAATGTATCACAATTTTTGGAACCCTATTGAGACATCTCTTTATTTAAACATACCTAGACCCAGGCCTCTCTTGACCTCTCCTCTGGGTGGACTGTGGGAAAAGCTGTTCCCTTTCCGCATGTCATTTCAACTTCAGAAAATCTAAAGAACTAAACCCTGTTTCATTACAGCGGCTGACCTACTGAAAGAGAACTTCTAGGTTGGGCGTGCGCAGTTCAGCCTCTTTCTCATGCCATTAGAAAATGCACTGCCCTGTCTTTCCCCATCCCCTCCCTCAGTAAGGTTGTCTTGCTTACATACTGCAGCCTGCCCAGCTCTGGCTGATAATTCTCAAGTCCTTTACCCTTAGACGATGGTGCTCAACCCTAGCTGCACACTGAAATCAAGGGAGGGGTTTTTAAAAAACTGATGCCTGGGTCCCACCCCCAGAGATTCTGATTTACTTGCCATGGGGTGTGATCTGGGCATTGGGAAAGCCCAGATTAAAAGCTCCCCAGGTGGTCTTAATACGCAGCAAAGTTTGAGAAACAGTGCGCTAAGACAATGGTTTTAAAACATCCGTGTTAGAACTACCCTACAATCCAGCAATTGCACTACTAGGTATTTACCCAAAGGATACAAAAATACTGATTCGAAGGGGCACGTGTACCCCGATGTTTATAACAGCATTATCAACAATAGCCAAAGTATGGAGAGAGCTCAAATGTCCATCAACTGGTGAAAGGATAAAGAAGATGTGGTGTGTATATATATATACAGTGGAATATTACTCAGCCATCAAAAGAATGAAATCTTGCCATTTGCGATGATGTGGATGGAGCTAGAGTATATTATGCTAAGCAAAATAAGTCAGAGAAAGACAAATACCATATGATTTCACTCATGTGGAATTTAAGAAACAAAAGAGATGGAACATAGGGGGGGAAAAGAGAGATACAAACCAGAAAACAGATTCTTAAATATAGAGAGCAAACTGAGGGTGCCTGGAGGGGAGGTGGGTAAGGGTGGGCTAAATGGCTGATGGGCATTAAGGACAGCATTTGTTGGGATGAGCACTGGGTGTTATATGTAAGCAATGAATCACTAAATTCTATACCTGAAATTAATATTACACGGTATGTTAACTAACTGGAATTTAAATAAAAACTTGAAAAAAGGGGAAAAAAGGAAAACATTAGAATGTATCAGATTAACATTTGGTGCTTAACTAAAAATCAGCTTGCTGGGCCCCATCCCCACAGTTTCTGAATCAGAATTTCTGGATGGTGCCTGATAATTACATTTCTAACAAGTTCAAGTTCCCAGGTGATGCAATGCTGCTGGTCCAGGGACCACATGTTGAGAACCAGTGTCCTAAATGAAAGAAGCCAGGGAGATGGGCCGGAGAGGGAAATATGAGTGAATGCACGAAGATCCAGCTATTTCTTATTCTCAAACTCTGTAGTTGGCTTCAGAGGCCAGGATGCTTCTAAGTTCCAGAGTATGGGTCACTATAGATGCGGCTGTACAGAAAGTCCAAGTGGGATTAAGTTGAGTCCAGGCAGCTGGGACCCCCCAGTGGTTGGATAAGGCGTGGGTCTGAAACAGAGTCTGCAGATCTGGATGGGCTCTGACCAGAAATGTGTCACATGTGTAATTTCCTATTTTCTAGTCCTATTAAAAAAAACTAGAAAGAGGGGCACTGGGGTGGCTCAGTCAGTTAAGTGGCTGCCTTCGGCTCAGGTCATGATCTCAGGGTCCTGGGATCAAGCCCCAAATCAGGCTCCCTGCTCAGTGGGGAGTCTGGTTCTCCCTCTCCCTCTGCCTGCAGCTTCCCCTGCTTATGCTCTCTCTCCCTCTTTCCCTCATTCTGTCTGTCGAATAAATAAATAAAATCTTAAAAAAAAAAAAAACTGGAAAGAAACCGTGAGATTGACTTTAACAATCTGTATATTGAATCTAATTATCCAAGATCTTACCATTTTAACATGTCATCAACATTAAAAATTATTCATGCGAGAGTTTGCAGTCTTTTTTTTCTGCTAAGCCTTGGAATCCGGTTTTACACCTGGAGCCTATCTCCGTTCAGACTAGCCACCCTTTTCAGGGGCCGCATGCGCGCAGCACAGGTCTCCATACACCACGTGCTGGGGCTGTGCGCTCCCGAGGAAGGGCTGATGCACACGGGTCTCCCCTTCCCTCGGCAGCAGGCAGCCCCTCCTTCCTGCCCTTCCTAGAGCCCCTGGAATCTCTTCTCAGGGTCTGACAGTCTTTGCCATGTTCTGCGCCAGCAGCGCTGCCGGAGAGCACAAAAGGTGCAGTGGCCGAATCAAGTCTGCGCGTCTGAGGACAGGATCCGAGAGGTTCTAAGATACAAGCAGAGCCTGGCTCTTTGGGGGAGACGATGAGGCTTCTGTTGGAGAGAAAATGGGCGTTGAAATTGAGGAAGAGAGCGAAGAGAAAGCTGTGGTTGAACAGAGCAGTAGAACCAGGATGGGGTTTTCTTTTGAATGCGGCAAGCGGGAATGAGCTGATATTTCTAGTGCTTACCGAAGTTTTTCCCAGCACTGTGTCACCCATCCCTGCGCTCTCCCGGCGGCATGCTGCCCTCTCTCCGATTGAAGTCATTAAACACTCAAGTATTGAGCGCCTACTGCATGTGCAAGCCTACTGTGAAGCAGTCGATTGTAATTATTGGGATCATATGTTTTAGAAAGTCAGGGCTGAGTTCAAATTCCCGTTTTTGCGATACGATCTTAGGCAAGTTACTTAATCTCTACGCCATGGTTTCTTCATTTCCAAAATGGGGATAATACCACCTATACCACAGAAATCTGGTGAGGTCGGTGCCTGGCGTGCGGGCACTCAGTGAATGGTAGCAGCTGGGACTAAGTGAGGTGAGGCAGGTGCCGAGGGTGCGACATTTAAAGATTTTATTTTTTATTTATTTATTTGATAGAGAGAGACACAGCGAGAGAGGGAACACAAGCAGGGGGAGTGGGAGAGGGAGAAGCAGGCTTCCCGCTGAGCAGGGAGCCCGATGTGGGGCTCAATCCCCGGACCCTGGGACCATGACCTGAGCCGAAGGCAGACGCTCAACGACCGGAGCCACCCAGGCGCCCCAGTTTCCCTCAATGTTAACATTAGTAACTTTAGTATAATATCACAACTGGGGTAGCCATTAATATGGTCAAAATATAGAACATTTCCATTACTACAAGGATCCCTCATTGCCAACTTCCTGCCCCACCATGCCCTACTTAAATGCTGGTAACCATTAATCTGTTCTCCACTTCTATGATTTTGTCCTTTTTAAGAATATTATATAAATGGAATCATGCAGTATGTAACTTTTTGGGATTGGCTTTTTTCATTCAGCACAATTCTCTGGAGATTCATCCACATTGTTGTAGGTATCAGTAAATCATTCCTTTTTTATTGCTGACGACTATTTCACATTTGTTTTAACCATTCCCTTATTGAAGGATGTCTAATCATTTCTCATTTTGACTTTTGTGAATAAAGGATCTCTAAACATTCATGTTCAAGTTTTTGTGTGAATGTAAGTTTTCATTTCTCTGGGATAAAGGCCAAGGAGTGTGATTGCTGGGTTGTATGGTAGTTACGTGTTTAGTTTTATAAGAAACTGTCTTATTTAGTGGCCTGTCTATCCTGGTACTCCTTTTTTTTTTTAAAGATTTTATTTATTTATTTGACAGAGAGAGACGCAGTGAGAGAGGGAACACAAGCAGGGGGAGCGGGAGAGGGAGAAGCAGGCTTCCCGCCGAGCAGGGAGCCCGATACGGGGCTCGATCCCAGGACCCTGGGATCGTGACCTGAGCCGAAGGCAGATGCTTAACGACTGAGCCACCCAGGCGCCCCAAGAGTGTGACATTTAAGGAGGCACTTGCACTCGGGGTTGTGCGCATGGCACCGTGTGGCGCCCTCCCCACCATCCCCATTGTTGCTCTTGTACGATTACACTGTGGTAGGTGCCTTACACACCAGGCTGTGTAAGGCCCAGTCCCTTCTCCCAAGGAGTGTCGGGTCCATGAGGGGAGAGAAGATGTATATGCACAGACAAATCAGAGATGAACTCGATGTCATGATTGCCTTGAGGGAGGAAGGAGAAATCACTTCCACCGGAGGGATTCAGAGACTGTGTCCTGGAAGAATGGATGAAGTATCGGGAGGCAGAGACTGAGGGGGAGGACAGTGGGGAGAGAGAATGGTTTGGTCAAAGCCACAGAGGTGAAGAACTGTGCTCAGGGAGCAGGGAATGGTTGTGATACGAGCGCATGGAGGCAGTTAAAAGGGAAGAGTAAGAGGCTGGTTGCAGGGCTTGAAATACCAGGCTAAGGGGTTTGGATTGTACTTGGTAAAAAATGGAAAGCCACAGACTGCATTCCAGGAAGGAGTAACCACAGTTATGATGAATACCTTTTCCTTTGGAAACAGGGATTTTTGAGAGTCAGACTTGATTGGCATTGCCCTGTCAAAACTGAACACAAGCTCTTGTGCTTTGAGACACATGTAACTTGTAAATCATAGTATCCGTTAGCACCCCTTTCCAACCCCACTCCCCCAAAGTAACCATGGTGACCGGTGTGGTGTGTATCCTTCCAGACTTTCCTCTGTTCATAGACAATATAGAGATTGAAAAAAATTGTAACCAAAATGGGATATCATATTTACTGTTCTGCTATTTACCTTTTTTATTGTAGAAAACATACATCACATAGAATTTTACCATTTTCACCACTTTTAAGTGTACAGTTGAGTAGCATTAAGTCCATTCACATTGTTGGGCAACTATCGCCACCATCCATCTCCAGAACTCTTTTTTATCTTCCCGAACTGAAAAGCTGTACTCATTAAACACTGCCTCCCTATTCTCCCCTCCCCCACCCCACCTCTAGTAGCCACCAACTCTACTTTCCATTTTTATGAATCTGACCACCTCAGATAAATGGAATCATACAGGATTTGTCCTTTTGTGACTGGCTTATTTCACTTAGCATACTGTCTTCAAGGTTCATCTATGTTATAGGATATGTCAGAATTTCCTTCCTTTTAAAGGCTGAATAATATCCCAATGGGCATATATATATATATATATATATATATATATATATATATATATTTGGTTTGTCCATTCATCCATTGATAGACACTTGGGTTGCTTCCACCTTTTGGTGTACTATTAAATAATACATTGTGGACATTTCTCCATGTAAGTCCTTACAGAGCCCTTCGTTCTTCTTAATGGCTGCCTAATACTCCATTATGTGGAAGTGACTAGTCTAGAATCACACAACTAGCTGGTGATATAGTGGGGATTTGAATCCAGTTCTTTTTGACTCCGAAAGCTGAGGGCTTTTCACCACTTCAGGAGACATGAGGGATGCGTACATTTTGAGCCACCACATGGACAGCCTAGCGTTAGGCTGGTATAAAATAATATGAGACAACCTGACTGGGTCCTGAGAAGATTCTGATAAATGAAGAGAGTGCGTGGAGGTCAGGTCTAGCCCTGATTTAGAAGTCCCCACTCTGTCCTCCCACAATGCAGTTATCACCAGTTCTCTGTCAAAGCTGACCTGGGCCTCTCTCAGGGTAGCTCTGGAATGCGGTAGTCCTCCCTTATCCATACGGGGGATACGTTCCAGGCCCCCCAGTGGATGCCTGAAACTGTGAATAGTACTATCTAAGCATCAAAACTGTATGCTATGTTTTTTCTATACATGCATACCTGTGATAAAGCTTAATTTATTAATTATGCACAGTAAGAGAGTAATCATAAAACAGAACAATTATAACAATATACTGTAATAAAAATTATGTGAATATGGTCTCTCTCTCTCTCTCTCAAAAGATCTTATTGTACCGAACTCACTCTTGTGATGATGTGAGATGGTAAAATGCCTACACGATGAGATGAGTGAGGTGAACGAGGTAGGCCTCGTGACATAGCGTTAGGCTACTATTGACCTTCAGCAACAGGAGAAAGTCTACAAGAAGATACTGTTGACCTTCAGAATGAGGATCATCTGCTCCTGGACCACAGCCAACCACGGATCGCTGCTGACCACGGGTAACTGAAACCTCAGAAAGCAAAACCACGGAGAAGGGGGCATTACTGTAGTAACGAATAGTAGCATCTTGGGGCCAGAAGGGACCTTAGAGTTCATCTGACCCAAATGTTTGTTTCAGGAGAGGAGGAAACTGGCCCCCCCACACGTGAGCTTCCCCTGCCTCCGCCTTGAGGATGTGGTTGCCAGGCAAGCTGTGTGGTAAGAGGCTCCACGCTGTTTCCCATCCCAATTTTATTGTCTCAGTCACCCCGTTGTTGCTGGAAACTCATTTTCCCAAGTGCATTATTTTTCTTGTTTATTTCTCTTGTACACATGTGTTCTTCCAGCATCCTGCCTGGCTTTCTTAAAAGATATTTATGTTTTCTGATCACTTCTGCTTCCTTCTGTTCCTTCCAGGAATGGAAAATCAATCAGACTGTCATGAAGAGGATATTCCCTGGAGAAGATTGCTGGTGACAGTGAATTTGTCACCCACCTTACTTTCTTTTACTGAGCAATGGGAATTTCCTCCACAGTGAGTGAGACCCGGTGTTATTACAGTGTCTGAATTCAGGCAGGCCTTTTACGGACAAGCCAAGTTTTCATTCCATTGTCTCGCTGTCATTGGCTCATCTGATCTCCACACTGGTTAATTAGTTTCAAATCCCTTCATATTGATCTAATAAAATCGGCTTGTTTAATTCATGTCGGGAAATTCTGAGAATGTTTCATTTGGACTCTGATGAGGGGTCTTTCTTTTAGTGTCCTGTCGGAGACCTCCCTTGGGAGAGAGGTTGTCCTCCCTGCAGTCTCTTGAATTTCACAGAGCCAATGCTGAAATGGTGGTGAGAGTCTCCCTGCTGCCAAGTTGGGATGCTTTCACAACAAACACTTTTGCCTGTGAATGGGGGAGTTTTTTAGGTCCTCTCACCAAAGGCACATTAGACTGCTGTCTTTTCTACCTCTGAAGGTTGTCTGAGCTGGTTCTAGGCATCAAAACCCAGCCTGGCACAGTGGGGCCTGCCCGCCCCCCGCATCCCCGCCAGCCAGGGCCAGGACAGAACCACAGCCACTTCACCAGGCCTAGTCCTAGGCTGCTTGGTTTATAAATGCCTTCTTATCTGTTGGCTGTGATCCCCTCAGGAGATGGGGGGAGCAAAACTCCCAAAGTCGAATGTTTTCTGTTCTGTCACAAAAAGAAATGGATGGGCAGATACCAGTGGTCTTGAAGGGGAGGAGGGAATGAGCTAAGAGCCAACCCCATCCTGGATGCAGGACCGATTCATGGCACTCGGTCGGATGCCTGTCCGGGTGCCGTTACTCATTGGCTAGAATTAAAATTCTAATAGCTATGTTCCCAATGCAGCAACCAACGGGATGCAGGGATTGTTGTTTATTTAACACGATCAGACCATATCCAACTAAGCTCTACTTGCATATCTCCCCTAAGATAGCTTTCGTAAAATTGTGTAAACATGCTCTTAGAATCTTCTTAGACATCCCTCAAAACCCCCTGCCATGCACGGCCTGTCCTCAAGCCCAGGCTGTCCAGGCAGTGGCTGAGGCGCCCCCTCGGTGAGAGGGTTCTCCTACATCTCCACCAGGCAAGGCCAAGAGCTGCGGCCAAAAGTGAGGTGCTCCCCCGCCGCCCCAGCAGCCCCCCTGCAAGGCAGGGCCCTGGGAGCCGCTGTGCGGGCTGCCGCGTTCGGCCCCTTCATTTGTCCTCATTAATGTTGCTTATAGCTGAGGCCTTTGTCACATATGTGATTATGTGAGATTCGATTCTCCTGAAGGTGTAAGCCCTGAGGTCTAGCACCAGGCTCTGAGCCCGCAGCAGCCTGGAGAGAAGCTTTCCTGCTGTTGCAGGGCTTGCATATGCCTTCAGCCCCTGGGGTTGGGGCCATCCTGGAGGAGCCAGGTCTCAAATGTCAGGAACTGGTTCTTGGAGTGGTAAGGGTCAGAAATGTGCTGCCTTGGTCCTTGGCTCCAGGGACGCATCTCTGCCCGCTGTTCACTTCAGTGAGTAAGTCCTTATCCATTCCTCCCCACCAGCTCTACGTTCACCGGGTCCACTCAGTGTTACCCCCTCAACGTCTCTTCCCTCAGTCCCTTCCTCTTTCCTCCTCCAGGGTCCTGGCCTCATCTTAGGCCACCATCACCTCGTGGCTGGATCCTGCGACAGCCTCTTAGTCATAGTCCCCACCTCCAGCCTTGCTCCCCTCAAATCCATGCCACACACTGCTGGTATCCTCATCTTTCTGAAATGCGTTTCAGTTTGGGCCACTCTCTTTCTCTGGGAAAAGGCCAAACTGCTTCAGCGGGTCTGTAAGGCCTTCAGGACTGGGTCCCCAGAACCCTTCCAGGCTCTAGCTCCATCGCTATGCTCATTCCCTTACCCCTGCCCCCACCTTTCTCTCCATTTTCCAGGCTATGCTTTGTCACAGGGTTCCAGAACAATTCTACCTAGTGCCTAATATCTTAGGGCTTTTAGAAAAAGCAATTTCTTAGTTTTTAACTCACTCTGCTATTTCTCAGCTTAAGACAGGAGACTATGGGGAGCTGGACCAAGTGAAATGTCCTAGTCACTATTTTGCTATGTGTATTCTTCTCTAGGGACTGAAGTTTCTTCTCCGAGCTGTCATACTCACACCACTTTAGGTGCAAGGAAGAGAACAATCAAATTACTAGAGCGAAAGGGGGGGGTGGTTTATTAAAGGTTATGCATGAAGGAACCCAGAGAAATCTGGCTTCAGGAAAAGCAGAAACAAAACAGCTAGAGGGCCCAGCCAGTCTCTATGTCTCTGTCTCTCTCTTCAGTCTCTCTCGTCAGCTTGCCCCTCTCCATTCTTCTTACTTTCTCTTGACCAGCTTCCTCTGCTTTCTCATCCTATACACAACCCCAAATGGCAGCCACATGCTAGGGTCTACATGGGCTCCTAACTTAACACCCATGACCCACTACAGCCTCCTATTGTCTGAGAATTGCTTTGATGGTCCTGTGTCATCTCCCTGAGGCAGGCTGCAGCAGTCCTAGGTCCTGGCTAACTTTAAGATTGGTTGTCCTTGGCTCAGAACTCCTTGCATTCTTCCCCATAGCTTTGACCCAAAGTGGGAGGTTACAAAGGGGTTCCGCCTTCTCTATCAGGGGCTGCGAGTAGACGCAGCTTATCAGTGGGGAGCTGTATTAGTTATTACATGAACTGTGTTAGTAACAAAGAATTTGTTACATAACAGATTAACAAAGGAGGCTGTATTAGTAACAAAGTACCACAAACTGGGTGGCTTAAACAACAGAAATGTATTGTCTCACAGTTCTGGAGGCTACAAGTCTGAAATCAAGGTGTTGATAGGGTTGGGTCCTTTTTTTTTTTTTTTTAATTTTTAAATTTTTTAAAATGTGAATATATTGACACAATGTTACATTAGTTTCAGGTATACAACATAGTGATTAGACAAGCTTGTACATTATACTGTGTTCACAAGTATAACTGTCATCTGTCTCCATACATCACTATCACAATATCATTGACTATAGGGGCGCCTGGGTGGCTCAGCCAGTGGGCGTCTGACTCTTGATTTTGACTCAGGTCATGATCTTGGGGTCGTGGGATTGAGCCCCACCTCAGGATCCACACTGGCGGGGAGTCCGCTTGAGATTCTCTCTCTGTCCCTCTCCTTCTGCCCCTCCCCTCAGCACTCTCTCTTTCTATTTCAAATAAGCAAATATTTTTAAAAAACCCAATATCACTGGCTATATTCCTTACACTGTGCCCTTTATTCCCATGACTTATTCATTCCATAACTAGAAGCCTATATATCCCACTCCCTTTCACCCATTTTGCCCAAAACCCCACCGTCCTTCCCTCTGGCAACCATCAAGTTTGTCCCCTGTATTTATAGGTCTGATTCTGGTTTTTTGTTTGCTTATTTATTTGTTTTGTTGTTTCTTTATTCCACTTATGAGTGAAATCATGTGGCATTTGTCTTTCTCAAACTGACTTATTTTACTTTGCATAATATCCTCTAGATTCATCTGTGTCGTCCCAAATGGCATGATCTCATCCTTTTTATGTGTAATATTCCATTGTGTATATACACATCTTCCTTATCTATCCATCTATCAATGGACACTTAGGTTGCTTCCATAGCTTGGCTATTATAAATAATGCTGCAATAAACATTGCATAAACATTGAGGTGCATTTTTTTCAATTAGTGTTTTCATTTTCTTTGGGTAAATACCCAATATTGGAATTATTGGATTATATAGTATTTCTATTTTTAATTTTTTGAAGAACCTCCATACTGTTTTCCACAGTTAATGCATCAAATTACCTTCTCATCAATAGCATATGAGGGTTCCTTTTTCTCCACCTTATTGTTAACACTTGTTATTTCTTGTCCTGTCTTTCTTTTAACCATTCTAACAGGTCAGATGTAACGTGATATTTCATTGTGGTTTTCATTTGCATTTCCCTGATGATTAGTGATGTTGGGCACCTTTTCATATGCCTGTTAGCCATCTGTATGTCTTCTCTGGAAAAATGTCTATTCAGGTCCTCAGCCCATTTTTAAATCTGCTTGTTTGGGTTTGTTTTGTTTTGTTTTGTTTTGGTGTTGAGTTGTGTAAGTTCTTTATATATTTTGGATATTAACCCCTTATTGGGTATATCAATTTGCAACTATCTTCTCCCATTCCGTAGATTGCCTTTTTGTTTTCTTGATGTTTTCTTTTGCTGTGAAAAAGCTTTTTATTTTGATGTAGTGTCAGTAGTTTGTTTTTGCTTTTGTTTCCCTTGCCTTAGAAGACATATCTAGAAGGACGTTGCTTTGACCAATGTCAGAGAAATTACTGCCTGTACTCTTTTCTGGGAATTTTATGGTCACGTCTCACATTTAGTTCTTTAATCTGTTTTGAGTTTATTTTTGTGTATGGTGTTAAATGGTGGCCCAATATGATTCTTTGGCATGCAGCTGTCCAGTTTCCCCAGCACCATTTATTGAAAAGACTGTCTTTTCCCCATTGTACATTCTTGCCTCCTTTGTCATAGATTAATTGACCAGACAATTGTGGGTTTATTTCTGGGCTCTCTATTCTGTTCATTGATCTATGTGTCTATTTTTATGTCAGGACCATATGTTTTGATTACTACAGCTTTGTAGTGTATCTTGGAATCTGGAATTGTGATACCTCCAGCTTTGTTCTTCTTCCTCAAAATTACTTTGGCTGTTCAGGGTCATTTGTATTTCCATACAAATTTTAGAATTATTTGTTATCATTTTGTAAAAAAAAAAATGCTTATTTTGATGGGGATTGCATTGAATCTGTAGATTGCTTTGGGTAATATGGACATTTTAATATTAATTCTTCCAATTCATGAGCATAGAATAACTTTCCATTTGTTTGTGTCATCTTCAATTTCTTCCACCAGTGTTGTGAAGTTTCCAAATTTTGGTTAAGTTTATGGGTTGGTTCATTCTGAGGGCTAGGAGGGAAGGATCTGTTCTATGCCCTAACAAAGGCTGTTTTGTTGTTATGTTTCAACCCAAAGCAGATGCTAAGGGCAGGGCCAATAGCCATCTCTGTAGTTCCTCTCTTAGTTCTCCTCAGGAGCTCCCTGGTTAGCCTGCTTTGCTCATCCTTCAGATACAACTAGATACTAGAGAGAGACGTTATGTTCAAATTGAGGTTCCCCACCACAGACAGAAAGCAACTTGTAAACTCCAAGTAAACATAGTCTACAGGCAACAATGCCCCATTATACCCTTTCCAGGAATATAGGCTTTCAGTATTATGAGACCTTTAGGGAGGATTATTTATAACATGGATAGGTCTGTAGCTCTGATAGCAACTATTAATGTGGTCACTACTAGTTACAAGAGTAATGAGGATACTGTATGGCACATGTGTGGTGCATTAGAATTGTCAAAGGATTTTCACATACATTATTTTGTTTCTTCCTCACAATATGTGAAGTAGGAAAAGCAGATTTTGTTTCATTTTTTTTTTGAGGAATAATTGACATATAACATTTTGTTAGTTTCAAATGTATAACATAGTGATTAATTATTTTGATTATATTGTAAAATCACCACATGATAAGTCTAAACATCTGTCACTCTACTTACGAATTTTTTTGTGATGAGAACTTTTAAGATCTACTTTCTTAGCAACTTTCAAACATGCAGTACAGTATTATTAACTGTAGTCACTATGCTATACGTTGGTTACACTCCTATGACTTACTTATAACTGGAATTTTGTACCTTTTGACCTTCCTTCACCCATTTTGCCCACCCTCCAACCCCCACCTCTGGTAATCACCATTCCATTCTCTGTATCTATGAGTTTGTTTGTTTATTTTAGATTACACATATGAGTGAGATCATATGGTATTTCTTTCTCTGACTTATTTCACTTAGCATAATGCCCTCAAGTTCTATCAATCCTGTTGCAAATGGTAAGATCTCATTTCTTTCTAATGGCTGAATTATATTCCATTGTGTGTGTGTGTATATATATATATATATATATATATATATACCACAATTTCTTTATTCATTTGTCCATCAGTGGACACAAGTTGTTTCCATATCTTGGTTATTGTAATAATGCTGCAATAAGTATGGGGGTGCCAATATCTTTTCGAGTTAGTACTTTCATTTTCTTCAGATAAATACCCAGAAGTGGAATTACTAGATCATAGAGTAGTTCTATTTTTAATTTTTTAAAGAACCTCCGTACTGTTTTCCAGAGTGGCTACACCAGCTTGCATTCCCACCAACAGTGTACAGGGGTTCCCTTTTCTCCACATCCTTGCCAACACTTGTTGTTTTTTGTTTTTTGGATATTAGATATTCTAACAGGTGTGAGGTAATATCTCACCGTGGTGTTGATTTGCATTTCCCTGATGGTTAGTGATGTTAAGCATTTTTTCATGTAACTGTGCAGATTTCTGTTATCTCTTTGTGCCTTGGTTTTTTGTCTGTAAAATAAAGATAGTAATAGCTACTCAAAGGATTGTTGCATAGGTTAAATATTAATAACTTTAAAGCACCGGCATCTTGAAAGCAAGACGTAACAGATGCTAGTTTCATAATTGTCATTCATATTACAGCGGGAGAAAGGAGATGTAGAGGTTAAGAGTCTCAGCCAAGACTCTCAGATCCATGACAGAAATGGGCCTGGCCCTCAAGTTCAGAACTGGGGGGGAGAGGATCAAATAGGTACCTCTGTGAAACCAGAAAGGAGATGCCTCTTCATTCCCACCGCCTATTCCTGCCATATCCCGCAGTTACTTTGCTGGAGGCTCCTATAATATCATTTCTTTCAACTGTGTTTTCCTTTATTTTATTTCCTGTCAAAGCTGTTTTGTTGTCACCAAAATTAGGAAAGTATAAAGAAAATACATTTTAGGGTAAAATAACATGCATCTCTTCAGTTATGCCTATAATATCCCAAGGTCGTGCCATATAGTCCTTTACCAGAAATGAAAAAGGAAAATTATATACCCACACGTGTGTGCATGCACACACACACAATTACTATTCGAAGATATAAGGGAACTGGAAGATGGTACAAAATGTTTCTTTACTTTCCCATCAGTCTCCTTTCAGTCTCTAGGTCAAGCCCTTCTCTCTTATCCCCCTGCTGCATGTCCTGCCTTCCCACCTGCTGGAGGCTTGTTCTCTCTCTCTCCCCTTCTTGGCTCCATTCTAGGATGTCTTAGGTTGGGATCTTCAGAGGCAGCTGCTGGGATGAGGGATCATGTGAAAGTGATTTATTAGGAAACCTTCCCTGGAAAAATTCGGGGGTGGGGAGTGGGATCAGGAAGAGGGGTATAGAAAAGTATCAAGCAAAGTCTCACACAGTTGCTCTAGGAGACAGAGGAGGTCTTACTTCAAAGTCTTCTTTGTCAACAAAGGACAGACAGAAAGCAACTTGTAAACTCCAAGTAAACATAGAGCTGGATAGTTGACACCCCTGCAATCAATAATTATTGGTTGTTAAGGCCTAACCCTACCTTTCTCCCCAAGATGGAAATTCCCAATCACTTTCACAGTCCGTGTGCAGGCCTGAGGGTCCTTTCCAAGAGGGGCAGGTGCTGGCTGTTGGGAATGAAGGCAGCACTGAGGCTGGTGTGTAAGAAGGTGGTGGAGAGATCTGAGGGGACAGGGGTCTGCTCCCTCAAGTGCATGGCGAATCTTGGAGGTTCTGGTCCCACCTCCATCGTGTAGGGGGCTACATGAAGAACCTCCTGAGGGGGTATGAAGGGGACTTTAGATCCTTCAGAGGTGAGAGTCTACAAAACAGACACATCTTTTTGTTGTTCACGTACACTGTCTCCTTTGACGGTTTTGATGTTTTATGCTACACAGGGTCTGGGGTTTTGTTTGTTTTACTAAACTCAGAGAAGGGAAAGAAATGACAAGAGTGAAGGTAGAAGAAAACCTCACCAGTGCACAAACATAAATGTGTTTTAGTTCCATCTTACTGATTTTTAAATAAAACTAAGGATTGATGAGACTAATTTTTCATGCCAATTAAATGGTACATTTGGCCTATGGGCCTGGGTGCCTCTGCTCTCCTGGGAAGGGTTTCTGACTCCATGCAGGTGCCCCCATGTCCTAATACTCTCACCCCACATCTTCTTCTTTGTCTGCCTCACGCTTCCTTCTACTGTCCAAAATTGGCCTTGATTTCTTATTTCCTTCTCCTTTTTCCTTCTTTGAAAGCCATAGGTTCACTAGTAGCGGGAGATGCTGAGAAAGGGGGTTGAACACCCAGTCTGTATCCTTTTGGGGAACAGAGTTGTATTTGAGGTGAGCCAACTCCCAGTGGCAGCGATGGAGGATTATAGGAGCCGCAGCCACGAAGGAAAGGGAACAGGGAGGTACAGAAAGAACATGCTGTCTGCTCTCTGTGTGTCAGAGCTGATTTCAGAAGAGACATATTCTCCCTAATGAGGGAAGTTGGGTTTCTGGCCTACAGAAGACAGAGCAGTAGAGGGGAGTGCTTGGCGAGGAGGAGGCTCCTGGCACCTGTTGGAGGGAACTGGGCCACTCACCTTCGGTGCCTCTTGGCAGAAAGGCAACGTACTTCCTAATGGAGACTGATGAAGCCAGAACTCAGAGAGATAATGAACTGAAACAGGATTCCTCTCTGAATTGAAAGAGCTGGTGGTAATGAATGCAGTTGTCTCTGTTGAGCCTGGAAGCTCCACTCGGCATGGAATTTTGTGAAATGAGGCCCTCCTTGTAGAACAACAGATTGTGAGGAGAAGAATCTATGTTTAAATTGCTGTTAAGTGGAGCTAAGCTAAGCTAAGTTAGGCAATAGCCTTCCACCTCAACAGATCGATCCTTCAACCTAGGTGCTCGGACATCTCTGAGAGGCTTGAAGTCTTCCCGAGTCTTCCAGCGACCTCTGAAAGGAAACAGATACAAAAATCTTTCTGCCATGTAGGAGCTTAAGCAACTCAAGGGCAACCTAAGACTATTGTCCAAGGGTTGTTTTTCTGAATGGAAAGTCATCCTCAAATTGGAAGTTTGTGTTATTATGGGGAGAACAAAAGCGGACAGAACCCTCAGGTGCAAGCACTCTGGAAATCTAGAGAGATGTTTTCCTGGGCTGGGGAGTATCAGCAAAATATCCTAGACTCTGGAGCACATTAAAAGAAGGAACTGAAGGAATAGTTATCCTATAACAATGTTGGATAACGAGTCTATTGATCCTGAACTTCCAATATAATTCCCAACATTTCTACTGTACTGAATGGAAAAAAGCAGAATCTGGACTGGAGATATTTTACTCTTAAGGTAAGATATTTTATTGATGTTTAAACTGATAGTGATCTGTATAGTACTTGATATTTGCATTGTCATTGACAAATTTTTAACTCATGCGCTACATGACTGCCAATAGTATGTACAGCTTGCACTCAGAAAAGTTTGTGTAGGGGCACCTGGGTGGCTCAGTCGTTAAGCGTCTGCCTTTGGCTCAGGTCATGGTCCCAGGGTCCTGGGATCGAGCCCTGCATCGGACTCCCTGCTCCGCGGGAAGCCTGCTTCTCCCACTCCTGCTCCCCCTGCTTGTATTCCCTCTCTCACTATGTCTCTATCAAATAAAATAAAATCTTTAAAAAAAAAATTCTTAAAAAAAAGTTTGTGTAAATTAAATTTTTGTAAATCAATCAATTTTGGTGATTTGAGGAGATAACACCATCCATCTATAGATTGTCTCCACAGTTTACAAAGTATGTTAGTATGTATGGTATCAATTTCACAATCTCTTTATCAGGAAGTATTGTCATCTCCATTTTCCAGAGGGGAATTAAGACTGATGAGGATGAAGGGATATGTTCAAGCTTCTGCTGCTTCTTAGCTTGTGTTCAGAAGTCTGTTCTCCCAACTATAAATCTTACACATTCTTTTTTCTTTGTTTGGTACTCATTCATTAAATCAATCCCTTCACTGAATAAATGCTCATTCTGAAAGGTTAATTCTTCTGTTTTATATGTATGTCAACAAATACTTTTATTTATCAAATTATTGTTAAATTGGGGTAAAGCCATAGTGGGTCAACACTGAATGAGTGTCAACTAGGAGTGAAATAACAATGAGGTTAAGTGAATTTCCTGAATTCTTGCTGAAATTATGGTATCAGTACTGAGTAGTTCAAGCCTCTGGTTAGCCTATAAAACACCCCTATATTTTCATTTCTTGCTTTGATAGCCTGGTTATTTGCAATACCTATAAGAACACTTTCAGTGGAAGCATAATACGTGAGCTTACCCAAGACCCAAGGGCAGATCCATGTATCTGTGCTTTGAAGGTTACACAATTTGGCAGAACAGTTTTAAGAAAAAGAATACACAATTAGTGAAGGACCCTGAAGATTGAACTTCATTAGCTTCATGGTAAATCTACTTCTGCCAATAGCTGGCTCTCTTCCAGACTCTCACCACGCTCCCCATCCCAGAGTTACACTATCCCAGTGGGCAGGAATGAGTTGGTTTTTCATCTTCCTTTATCAGCGAGGATACATCCTGGAGATGTGGGGCGAAGCCCTGGTTGGGGACAAACATATTGAGAGCAGCTGGTCATTTGAAATACATTCAAGTTTGTGAGAGCAAATAAATTACTTTCCAGGGAACGAAAATAATTTAAAGATATGCTTGAGGAACAAGTTTTAACAATCTTTGAACAAGGAATGAATATCCACAGATCAGAGGGATAAAGTTTACCCCACATTTCAGAGGTGGATTCCGGAAACTTCTGACTGGTTAACATTAACCACCAACAAATTTCTAAGATGCGTTATCTAACAAATAGTTTGTTAAAATGTAGAAAGGGAGGGAAGACATGATTACCAGATTCTCACGTGGATTCACTAAAAAGAAATAACACAAATGAAATCCATTTCCATGTTTTTTTTTTAAGATTTTATTTTGAGAGAGAATGAGTGAAAGAAAGCACAAGCCAGGGGAGAGGTAGAGGCAGAGGGAGAGGGAGAGGGAGAAGCAGACTCCCCACTGAGCAGAGAGCCCAGTGCAGAACTTGGGATTATGACCTGAGCTGAAGGCAGATGTTTAACCGACTGAGCCACCCAGTCAGTTAACCCCATTTCCATGTTTTAAATTGAAGTATTAAACCCAAAGACCAGGGGAATACATTTGGGTTTTAGAAGGCTACTTGACAGGATCTTTCATGATACCTTTTCAAACAGGTTGGAGAAATGTGGATTGAACTACGGAATAGCTAAATAGATTATTTTGGTTGACTGATAGAGTGAGATGAATTAGTGCTGAAGGGAAAGCTAGAAGAGGTGCCCCTTTCTTTTCAACTCTTGCTTGTCAGCAAAAATGGAGATGCAAAGATAAATATGACAGGGCTCCTGCCTTCGAGAGTTCGGCAGGAAAAAACGATATAACGTATAAACAACTAGCTATGATCATTGTGGGGAGGGCTGCACTGGGGATACATAAGGGAAATGGGATGACTGAAGTAGAACCCCTGGGGTTAGGGGTGGGAGATCTTTATGGCAGTTGGTGATGTCTGGCTGTTATGCAAAGCTGTCTTAGAAAGCAGTGAGGATTTCAACTAGAGGAGAAATGACTGGTGGAGAAGGACATCAAAACAAATGACTTTCAGGTTCTGTTCAAATGCTGAAGTCCTGAGTTTTCTCATGGTTAAATCCCCACAGCTGGTCTCGGCACAGCCAAGCCTGCTCCCAAGTTCTGAGGATGCATCTCCACAGCCAGGCTCCAGTGTGTCAGGGGACGGAACCGCTGAGATGGGTGACAGAGTCAGCTTGGAGACCACGATCACACTAGGAAGGAAGGAGGGGGAACGGGAAGCTTGTTAGCCTGTTCAGATTAGTAGGCTCCTCGTGAAAGGAAATATATTTGGCTGTTCAAAAAATTACAAGCTAAAGGGCCCAAGAATTAGAGGAAACTTACGGTCTGGCAAAGGGAAGCTGGCAATATGAGTGGGAGACCCTCCACTCAGAGAGATTGTATTTATGTCTACAGAGTGCTAAAAACCTCCATATTTTCCTCATTGCAATGCTTTTTCATGCCATTGAAAAGACTGATTCTGCTTTTCCAAAGAACAGTGTGGGTTATTTATTATCATTTATAAGAAATATTTCTGCAATGCTACCCCAGGGTCTGAAACTAGCCTGGCCGGAAGAGGCATATCTAAAGTCTGAAAATCCTAATAATGTCAGCCTTGTTTCCTGTACAGAGCATGGTTTAAAGTGAAAAATTAAGTTATTGAGTCATTTAAGTACCTGGAAACAACTCATATAGACTGGGAAGAATTTATTAGAAAACTATATCTCATTCCCCCAACACAGGAGCCCACAGCTCACTGTGCACAATTGTCAGCGGCCGGATTCCATTAGATTCTATCCCTGGTAAATGTCCTGGCCTAAATCTGAATTCTGACTGGAGATCTCCTCCCCACCTGAAAGTCACCGGAACAAGATAGCCAGCCACACAGCCTCAAAATTCTTCACCAATGTATCTCCCTAGAGGCTCACCCTTTCTCAGATTCACACCCTCTTCTGAGGACAAAAACCAGGCATGTGGTGCGAGCGAAGCCCTTTTCACCAGGCCGGCTAATTACGCCCAGCCTTTCTCCAGCTGACTCGGCGTCAAAGACCCACAAGACAATGAACTCAGGCTGCGGGGCTCCGGATAATGCCGGCCATTTAATGTGCTTGAATACCACAGCCCGAGCCTTCCTGTTTCCAAGCCAGTCGGTAGAGTTGCAGGGTCCTGGGTGTGTTCTTCAGCCTTTCACCATAGACAACAAAGAGGAGTTTGATGTTTGTGCCCTGAATACTTAGCATGAGATGCTGAGGTCCAGCCATTGCTCCACACAGCAACCGAAGGCGGCGGTACTTGGGACAAATGAGGATAGAGCTTGGTGAGACACCAAGCCTCTGTGCCCAGAGGTCCCCAGCTAGGACGGTCTCAGCGTGACTGGGAGAATATTCGGTCACAAAATATTATCTCTTCTCCTGCATAAACACACAGCCCTCATACTTCAATTCCTTCAGGAACTTAAAAATATTAGTTGGATTTAACCATTCATTTTTGCACCCTGGAATCCCATGTTTTATTTGTAAAACCACTTGTGTTCTTTAAAATTTAATGAGACAATATTAAATAAGTCATCCAGAAGTCACATAATAAAATGCCAGTACATCCAGGCTGTGACTCCGTTCTGAGAAATGGGTGATGTGTAAATTTGCTGCCTTTCTGTCCAAGGAACTACCCTGCTGATCTAAACATGTGAAAATGCAGCTGGGTTGGGCCTTTGCCCTTTGGATCTCAGTAATAGGGAATACGGATTTGTACATAGGCAGTCTCTTCATTTCATCCATAATAGCTTGGCAGTCAGATTATTCCCATGTTTTGGTTGAAAAAGAAATGCTATGAATAGCAATAGGGTGCGTGAGTCCATTCCATCCCTCCTTCCTCCCCCTTCTTCCCCACCCTCTATTTGTAAGCAACTCTCTTCCAAACATCTCAGGCAGCTAAGAATGAAAATCTAGAGTTGCTATAAAAACTGTATCCTCATACTCCCACCTAGACCATGTCTAGCAAGTACTCAGGACTTGTGTACACTTGGCTAAGAATACAGTAGATGGGTGGATAGATTAATAGATTTAGATCATTATCATTGAATAATTTTTTTGGCATAACGTTCCTTTAAGTAAATAGAGGAAAACCAAGGTATCATTCTGAGAAATGATCAAGCTACTTTAAATCTTTCAGTTTTTTTAAACTAATCTTCTCTCATTCTCTCTAACACCCTTCACCAGCTAACTCGAGGAGGTCTTATTTTAAGAAACACCAGCCCTGGGAAGCCTTCCGTGATTTTCCAGGACTAGGTGAGTTGGCCTCATTCAGTACCCCCATAGCATGCTATTTGTTCCTATCAGAGCATCATCATGCTAGTCTGTATCATAACTGATTGTTTAACTATCTTTTCCACTGTTCTATAAGTTCCCCTAGGACCATGCCTGTCTTTTTCACATTTTAATCTTCAGCACGATTCTGACACATAGTAGCTATTCAATGGGCATTTATTGAATGAATGAATGACCTCACTGTAATTCAAGGTCACCCTGGACTTTGTAGAGCCAACAAGCATGAATTGTGACCCTATTATATGTGAACATCGTGGTCTTTCTGGTTCTGTAGGTTCCCACTGAAGGGTACAAGCAGTGGCCCTGCTCTCAAATCCCTTGCACACTAGCTAGACAATCAGAATCTCATCAAGAGTCACATTGAACCACT
Organism: Mirounga leonina; assembly: GCF_011800145.1. NCBI lineage: Eukaryota > Metazoa > Chordata > Mammalia > Carnivora > Phocidae > Mirounga > Mirounga leonina. The sequence continues at coordinate 496,447 of NW_023270829.1, read as the reverse complement.
GACTTCAGCGGAAATTCAGAGTGAGAGATCACGGGGGCCTAAGAAGTCCTGAAGGGCAAGGAATAAATGAAACTGCAGCTGCGTTTGAAGGAGGGGTAGAATTTGATTAGGCAGAGAGGGTGAGGAGGGCACAGCAGGAGGGGGGAATAAGAAATGGAGGTGAGGATGAGTCTGGTGTGAACGTGGACCAGGGAGGAGCCCAGCTTCGCTGGGATGGAAAGGCCAGCTTCTCCATGAGCTGTAGAAGCTGGGGCTAGATTATGGAGGGTTTGGAGAGCCAGACAGAGGGGTCTGAGCACCAGACACTGCATCCCGGGATATCAGCATAAAATCTGATGTAGGGAATTTCATGATACAGAAAGTCGTTTAGAAAGGTCTTATCGGCCCAGGAAGACTCTGAAGGGAGAGAGCTGTGCCAAGAAGGCCACCTAGGAGCCATGGCAGTTATCCTCCAAGAGACACATAACACAGCCTGGGCTAGAGTGATGTGAGAATGATGAGAGGAAAAGGAAAACCAGAAGACATTTTGGGGAAAGAAATGGCAGACTCGCCTCAGCTGGAGGTACCCCAGGTTCTTTCGAGGTCTTAGAAGTCTGGTTCCTCTGAAGGTACATGTAGCTGCTCCCTGGGAGCCTGCGACCAGGGGCTGCATGGCTTGCGAGGAGGAAGGAGATGGCTTCGGAGGTCTTCGTGCTGTGCTGACTCCCCTCATCCCCGTTTCGGGCCAACCTTCCCTTCCCTGGGGCTGTGTTCCCGTGGAGCCTCTGCTCACGCCCCAAGCACGGCCCGGAGGGTCACCTCCCGGCACCACAGTTCTGAGTCCCAGCCGGGGCCGGGGCTTCCGGGGACCTGTCCCCTTGCTGCCTTGCAAGAGTTTTGAGTCTCTCGGGACAAAGCCCCCAGGCTGTGCTGGAGGCTTCCCAGAGGGCACGACTACCAGTAGTTGCTAGGGAAGAATGATTTTTTAAAAACATGTCAGCCTTTGACTGCCTTCCCTAGGGCCTCCGGTCCTGCTTTCCCGCTTTGCCGCAATGGCTTTTCATCGCGGTCTTAACAACCATCACGTGAATGTATTTAAAAGAAAGGGTGCCGCTTTTCCAGAATGTGCTCAGGAAGAGTAGCCACCACTCCCGGTTAAGTTCCCGGTCTGGAGAACTTGGGGACTTGTTGCCCTGATTTATCGTTCTGGTGTCATTCCCCGACAGTCGGCCTGCTCCCCCGGTTCAGCTTTTCATCATCATTTCAGGGCTGTTTGCTCAGCCTTCACTGTTGCTGTTGCAGTTGTGTTTTGGACCTGACCTCCTGGCAGGCTGTGGGCTTGGCTGAGGAAGCTGGCGGATGCTGAGCGCGGCAGAGGAGAGCAGACCCGACCCCGTGAGGAAGGGGAGGAGATTGGGAAAGGACTCGGAGATGTGCTCCTGCTGTCTTACCTGGGAAGGGGCTCCGTGGAGCCATTAGCTGAGGTGCCCTTCTGGAGCATCCCCTGGTGACTGGGACCGCCATTGAGGTATCATTCGCTGCTTCAGCTCTCCTTACTTCCAACTCCCCCCTCAGACTTTCTTGCCTTTGTCACCTCCCAACAAAATGATTCTAATTCTCTCCAAGTTGTGCTTCATTTGAAACGAACCCAAAAGCAGCCCCGAGGGCAGCCCACGGCTGCCTGCCTCTACTTAGGAGCCAGGGCCCCGGAGGCTGCAGGGTCCGCTGGGCCTGCTGAGTTGCCGGGTACCTTGTCCCGAATGTCCCCTTCACCCCCAGCCTGAGCCTGCAGGCCGGTGAGACAGCCTGGAAAGAGCTTGGCCTGGATAGCTGGAAACCCAGGAGTCCAGAATCCGCTCGAACGCTGACTTTTCCTGTGCTGCCTACTTTATAGGAGCCAGAAACACCAGCCTCCATCTTTGCCTGGGAGGGATGGATTTAGCATTATCGATCATTTATTATGTGTCACGCTGTCTCCATACGCTCTTAATCCTCAGGCCAGCCCTTAAGAAGTGATTAGTTGCGTCCTAAAGGTACAGTTGCTCAGAGAGTAAAAGTAATAACTCAAGGCTGCAGAGCTAGTAAGCGCTCACGCTGGAATCCAAGTCTTCCTGACTTACTTCGCAGCGCCTGAGAAAGGGTGGGCCAGCCTGCACGCTGACTCTTCTGATCCACAGCCAAACAGACAGATTAGAAGGATATTCTCATCATCAAAAACTGTGTATTGAGTCCCTTCCACATAAGACCAGAAAATGTGTTTACCTTCTCAGGAAAAAGGCTGTGGAAAACTCAGACTAGGTACATAGCCATTCCTCCCGCCACCTCTCTTGGGGGTCATTTGATTACCTTAGGATGGGAGCCTTAGGATGGGAGCTGTCGGGCATCAGGCTTTCTCTCCTTTCAGCCCACGTGAGTCAGCGCTGCTCAGTGGGAAATGCGGTCTCAAACAAGACCCTAAAGGCTGATCCCAGCTGCCTCGCTGGATGTCAGAGACCTCATCATGTAGCCTGTCTGAGGTTTCATTGCTCCACCTCAAAAGAGGAACTGAAGGCCATGCCCTACAGAGCTAGGCAATGAAGAGAGGCGAAGCATGCCAAACAAAAGGCTATGCTCGAGGTAATTGTCTCTTGTCCCCTCCTGGGAAGACAGAAGAAAGGGTCCTCCTCCAACCGGCTGCCTGGGACTCAGAGAGCACCCCTTCACTTCTGAAACAAGTCCTTCCTTCCTTGTTTTCCTGTCACCCCCCAACACGGGCAGATGCAGTTTGCTCCCTACAACTGGATAACATTGGGATTTTCCACACGGACAGGGGAGCTTGGGGTCCAGGCAGCCTGTAGCTGAGGCATGTCTCCTGGGCAGGCTCAGTTATTCCCTCAGCCTGGTGCAGAATTGAGTTACTTCACTCCCCCCTCCAGTAAACTGGTTGCTTCTCTAGACTCAGGCCTGGGGTAACAGACTTTGCCAAGTCACCTCACTTCTTAGCTTAGCTTCTTGGGTTTCTTAGAAAACAGGACCTTTTTTTTCTGTCTGGGTTTCAGACCCAGCCTCAGGGCATTCCTTGAGTTAGGCTGAGACCATTGGCAGGCACCCACCAACCTGCAGAGAAGGCTTGAGCCAGACTAAGGATCTCTGCTGCCCACTGGGGCTCCGCCCATGTCCCCTTCTTGTCTTCTGTAAATGACCTCACATTCTTTCACAGCCCTGTCCTTCCTGTGTTCTAGTTCAGCCAGGACTAATGGCTTGTATTATGTCTATCAACACCAACCACCCAGTAATGACTGCATGAAATACAGTGTTGGCAAGAATTCTAAAGTTAAACCTCAGCTTGGTGGGAAAGAATAGCCTAGCCTTGATTAGCACTGTCTGCCACGAGCATGGGAGGAAAAGGGTCAACACGCAGGCAAGGTATTTGCCGTCTCTCCATCAGCATTAAGAGCTCGTTTCTCTGGCTTCACATCAAGTGTTGTGTTATGTTTTGTTTTGTTTTTTTTAATCTTTATTCAGCTCACATATCTTCCTCTTGGATGTGCTGTACCATTTTTTCTCCCGATAAGAGTAGCATATTTTAAAAGCACATATTTTAAGAAGTGATTTACATTTTATCATAATTTTCCCTGCCCAATACAGTGATTTTTGGAGGAAAGGTACTATTTTTGCCAGTGAATTCTGGGGAAAATCTTACACAGTTATTTCTCTCCTATCTCTTTGAGAAGTTAGAAAAAAGAAGCAGCATATCTTTTTTTGGAGACAGGTACTAGAAATTTATTTACTCACTAAATAAATCTTTATTGAGTGGTTATAATGTGCCAGACACTGCTGGGCACTTGGGACAGAAAATGAAAATGACATGGACAACCCCTACAAGAAGCTCACATTCTAGCCTGAAAAAGCCATGTTAACCACCGACCATAGATAGAATACAGTCTCACCACTTTCTCTAAGGGAAGCTGCCATGATGTTCTTAGAACTGGAGAACTGTTTTCACCAACTTTCATTTTCTAAAGAGGTTAAGCTGTTAAAGGAAGACCAAACCTCCTCCACATTGTTATCCATCAATGATTCTCAGTTCCCAGTGTCAAAGAACCTGTGGTGCCCTTAAAATGCTCCCAGGCAAAAACTGCTGAACTGGGCTAATAAATCTGACTGAGGTAGCAACAAGCTATTTGGCAATAGTCCTTGGAAACACCCTGTTCAGCCTCCACAGTTCCTGTGTTCCGTACTTGACCGCCCATCCTAGCTCCTGGACCACGTCTGCCTTGGGCTTGATCTTCAGGCTAAGCCCCCTGCTCCCAGTGCAAGTTCACATCCCTGGGCTTCAGGTTTGAGGCTTCATCCTAAGACAGCACTTGGTGCCTCCTCATGTGAATTCCCATGGCTGGCTCCATTGTCCACCTTCAATGCTATCTTTTCAGACCAGGCCTGACCTCTCATCACTGACCTGGCATGTCCCAGGTTCCATTTTTGCTAAGAGTTAGTGCCCAAGAGTGGATCACCCACGCAGTGGCTACATAGTGCTAAAGCACGAGAACATGCCTGAATTACTCTGGCGATGTCCAGGTATTTCACATTTGCTTTCATTGTGATTCTGGGCTGAATTTCAGTGCTCATCAACATGTTTGGCAATACAGAGACTCAGCCTTGGCCTGGAGGAGGCTGAAGCCATCTGTTCTTTTAAGTGATAGAAAGGATGAGACTGGATTAGCTAGAACCAGGATAGCACAAGGAATGCTTTCTGAAGAGCATGACCTGGGTAGAAATTTTGCTTGTGTGCTTATGCAGAGGTCCATAAATCTGTTGAATGCACTGGTCAGAAATCTGTGATCAGAGACAGACTGTAACTTAGTGGTTGCCAGGGGCTGAGGCATCGGGGATAGTGAATGATGGCTCCTGGGTACAGAGTCTTTGAGAGAAGTGATAAAAATGTTATAAAATTAGATAGTAGTGATCATTGCACAACTCTGTGAATAGACTAAAGCCCCCTGAATTATATACTTTAAAAGGGTGAATTTCGGGCACCTGGGTGGCTCAGTTGGTTAAGCGACTGCCTTCGGCTCAGGTCATGATCTTGGAGTCCTGAGATCGAGTCCCACATCAGGGTCCCAGCTCAGCGGGGAGCCTGCTTCTCCCTCTGACCTTCTCCCCTCTCATGCTGTTTCTCTCTCTCTCGCTCTGTAATACATAAATAACTAAAATCTTTAAAAAAAAGGGGGGGTGAATTTCATAATATATGATGTATATCCCAATAAAGCTATTATTAAAAAAAAAAGAAAGAAAGAAATCTATGATCTATAGTCCCAAAAAACCCCCAAAGCAAAAAACAACCTGGTGTACATTTAATAAACACTTCTTCAGCATCTACTATGTACTGGGCTTTGCTGTCTCAGAAATGAGACAGACAAGGAGTCTGTAGCTCAAAGTAGCCCATAGATGCAACTGAAATTCCTCCTTGCCCACGTCTAGGGCTCACCCGGAGTGTGTCAGCCTAGAGCCAGGTATAGACACCCACCCAGCCGCAGTTGTTCTTTGGACTTCCTACCAGGGCAAGACTGCCTATCTTGGCAACCCTGAAGCCCTTTCATCTCCAGGGAGTGTTTTACTGATGAGCTGGCTTATCTCACTTGTTAGTAACCACAGGAACAGACCAGGTTGCAATGAATCTTTCTTTTTCCCTCTGCTTGTGGGAGTCATCCAGGCCTTTCTCTGGGGCTCCCTAACCATGAAAGCTCTAACAAGATGTTCTGAGTGGGTGGCCCTCCTGCAAGGTGGAATTACCTGGCAGTTTCAATCTCCTTGGTAGACCATAGCACTCAATTTTTGTCTTCACCTCGAGAGGCTAAGTCCATGGAGTGGCAGTCATGATCTGGACACAGATGAGGCTACTACCTCCACTTCGTCTTTGGGAGACCATATCTGCTTTGGCAAAAGCAGTATGTTATTTATGTGAAATTGTTCTCAGCCATGGTACCCAACCACACTTCCATCTACGACCAAAATTCAAAGAGGTTGGAATCAATCTTCTGTCCTCCACAGGCTACGTTTTGTAACATCCCCAAATGCCCAGCATCCAACCCTCCACCTTCCCTCCAAACCAGAGCAAGGCCAGGCCCTAACTGACTCCACTAAATACAACCCATCGTCCAACACCCACCTCTCTCCTATAGATCAGAATGAATTGTAACCAGATGAGAAAGTCCATATGCACCAAATGAGCTCTCAGCCAGGAGAACAAAGGGACAGTGTTAGATGTCATCCAGCATGGAGACAGGCAGGAGTTCATATCCTGGGAGCCCATGGGCTGTAAACTGAGCCTAGATTTCTGTTCTGAGATACACATGTACGTCCCTTGGGGAAGTGAAAGCTGTGCAGATCAACACAACTCTGATGATGTATTAAGAAACCCCAGGAGCAGTGAGCAGGGGAATGTGGGGGGACAGAAGGATTCAGGGCGTCTAGAAACCATCCACTTCCAATTTAGAGGCTGTCTGGGGAGTTGGGTGGGGCTCGTGATGCCTTTTGTGAAGACTTGGGCTAGGTGGGGGAGCTTGCTTGGTAGCGGTATGATAGAAATAAGAGTTCATTTTTATTTGCAATGAAGTGAAACTTCAGCTTAAAAAAATTCCATTGTGACCAGAGCCCATGTTGCAGATGAACACAGAAAAGCACTGTTGGCTGTTGCCATCTCCTCTCAGAAATTGGGCCTTCAAGATCACAGTAAGTGGCAGTTTGAAGGTCATGATCAGGTCCTGTCCAGCTTTCTCACAGGAGAAAACAGGCAAGCAGAAGGGGAAGAGTTTAAAATAACAAGGGGGCTCTTTAAATAGAGCTATAAAGCTGGGTGGCAAACCTAGTCCAAGGGTTAAAAACAAGCTTTTCCTCCAAAGTTTCTATGGCAACTAGATAAAATCTACAGCAAGAGTGTAGTTAATGAAATATTTCTTCTAGACCAACATGTAGCAGTAAGTAATGAAGGCTGACTTTGTGTAAGGATCCAGCATAGGTTACATTTTTAGCTGCTGCTTTTTTTTTTTCCTGGCAAGAATTGGCATGGAGTTTGGTGAGATTCCATATATTATACGCCCTGATTTCTCTTCCTCATGGCATAGAGTCTAGAAGACTGGGGCAGAAATGCTGGTGTTGATCCAAAATACTTGGAATGGAGTGATACCTTCTCCCTCCCTCTTCCTGCCCCCGCCCCCCAACAGTTTGGATTCATTTGACACACACTTGCAGTGTTAATTTGGACATTTAGAATAAATGCTTTTGACTAACTAATTTTATCTGTACACAAAGAATAAATACAAGCTGGTGAGGTTAGTTCGGAGCTTAGTCTTGAACATGACTAAGAAACGCTCAGAATGCTGGGACTTGGAGGCTTTGAAAAGATATTTTAACTTGGTCAGTTACTAGCAGTGGGTCTTTGGGCCCATTATTTGATCTTTCTGTGTCTCAGTTTCCCATAAAATGGGCCTGAGGGTAGTACCCACCCAAAAGTTAGTTTAAGGATTAGAGGAGATTAAAATACATAAATGTGCCTAGCAGTGACTGGTATAGAGTATTACAGGTATTCAGTAACTCCTTATTGAATCTGATTAAATTTCTTTGGCTACATATCACTTCAGCATTCTAGAGAAGCTCTGCTATGTTTCTCACCAAGAAGATTGAATCCCAAATCCTTTCTTTTAAGGTGGTTTCTTAGAGAACAATTTAAAAATATGGGATTATTCTTAGCGTGGAACATATAATTAAATGATAATAAAAGTACATAACGCTATCGACACTTATTTTGTGTCAGGCAATGTTCTAAGCACTTATATACATTTGCTCTGTAATCCTCACAGAATCCTTTGTGGTAGGCTATAGTATTATCCATTTAACAGATGAGGAAATGGAGCATAGAGAAGTTAAAACTCTGGATAAACTCCTTGATTGTTTAAGTTACTACCACTATCATTATCAACGCTAATATCTCATGAGCCTGACATGGTGCTAAACACTTTACATGTATTATTTCATCTCATCCTTATACTTGGTATCACCATCTTACAGATGGGGACAATAAGGTTTGTTATACTAAGTAATTAGTCCAAGATCACAAAGCTATTACCACAAAGCAAGTGGTAGAGTCGCCATTCAACATAAGCAATCATGCCATCTGTAAATAAAGAGTTTTACTTTGTCTTACAGATCTTTATGTTTGTCATTTCCTTTTCTTGCTTTATTGCACTGGTTATGACCTCTGTGTGCAATGATGACTGGAAGTGTTAAGAATGGCTATTCTTGCCTTATTCCCATTCTTAGGGGGTATGTAGTCAATATTTCACTACTAACAAATTTACTGTCGGTTTTTATAGATGCTCTTTATCACACTCTGGAAAGTTCCCTTGTAGTTCTCATTTACCACAGATGAATGTGCAATGTGGTCATTTTTACCACAGATGAATGTGGAATGTCAAATGCTTTTGCTGCTCCATTAAGATGGTGATATGGCTTTTCTCTTTTATTCTGTTAAAGTGATAAAGTTCAGTGATCGATTTTCTAATATTATGCCAACTTTCATTTGGGAATAACCTCCACTTGGTCATGATGTATTGTAATAATTTTTATATTGCTGCATTTGATTTGTTAGCATTTTATTATGAATTTTTGTGTCTGTAATTCATGAACAGTATTGGTCTATAATTTTCTCTTCTTATATGTTATTGTCAAGTATTGGTATCAGCATTCTTCTGGATTCAGAAAAGGAGTTGAGCTTCACTTCACAAGAAGTGAGCTACGTGTATCCATTAGAATTCCACCAGAAAGGGCGCCTGGGTGGCTCAGTTGGTTAAGCGACTGCCTTCAGCTCAGGTCATGATCCTGGAGTCCTGGGATCAAGTCCTGCATCGGGCTCCCCGCTCGGCGGGGAGTCTGCTTCTCCCTCTGACCCTCCTCTCTCTCATGCTCTCTCTGTCTCATTCTTTCTCTCTCAAATAAATAAATGAAATCTTTAAAAAAAAAAAAAAAAGAATTCCACCAGAAAAAGACCTAGTTAGATAAATATATGTGTATATACATATAGGAATGTGTGTGTGTGTGTGATACTGCAGGGTATTGGCTTATAAAATTGTGGGTGCTGGCTAGGGCGCCTGGGTGGCTCAGTTGGTTGGGCGACTGCCTTCGGCTCAGGTCATGATCCTGGAGTCCCGGGATCGAGTCCCGCATCGGGCTCCCTGCTCGGCAGGGAGTCTGCTTCTCCCTCTGACCCTCCTCCCTCTCATGCTCTCTGTCTCTCATTCTCTCTCTCTCAAATAAATAAATAAAATCTTTAAAAAAAAATAAAATAAAATTGTGGGTGCTGGCTAGTCAAGTCCAAAATCTGTATGATAGGTCATCACGAAGGACAGGTTGGCATTGAGGGGTGCCTGGGTGGTTCAGCTGGCTGAATCGTCGACATGTGGTTTTAGCTCAGGTCATGATCTCAGGGTCATGAGATGGAGCCCCACATTGGGCTCTGTGCTCAGTGTGGAGTCTGCTAGTTCCTCTCCCTTCCCCAGTCATGCTGTCTCTCTCTCTCTCTCAAATAAAATAAATAAAATCTTTTTTTTTTTTTTTTAATAAAAGGACAGGTTGGAAGCATTCAGGCAGGAGTTGAAGCTTTCATACACAGGCAGAATTTTTTCTTCGGTGAAACCTCAGTTTTGCTCATAAGGTCTTCTAGCTGATTAGGCCAGACCCACCCAGATTATTGAGGATAATCTCCTTTACTACAGTCAGCTGATTGTAGATGTTAGTCACATCTACAAAATACCTTCAGAGAAACACCTAGAATTAGTGCTTGATTGAGTAACTGGGGACTATTGCCTAGTAGAATTGACATAAAATTGATCGTCACAATCTATCTCTTGACAACTTGGCACCCATACACATCTCCAGAAGTCATACTTAACCTCCAAATAAAGACAATACCAAAGCCCTACTTTTGCCTAACATGACACAACTATCCTGTACATAACCAAAAACACACTGACCCATTCTCCAGAAGAGGATGCAAAGGTCTTAAGTAATGTTCACTCCTCTTCTTAATATCCTATAACAGATATGATGATGTAAAGTTAACTATTATTAGTACATCTTATATTGGATGATATGGCGATAAGAGAGGGAAAAAAACAAAAATATCAAATTATTAGATTATATATACATAAACATGTTTATATAACACAATAAGTAAGAAATATAACAATTACAGTCCTCATGTGCAACTGGTCACATGGTCATAGCTGATATTTATAACTACCTTTTAACATCATTTAAACTACTATTTCCATATTCCTTGGCCTAAAGCAAGCATCCCAGCTTGCTTTGGTTCTTTGCCTGGTGGGGTGACTCAAGCCATCATTCCTGAAGGGTCTGGGACTTTAGCAGTTCAGCTTGAATTGAGTTGCTAGTTTTTCACTGACTTCAATCACAGGGCGTGGTAGTACTTAGAGACACCCTAAAGGATTCCTGTATTCCAGACCTTACATACATTGTATGTAACTTACATACTTCCTTACATACATTGTATAGTAACAGCCCAGTTTCTCCTTGATAATTAGGATTAAAAAACTCTAGCCTGTACAGACCCTCTTCTTGCCTGTTGACTCAGAGACATGAGTGCAAAGTGGCTGGATCGCAGTCATAACTTCCGGTTCAGTGAAATCATTGTTGTGTCTCCTGGTGGACGCATTCCTCCCTTTGGAACTAAGATCAATAGAGAAGGAAAGTGTAAGAGAGATCAAAGCAAAAATTTTACTGGTGGATCAACAGATGTAATAGTGAGTAGTGCTACTCCTATTTCCACCCCTTGATTCTGAGATTCATGAATTCTAGCTGTGGGAGAAACAGTGCCATATATTGCATGCTGATATAAAACATACATAACTTCTTGGAGGACATTGCCACAGCCCTTCAAGGTATTGTCACCTAGATGGCACTGTGACTAAGTTTTTAAAAGGCCATTCCACCATTCTTTCAAGGCAACGGCTTTAGGATGATGAGGGACACAGTGAGACTAGTGAAATCCATGTGCCTGGGCCCATTGCCACATAGCCCACTGCTGTGAGGTAAGTCCCTTAATCAGAAGCCATATGGAATACCATGATGATGGATAAGGCATTCTGTAAGTCCACGGATGGTAGTTTTGGCAGAAGCATTGCGTTCAGGGAAAGCAAATCTGTATCCAGAGTATTTATTGCAGTAAGAACAAAGCACTGCCTCTTCCATGATAGATGTTGTTCATTGTAATCAACTTGCCACCAGATAGCTGGCTATTCAGCCCAGGGAATGGTGCCATATCAAGGACTCAGTGTTGGTTTCTGCTGCTGGCAGATTAGGTACTCAACAGTAATTGTATCCAGATTGGCCTTGGTGAGTAGAAGTTCACGTTGCTGATCCTATGCATAATCTCCTTCACTGCTGCCATAGCCACTTTATTCATGACCTCTTTGGGAAATGGCAAGAGTGCCTGGGAAAGAGGCTGACCTGTATCCACAGAAAGCATTATCCTATCTACTTGATTATTAAAGTCCTCCTCTGCTGGGGTCACTCTTTGGTGAGCATTCACATGGGACACAGATATCTTCATTTTCTTGCCCATCCAGAGATGTCTATCCATATACCTCTTCTTCTGACTTCCTTGTCATTGATTTTCCATTCATGGTACTTCCAAGTCTGTGCCCATCCAGCCAAACCATTGGCCATAGCCATGAATCACAATAGAGTCATACCTCTGACCATTTTTCCTTCCAAGCAAAATGAGCAACAAGGTGTGTTGCTTGAAGTTTTGCCCACTGGAAGGATTTCCCTTCACTGCTATCTTTCAGTGATATCCTAGGAAGGGGCTATGGTGCTGCAGCTGTCCGCTTTTGGATGGTGTCTGCATATAGTGCAGAGCCATCTATAAACCAGGCACAAGTTTGCTCTTCCTCAGTGAGTGTATTGTACAGAACTCCCAATGAGGCCATTATCTGTGATAATACTCTTTATTTTGAAGATATCAATAAACCATAGCAATTTTTTTGTGCTTACTGTTTACATGTGCTTACTGTTACATTTTTTTGTGCTTACTGTTTACATAAAGTTTACATTACTTTAAGCTAATTCTGTCTTTGTTTCAAGTGGATCTCTTATAGACAGTATTTAGTTGCATTCTTTCTTAATCCCTCCCTTTAATTGGAATATTTAGTTCATTTGCATTTAATATTATTAGTTTTAAGTCTCCCATCTCATTTTTTTTCTAGTTGCCTTTTATGTTTTTTATTCCTTCTTTTTTGACTAATTTTGGGTTAATGGAAGACTTTGTCATATGTTACCTAACATGATTATCCCATAGATTACTGAGATTTGTTCATTTTTTTAACCTATCTCTTATCTCCAGATTGGGTAATTTTTATTTATTTTTCTTCAAGTTTACTAATCATTTTTATTTCAGATACTGTACTTCCCAGTTTTAGAATTTTTATTTGTTCTTATCTATATTTTCTATTTCTCTGCAGAGATTTTCCATCTGTGTGCTTATTTGACCATCTTTTACTTTATATCCTTTAACATGTTTATAGTAGCTCCTTTGAAGTACTTGTCTAATAATTTCAGCATCTGGAACATCTTGGGTTCTGTTTCTATTTTTTCTTTATTTCTTTAGCTTGGGTAGTATTTATCTTTTTCTTTGCATAACTAGTAAATTTTTACTGTAGCCTGGACATTATGGATGATTCATTAAAGAGACCCTGGATTAGGTGTTGAATGTTGAGTTTAAAGAGTGTTGAGTTCCATTCTTGTGGGCAATTAAATCATGGGTAGATTCTTTTTGGTTCTGTTGGGCTCAGTTTTGTTCTTCACTAGGCCTATTTTGGTGTTGAGGTTAGTCTTAGTTGTAGCCTTTACTTTGTGATATGGTCCTTATTCCTGAGGTTCTTATTTCCAAAGTAGGAACTATATTCCTAAAGCAGTCTTTTTTGGGTCTCAACTGGATTCTAGACCAGAACTCCAATATCTGCCAGTGATTATATAACCTCTGACATTACCATTGGTAGTACCATTCAGCTCTCAGCCCTGCAGCAGTCAGTCTGCTGGGCTTCCTGGAGTCTTGCCCTGTGCGGTGCAGCTCCATCCACCCTTGCTCAGGATCCATGGTGAATCCCCACACCGACTTTTGGGAGCTCTTCTCTGCACAGGTTCTTCTCTAGTGCCTGAACCCACATACTCCAACTGTTTAAGCAGCCCAAAACCATGTCTGCCTTATCTGCTTACTCTGCTTTGTCTCCATCTCTCTGTTAGGGCAGGAATGTGCCCAAGGCAGTTGTGGGCTCATCTCATGCTTCCCTTCTCTCAAGAATTACAGTCCTATGCTGCCTGTTATTCTTTGCCTAAAAGCAGTTGCCTCATGTGTTTTGTTCCTTGTGATAGTTTATTTCAGTAGGAAGACAAGTCAGGTATCAGTTACTCTGTCATTATGAGACAGTGAAGTCTCTGAATACGTCATCTTAAAACCATTTTGAAATATAGTAAAGAATAAATGCTTGCATGTGATAGTTGCCAATGAGGAGATCAAGCTTCTATAAAGAAAAATATGGCAATTTTCTGTCTTCTTTAATGAATGTTTAACAGATATTGCAATCAGAAAATATACCATTATTAATTCACTTATCAAATAGCTAAGAAGTATTTACATTTTGTACTTAGTATCTACTAAAAAATGGTAGAATCAGTTCAACTAATATTTTGATAATTTTCAAGGCCCTGAAAGAGGCAGAAAGAAAATAAAGGAAAGCCCTAATGCCAAGAAGATTTTACTGTACCAGGAAAGGCAAGTCTCATAATAGAAAACAAGTTAAATATGAAGGCAAGGCAGAATACAATTACATGCTAAGACTTGTGGGAACAAATAGATGAGACAAGCCTGACTTATCATCCCCTTCCAGCTGCAGGAGAACCTCTGCCTCACATATGAGCCATCCCCCACACCCAAGTCACAAAAGCTGGACCAGGATTGGATATCTGACGTAAAGGGTACCAATCTATACATAGGGCTTAGCCAGTGACATTTCCCTCTCAGAATTTGAATTAAAAGACTCCGAGATTGCAGTTCTGATCATAGTGGATGTTTGGTAAGTAAAGTCATATGGAGGTGGCACTAAGGCAAGTCACACTCATGGCCAAGTTGTGGATCTGGAGAAGTAAGAACCATTGGTGAACAGTCTTCAGAAAGATGCAAGAGAGAGAAATATAAATATTCCAGAGGCTGGGAGAAAAATAGATTCCTACCCAACAATTTTCTAGCTAAGTCCTTTTTTGTGATTCTCATATTTAATTTCTATAATAGTCCACTGTATACTTTCAAGAGCTCTCTTTTTTCTTGAGATGGTTTTAGTAGTTGTTTTTCCCCCCTTACAATGACATATGCTCTAACTAGAAACATGGTTTAGGTGAAAAGTGCTGTAGGAGGTCAGCCAAGATAGAAATTACTCTGACCTATAGCAATCAAAGATGACTTCATGGAGGAGATGATATTTAAGGTTCATCTCAAAGGAAAAACTGTATTTGAATGGAATAGAACATGGGTGGTCTTCACATGCCTCAAAATTTTCCTTTGTAGTTCATACTATGCAATCTTTAAAAATAAACCAGTAGCTTCAACCTTGCACTGTGTTTCCTTTGGTTACCAAGGTTTCTTCTCTACTTGCTTTCTGTGTCAAAGGATAAACCACGTTGTGTGGTCTCAAGGTTCCAATCTCTTGCCTTATTCTCCTTTGGTTTTATATGTTCTACTCTAGGCAAAGAGCCACAGTCAAAAGTTACAGAAATGCTATTAAAACTTTATGGAATTATTTTTATTTTTACTCCATCCTTGCTGATCCTCATTTATTTATTTATTTATTTTTAAAGATTTATTTATTTATTTATTTATTTATTTATTTATTTGACAGAGACAGGGACAGCGAGAGCAGGAACACAAGCAGGGGGAGTGGGAGAGGGAGAAACAGGCTTCCCGTTGAGCAGGGAGCCTGATGTGGGACTCGATCCCAGGACCCTGAGATCATGACCTGGGCCGAAGGCAGCTGATTAACGACTGAGCCACCCAGGCGCCCCTCATTTATTTATTTTTTGTATTTTGTTTATTTTGTGCCTCTAAGTGTAGAATCACTTATAGCAGCACTAGCACCAAATGAGAATCAGAACACTAGCTTTTAATCCCAGCTTAGCTAATTCCCTATGGCCTCCCAGCACCTTGCTGACTTTCCCTGTCTGTAAAGAGAATGTGTATTGAAGGTCTTGATCCTTGTTTCATATCAGAGTATTATTATGGGAATTAATGAGATCATGTTTATAAGAGGATTTAATATCTTCATTGTGGTAAAACATCAGAGATTGCAAATCTGCCCAGCAATTGCTGCCATAATGATTATAGTAAGCAATAGAGAATCTAATGAGAGATTTTTCTGTAATTGTGAAGATTGCAAAGTGAGAAGGAGGGGGTAGAGACACAAAAGCCAGGTTCTCTTGGACTTAGATGGCATTTGACTTTCCCTTGGAAGTGGTTGAAGATAAGAGTCTCAGAAGGAATATAGTCATTTCCTGATCCTTTGCTCTGCATCACCAAAGCCTTCTCACTGTCCCCTTTGAGAGAGCACCAGTGAAACCAGCTCTGTCCTTAACTAATGCTTTCCTATTTGTTGGGATAAATGGTGACATTTGGTGTAATGGCAGTGCAGGTCAGGTTGAATAATTGCTTTGCTGTAAAGGGATCCTGGAGTAGAAGACAGAGCTGTAAGCAACACAGACAGGAATAGTATTAAATTTGCATGGTTGGTGAAATAAGGGCCTCATTTTGCATGTTTTGGATGGGTAATATGCAGGCAGTATTCTGACATGCATTGGCAGAAATACCAGGCAAGACTGCATGAGTGATAATGTTCCCCTTGAAGAGAAAAACTAGGGGCCAGAAGGCAACCAACTATCATAAAGGTAATTAATTGTTTTACTTCTTAATGGTCTGGCAAGATTGCTTTTTAAAAAAATGAATCATACAAATGGGACTATGATGTCAGACAGACTGTCCATTGAGACTTAAGAGACTAGTTCCTGCTATAAATTATGATAATGAGTTAGTTTTAAAAATGTTTTATGAGGTTGAGAAGAGCAATGTCAAATTATTTTTCTTCCATCTCTCATTGCTTTGAATGCCTCTCAGGATACAGAGGGTAACATTTCCTTTCAAAAATTCCTTCCAAGTTGGCTATTAGATTTACCAATCAGGTCTTTCTCCATGGATGGTTTTAGTGCATGATTTTCATGACTCAGCTTAAAATGAACAAGACCCCATTGTTGGCTTTCTTGTTTTTGCACCAGCATTATTGACAAGATCTGCATAACTCTTGGGAAAAGGTCTGTTGTCTAACCAAGCTACTATGGAAACCTGATCCAGGCCATTTAGAAGCCTAATGTCTTTTCCTCTTGAATTTGTGAAGAATTTTGAGGCTGGTCAAACTTCACTCAGAAAACATTCACCAGGGCAGAGGGGTACAGCTTGTTCACTACATTTCGTTTTTCATTTTAAATCAGCTTTGCAAATAGACTCACTGGCCCAGTGTGAGGGACAGGTGGTGTTACCCAAGGGGTCATTATAAAGCACACAGATTTCATTTATTTTATCCCTTACTTTCTGACTAGGCAGGAGTAGAGAGAAGCAAGGCTTGACTTCTTTTTTTAAAAAATAAAGCATACCCACAAAATTGATAGTTGGAAAAAAATTGTGGATATCTATTCTATGTTAGTGAATGGCTCTGTGTTCAAGAGAGGAGTTGAAAGTATACCTCAAACCTCCAGGTTCTAAAGAAGAGCTCAGAGATGTAGTCTATACTCTGGTCTCCTATGAGAATTTTCCTCCTCCCACCCCTTTCCTTGAGATATCGACTTGATAATCGAAATAACACTCCTGGAAGGTGAAGTTAGAATCCGTGCATCACACTGGGAGCCAACACCAAGAGTGCTCCAGACTGTGTGACTGGTCAAGGACTTTCCTCAATAAATTCTTCAGGGTATTTCCTTTCTTTGTTTATTGCTAAGTATCCTGAGGTCTTAAAAGGGTAGAGGAAGCCTTCATTGCCAATATCTTTAGGTATAAATTTCAGCCCTGTGAAACAAGCGTTGCAAAATTTATAATGTGGTTATTCGTCATTATTTATGATTCATATATACTTAAACTTTATGATGACTCTGACCACAGTCATCTCTCCTGGAACATGGGCCAAAGGGATGGGGCCTTGGGGACCTTGACAGGATTCCTCAGTGTGCAACAGCTGGGAACTGGGTATCTGTGAGTTGAACGGTCTTCTTCCAGGGGTTTGATATGCAGGATATGCCTGTGGTGTGCAGGCAGGGTACAGAAACTGAGCAGATCATAGCCTTTTCATATTCTCCTTTCATCCTCCTCAGAGGTGATGATATAATTGTACCATTATCTGAGATAATTGGGATAACTCAATACACCAACTCTATCCTTATTTCTTGCCAATATTTCAATCTCTTTTCCTGCCAGATCTTTTATGCAAGTTGGAAAACCAGTGTTATTAAGGTTTATGTCTCCCCCCACCCCTATGCTCAAGTTATGTAGATTTTGCCAATAATTATGATGCAAAAACAAAGCAAGGGAAAGGAAAAAAAGCAAGAGTTTGAACAGTCTGATGCTGGATTATCTGCTCTCAGAGAGGTCATTCTTGGCGCAGAGCATACAGCTGAAGTTGGGGTGTGGTTTGGGCTCCCTCAGATTCCCCTGGGGAGAGGGCAGTTTCTCCCACAGTTTTCTTTATAAACTCTAACATACTGGCACAGAGTCTCCAAGGATGTGGTCAGATTCCTGGCAGATTCAGTAAGAGGTAGATTCTGAAACTGAGGGAAAGACTATTGGATTAGAAAATATTAGATTATCTGTTGGCTCGGAGCACTTGGGTAGCTCAGTGGGTTGGGTGTCTGACTCTAGATTTCAGCTCGATCAGGGTCTCAGGGTCATGGGATTGAACCCTGCCCCACCTCGGGCTTTGCAGGGAGTCTGTTTGGGATTCTTTCCCTCTGCCCCCACCCCACCTTGCATGTACACATGTGCTAGCTAGTGTACTCTCTCTCTCTCTCGAATGAATAAATCTTTTTTTTAAAAAAGGTTATTAATTGGCTCAATCAACAAATTTTACTGAGTACCTACTATGACCCAGGCACTATTCTAGGTGCTTAGAATACATCACTGAACAAAAAGGACAAAGTTCCTACCTTGATGAAACTTACATTCTAGTGGAATTAAAATTAATCAAAATAGAACCAGTAAGTTGATGGTAAAGGTAAGGGAGATTGGGAGTGTTGAAAGGGTGCAGTTCTGATTTTAGACAGTAGTGATGAGCCGAGTGCCCAGGATAGATCTCACTGGGAAGTGAGATTTGAGGAAAGAGTTGAAGGAGGTGAGGGAGTGAGCCTTGGGGGTATATAGGAGAAGAGCATCCAGGTGGAAGGTGAAGATGGAACAAAGGTCCTTAGGCAGGAGCCTGTTGGTGCACTTAAGGACAGCAAAAGTCCCTGTAGCTGGAGCAGAGTGGGGGTGGGTGGGAAGGAATAGGAGAGTAGGTAAAAGGTAATGGGGGTGGACAGAGCAGATAGAGAGTTGTAGGCCATTGTAAGGACTTTGGCTTTCCCTCTGCATGAGACGGACAGCCCCTGAGCAGAGGAGTGACATGACCTGACCGGCTGAATGCATTCCTGGGCTTCTGTAAGGGTCATTTCCCCATCACTCACGGCTGCCTGCCTTCAGCAGAATGTGGTGGGCAATAATCTCCCAGGCACAGCATCAGGGTCCATGCTGGGCCTCAGGTCTCCTCAGCTTAGTTAGGGTTCTTAATAGTAAAATCTTGAGACCAGAAAGGAAAAGAAATCCTGGGCTCAAGAGGATACTTAAAGAGGACATGTAGAGGGATTAATCACACACCTTTCACGAGCCTTAGTTTCCAGCATCTGAGCCACACAAAATAATTGTCTCCTGTCGGTCCCTTTGTTTTGAATTTAGCCATCTCAGCATATTCCCTTCCCCAAGCTCGAGCCATTCTCGGACTGACTGGTAAGAG
Source organism: Mirounga leonina (assembly GCF_011800145.1). Classification (NCBI taxonomy): domain Eukaryota; kingdom Metazoa; phylum Chordata; class Mammalia; order Carnivora; family Phocidae; genus Mirounga; species Mirounga leonina. Next base: position 477,344 of record NW_023270829.1, on the reverse strand, counting down.
GAACAAACCCCCTAGATACAGCGTTCCTGGTCAGTTGTCTGTGACAGCTTCTCTGCCCAGGAATGGTGCAGGACCTGCCATACCAGCTACACTCGTCAGATTCCTTCTAGAATCTGCCTCTGATGCCCAAAACAAAAAGAATGCCCGTGTGATTTCTGATTCCACGTGAAGTGTGAGACGTTAAACTAATACATGTCATAATCTTTAAGGCAATTTTGGATTAAACTAATTGATTAAAAATGTCGATCAAACAAATAAAAGATGCAATTCACCTCCTGTTGTCTTTAAAAGGTAGGAGACAAAAGAGCATTCTTGGAGGAGGAGGAGGAGAGTATTTGGGAGGTCAATGGCCTGATCTGCATTTGCCCCTTGAGTGACTTCTATTGAATGGGGAGCAGATCCCACAGGATCCCACAGGTTGCCTGTGTCACATCATAGGTGAGCAGACCTGGGGAGGACACTGGCCCAACTGGTCAAAAAGCTAGAGACTCAGGAAATACTGGCCTGGCTTTAAAGGATGGTCTGAGACCATCACACTCCTCTGTGGGTCATCTGAGACTGAGAGCTGGTGGAGGTGAGCAGTAAGCTCAAAACTGGAGCTGTCAGCACGGTACTCTTGGGTATTTTGAGGGCATCTGGAATCCGGGAGAGCAGGACGGAAGTGTGGTAATGATGGAGTGCTGGAGTCATGGTCTTCCCAACCTTGCCATTGACGTCATGGTGGCTCCCTCTAGTTCTCTCCCCTCGGATACCTGCCTTGCCAAGGAACCCCAACACTCCTGTTTTTAGATTTCTGTGCCATTCCTTCTTATTAAGGTAAAACCCCTTTACCTGAGATGGCTTGAGCAAGTGTCTATTCCTATCAGCTAGAGGAGTGCTAACAGAAAAATCTGTTCATTCTCTCAATCAATGCTTCTATCTCTGAGGAACCAGCAATGAACAAGACAAAGCCTCTGTTCCTGTGGGGTCACGTGCAAGTGAGGGATCAAGATGACAAATAAGTTATGTAAATATAACTTACACACTTTATACACTATATCAGATTCTAGTAAGTAGAATGGAAGAATGTGGAGAATAGGATGGTGGTGGGAGAACTGACAGAAGTCCTCACTGATAAGGTGGCATTCTTAGAAGGTGTGGGAGCCAGTCCCACAAATACATGGGGGAAGTGTTCTAGGCCAAGAGTACAGGAAATGCAGAAGGAGGCAGGTGCTTGGTATGTCTAAGTATTGGCCAGGGCCCCGAGTGGCTAGGCTGAATGCGTGAGAGTGCAAACAGCAGAGGATGCATCAGAGAGGCTGTAAGAAGTTTCAGATTATTATCTTTCATTCATTATAATCATCTTTATTGAACTCTACTAAGTGCCAAGTTTCCTGAAAGTCCTGGAATCAAAACTTAGGATACGAGTGTCTTCTGTCTTTAAAGGCGCCAAATTTCAGTTCAGCCATCTGACACTAGAATGATCTGCAGCTTGTATTTTCCATACTTGGAAAATGAAACTAACGTATTAAGAGAGAGGAAGTGATTGCTTACTTCTTAGGGCCAGTGTATCACCTAGGAAAAGATGCAGAATTGCAGGATTGAAATGAAACTTGAAAGTGGTGTTTATCTGCTTCAGCCCCTGCCTCCATGAGGGAGTACCCCCAAGATGTCCCAGAAATGCAGCCCTCTTTGCTGTGCTTTGAGGAGGTGCAAATGCAGAATTTTCATAGCTTTCTTTGGAAATGCCTTCTACAAACCCAACACTGAATGTGTGCAATTCTGCATGAATGCATCAAGGCGTTCCCACCCGCACCCCTACCCCCAATATACTGCTACTACCAAAAATGTCACCAGGTGACCCAATTCCTTCATTCAAATGTTATTTTTAGTGCAGATAAAGAAAGAGTATCATTATGAAGCTGAGCTGGGAACAAATCCCCTGCATACGCCTCCTCTTTTCATCAGCACCACCCATGGAGGACCAGAGTGACACTTGGCCAGTCTCTCTCTCTCTCTGTCTCTCTAGAAGATGATATCAGACTATATCCCAAAATAGTCATGGTTCAGCCAAAAGATGAGTCTGCCTTTTCTCTTCCAAAGAAAATCAAAACTGTCCCCAAATTAAGTTCCTAAATGCATAATAACTCTGCTAATAATGGACTTGAATGTAATTTATCATTCCTCCAGAGACAGAAATAACATTAATAACTATAATTTGGATACAACTGCTCCTCAGATTTACAATCAGTTTAAGAGACTGTATTTTTTCTGTGCCTTCTGTGAAGTCTAAATGTTGACCTGTGATCCTTTAAAGCAAATGCATGAAAATGAAGTATTATCAAATCTCCCACTCTGCTCTCATAATAGACAAATCACTGGTCACTCTTGTCTCTGCTGTTCTGTTGGTTGCTCTGTTTGTGTGTGTGTGTGTGTGTGTGTGTGTGTGTGTGTGTGTAGAGTTTGTTTAATCTACATTAGAAATCTGCCTTCTGCTTGTCCCAGTGAGCTTTTATTTTCGATTCCTTTCTTGTTGCAAGCCAAGGGAGGTAAAAAGAAAGTTTGCTCAATTGTCAGAAATTCAGATTCTTGCCATTTGTTTACTAGGGTATAAAAAATGAAATTGCTCAAGATAACACTTGGGATTTGATGAGGGCAGTTGGTTTCTTTGGATGGAATGCAGTGCTTATGTGAACCAAGGCACAAATTCAATCCCTTGTGGGCCACCTAGAGTTGTATAGAGACGTGCTCGGACTCCATAGTATTTCTACCACCTGAACCTCGACCAATTGTCCTTTCAGTGTTTGCTGTTAGCCACATTTAGGAAGCCACATGAAGTGAGTCTGGATCCATGAAAATTACTATAGACGAAATGTCTTAAAGGGCTGGCCCTCCCCATGGTAAATACCATCTCTGTGACATAATGACTATTGACAGGATATTGTCAGCACTGGGCACTTATATAAATACAAAGAATTCAACATCTGTACACAGATGTGTGTTTTTCAGGATGACTGGTCTCTCTATATACCTAGTAGAGCCTAGTGGTTAAGATCTTGAGCTCCAGAGTCAGAGAATTTTTAACTCAAAATCCTGCTTCATCTCTTACTTGCTGTGTCATCTTGGACAAATTAACGAACCTCTCTAAACCACAACTTCCTAACTGTTAAATAGAAGTTTAATAGGACCCAGCTCATTGCTATGAGGATTATGAAGATTATATGAGATGATACATGTAAAGCACTTGGCATAATATCCCCCATGATAAGCATTCAATAACTGTTAACTGTTATTATTCAGTATGATTTGTTTCTACGGATAATAATAGTGCTCACTGTATCAGGTGGTGGCAAGCATTAAATGAGATAATCTGGTAAAAATCGTAGCACAATGCCTAACTCATAGTTAAAGGCTCAGTAAATGCTGGTCATGATAATAGTGATAATAACAATGACCAGAGAGGTGAAGTAATGGTCCCAAATTTACACAACTGGCTAATGGGTGAATGGGAAATAGAACCTGAATATGATGTCACTTCTATACTGTGCCTCTATATTAAAGTGTGAGCTAAGAACTGTTGTTAAAGAAAATTATTCTTTCTGAATCTTAATGTCTTGCATTCGACACCAGCAGACAACTTAGTATTTGAAAAGGTTCCGTACTTTGGGAAACTCAGGGTCTTCTAGAACCACACTTCAAACAAAAGTCTGTTCCTTCACATCGTGAATTAACCACCTTTTCAATCTTCAATAAGCACATTGGTTATTTTTCATAGGGAAAGAGTTTATCACTTCTAGAAAGCTATTGAGTACCAGAGCAGTAGAGAACAACAAAGCCACATTAAGATGAAGTTCAAAATGACACATTTCTATGCATCAAAGAACTCCAGAGTTTCTTACAAATAGCAGAAATCGCAGATTGTAATATGCCAGTGTGAATTACTCATATGCCAAGTGTCTGCCCTCCCCCATTCATCTCCCAGGATATTGTTCTAGGAGAAATCTTTGGAGAATTTGGGGAAAAGCCCCAAACAATTTCAGAGACCATTAACATTAAGCCATCTCTTGGTATGCAAATTTCCTACAAGTTCAAATTCAATCAACTGTATTTCTTTTAAGTTTGAATGAAGAAATATGATAAAGGACACCTATTATCATAGTCAGTGGTAGAGACAGTTATTGTTTTAATCTTGTTAATCCGTCATGGTGGTTGAGATGGTTAGAGATGGAAAAGGACATTTCTAGGTGACGTGAAAGATTGTTTTTAACAATTCTCATCTGGAGTTTTAGATTTTATCATAATCTCCTATATTTAATCACTTATTACTTTGGATTCACACTGATTAATTATTACTTTGGATTCAAGATAACAAGCATTTTCCAAAAGCCATTCTACCTATACTAAGCTGGGTCTTACCGAGGGCAATAATAGATCTCATGGGTGATAATTCCTTGCCCAAATATCTCTGAGACATAATGGGAATAAACTAATTTCTCATTTTGTTGCTTCTTTTCCTCTTCTTAGCAGAACCGTTCTCTTATATTTCATGATAGTGAAATTATTCAAGGCATCGTAAAAACTGGGAGAGGAAGATAATGGGAAGTGTTGAAAGAAAAAACAGGTCTTGAGCAATATGCAGTACCAATCCAGTAGGTAGCCCAGTGGTTGTTCTTTATCATGTTTAGATGTCACTGGAGATCAAAATGAAACCCATTCCTCATGTGCACAGGTGCACTCAACAAATCCAAGCTCTCCTGGAATGTGGGGGAGGGGAGGAAGGAAGAGGTGGCATCTCTGGTGAAATGGTGTCTCGATCATCTGACCAGCCATGTGTGTGGTGCTTGCTCACTTGGTACTTTCCCACTCATGACACTCAGCACTGTTCACTGCTTGCCACAAAGCAGGTAAAAAAAATTAAAACCGAGACCTCTGTGTGTATAGATTTTATGTAAATATGTGCAGATGGAGGGATTTTATAACCCTGAAACATAACTTAAAACTGACTTTATTTTTTTAAAGATTTTTTAAAATTTTTAAGTAATCTCTACACCCAATGTGGGGCTCAAACTCAAAACCTGGAGATCAAGAACCACATGTTCAGGGCCCCAGACTGACTTTAATACATCCTTGAGCTTCAATATCTCTGCTCCTGCCTCCTGAAACATTGTTCCACCCTCGCACTGCCCTTTCCCTCACCTCTTAAAAGCCAGTTGCTTCCATTTTCTTCAGCATAACCATTTGATTTTTCCTTTGTTCTGCCTTGTCCTTCCAGGTGCTATATTAAGTCTATCTAAATGGTTCATCAGTATATTTTATCTGCATTCTTTTTCTTTCAACGAATATTTATTGAGCACCTATTCTGTGCCCACTGCTGAGCTGGTATTCAAAGAGGAGCGAAAGAGATCCAGTCCCTAACCTGATGGAACTGAGCAGTCAATTCTCTTCACGAAAGAAATTCTGGTAGCAACAATTATGAGATTAATTCTTTCTAAATCTCACTGCATCATAAATTGGCATCTGAACTTCCTAATTCATCATGGCATCTAATATTCTGTCATCATGATAATAATTTTCAAATGTGTTTACCCCCCATGGGACTATAGCATGAGCTGTTCATGTCTTAAGTAAGTTTCTGCACAAAAATCCACAGAGGGAGACCCAAATCCAGAGAGAGAGTTAAGATGCTAAATCCAGAGGCGATTATTATGCACACTCCCTGAAGGCCTGGACGTGGGCATAGCTGACCTCAGAGCCACCCGAAAGGAGGAGGAGATGGAGCCCCGTTATCACGGCCAGGCCACCTTCTTTGGGAAAGAAAAGTACAAGGGAAGTACCCAGCATGTTCCTAGGAGTATGGGTCAAAATCAACAGTGCATTGTGCGTGCATGAAAACAGCATTCTTTAAACATGTTTCAGCCTCAAATTAGAGATTCCCCAGGACACACAAGAGTGGAACAAGTGTGAGGGCCGGGGGTGTGAATTAGCTCAAAGGGAGCCCTTTCTCTTCTCTTACAAGTGCCATGCAGGTGCGACTGAAAAGCATTCAATCGGGGACAGCTAGAGACATGCAAAATAAGAGTCTAAGCCGGGAGACTCTGGGACTCGGCACTGGAAAGAAGGCCAGCAGTCAATGGGCAGATTGTGCTGGCTGCTTATCAGGCCTCCCGAGCTAAATAGTATAGGACTTGTCCAATATGCAGATGGGGAAAGAGCAGATTCCTGTTTTTACTAATGGCCTCATAACTACCGTCAAGTGAGAAGCATTAGCAATGGGTAGACAGTGGGGGTTTATTTACAGCAAGAGGAAAGAAACGGCTCGTTTGGGCTCCAGCCACGCGCTACCCGCCTGCACAGCAGGGTGCCTGGGTCAGCCCTTTCCAACAGAACGTCCGCTGCGGGCCAGCCTTCGGCCCCTGATGCGGCAGGTAGTCTTTTCTTTGTTAGATACAGCACGATGTGCTTCCCAAATGATTCTGCCTGCAGGAGCGAGGAAATACAACTCCCTGGAAATCCGGCATTTAGCTGAACACTCACAGAAGTTGGAAAAGTTGGTTGCGCTCTCTCCACTTTTTATGTAAAAAATATTATACTCTATGATATATTGCTATTTTATTATAAAATTAAATTATTCATTAAATTGTTTTATATGGGGGAGCCTGGGTGCCTCAGTCGGTCCAGTGTCTGCCTTAGGCTCAGGTTGTGATCCTGGGGTCCCAGGATCAAGCCCCACATTGGGCTCCCTGCTTGGCAGTGGGGAGTCTCCTTCTCCCTCTGCCCCTCACCCCACTCGTGCTGTCTCTCTCTTTCTCAAATAAATAGTCTTTAAAAAATTTGTATGTCCTAATCCCCAAATCTTTGGAGAAAATTTCATATTCTAAGAAGATTTGATTTATTTATCCTCTGTCTACCGGAACTGGGTACATGGCTCCTTATTTCTTGGGATGGAGGTTTGGTCATTAACTTCTTCCTTTTTCATTTCGGGCATAAAATGGGCATAAAAAAAGATGTGTAACTTCCACCTTTCCTAAAATAGGATAGAAACTGAGACAAAATTGAAGGAAAAGAACGAAAAATCTAAGTCCTGCCCAACTTCATATTACCACATTGGTGCAGGTAACCCAGGGGAGAGATGTGTGAGACTCCAGTTGTATCTAAGAAGACAGGTCTCCAAAGTAAAACAGAATGTGGAGACAAGTATCTAGGTAGAATTCTAGCCTGTCCCTAAATTAACGTAGATGATTCAGACACAAGTGAGATTTTGCCTGAATGGCCCAGATAATTACCTGATGTCCCATGGCAGTTGAGATAGTGAGAGCTTGCCCCAAATGAGGAATGTGAATACAAGTGTTTGAGACATACCCTGGCCAGAAGAATAATTGGCCAATTCCTTGAAAAACTTGGTTGCAGGAGAGCAGAATCATGAGTGTTTCTCAATCCGTTACTGTTAAGGGATTAATAATAATAAATTAATAATACATAATTATATTATTTATTGGATGGAATAATAAGAAGTTAATCTCCCCTTTAGTTGGAAATGTCATTTGAGCCACGTGGCAAAATCTGGGAGGCATTCCACCAAAAGACAGAGGATACATTTCCAGGTGGGGGATGTCAGAACCTATAGAAAATGAGAACGGGGTGATTAAATTTGAAATCACTTCTGAAATTCTAGCCTTAAAACCAAGGAAAGAGAGTTCACACTCCATGTTTTAGAAGTTGCCAGTGGGACACTGTATGATTAGGAATCTGGGGTGTATAAAGGATGCTCCCAGCCCATGCAGCCTGTTCAGGACCCTCCTAACATTTAACAGGGTAAAGGTAGGTTTACCCATACTCACCCAAAATGTAGCTGGGCAGGTATCAACTTTTTTTTCTTTGTTTTTATTTTTATTTTTATTTTATTTTAAAGATTTTATTTATTTACTTGAGAGAGACAGAGAGAGCATAAGCAGGGGGAGAGGCAGAGGGACAGGGAGAAGCAGACTCCCTGTGGAGCAGGGAGCCCAATTCAGGGCTCGATCCCAGGACCCTGGGATCATGACCTGGCCCAAAGGCAGACACTTAACCGATTGAGCCACCCAGGTGCCCCACTTTGTTCTTTTTTAAAACCGAGCCTTTACTCTCAGAATTGCCAAGGCACCAAAGCCGAGACTCTGTTGACCTATTTTGACACTAGACTGCAAAAAACTCCAAGCTGAAAACCTAGAGCTCTAGGTCAAGATAGTGAGGTGTGCATTCTAAGAGCAGCAGAGTTCTGAGTGTGTGTGGAAGGTGTGCGAGTCCAGTAGGCCAGGGAGCGGAAACAAGGCATGGAGTCTTCCAAACCACTGGCTGGACCAAGGAGAGAAGACCGGGCTGCCTGCTCCCTCTCCTTGCATGGCTCCAGCTTACATATTCTTCCACAGGGCATGAGCAGCATTGGGAACAGAGTCGGTTGGCACACCTGGGAACCTCTGCAGTCTCCAGCCCCCCAGTGAACAAATTCCCACTGGCTTGTTAATGATTCAGTGTGTGGTTTGTGGTCTTCTCCCAGGGGACAAGGGCGCTGATGGAATTTCACAGATGCTCTTGGGCCTGGGAGGGAGTGTTGCCTGGGGATAGGGCCTTTTCATCTCCCCTCCGTCCCCACCACCTTTTCTGACCGCCTTCATGAGAAGTCTGCCCATACTCTTGGCTCTACACTTTCTGCTCTAACATGGGCTTGGCCATCTGCTTCCCTGACCCCAGAGGAAGCCAGCCTTGCCTGGTGCATTTCTGTCCAGCATGAGGAAAAAGGAATGTGGTGCCTTTTCTGCAGCCACCTGCACGTCCTGGAGCTTAGAGAGTCTGTGCAAAGGTAAACAGTTACATAAGGAAAGACAGACTCACTTTAGGCCTGGATCTTGTTATGTGGGGCCTTCGAGACCACGTGGGGTATTAAAAAATAATGTGGGGATTAACGGCATCTCTTTGCTGTTTGTTCTTCTGAGTCATGCTTCAGTTTAAGCAGCAAGAAAGATGATGACCTTTCTCTTCACTTGAACTTAAAGAGCAGCTGATGCCCAATGGAAAATTTTGAGAAAGTTATTGTCATGAACCACCTCAGTGGCCAGAGGAGTTCCTGCAAGGCTTTTCTCTGGAGAAAGGGAATTTCAGGGTGAGAAGTGTGGGTGCTGGGGGAGTGAATCGGGAGGCCTAGGGAAGTGTTAGAACAACAGGGAGACTGGAAACTAGTTTCTGTTCGTGGCTGAGGCTTTCAGATTTTCTTGATATTTTTCTGGACTTTTAACTTGGAGACAAGAAGAACCTTTTAGGCCGTGAGCAAGGCAGGAAAGCTCAAATCCAGGCACTGGAGGGTTTCCTAGCTGTGTTGATAACCAGCAGGGAAAAGGCACATTCCAGTTTCTTCCCTCATGTGGAGGTGATAATTCTTGATCTTCATGAATCTTCTAAAAATGCTTGGAAGATTAAGTGGTTAATCTTTGTGCAATACTTTGGGTAAATGTTAAAGAAATGTGCAGTTAATTCACAGTCTGAAATGGTTTTATTGTGATTCTCTTCCCCATGGCTGGTTCATGATACTGTGCACTAGGATGTGTTAGGAAAAGGCAGACAGCAGAATCAGGTCTCATTATCTATTCAGTTATTTTTCAAAGCCTTCCTTGGGGGGAGATGGCTAATGAATGACCTAACAGTAAAGCGTATGAAGGAATGTACTGTACAGAAGATAGGCACTAGTTAATCTCGTCTGTTGAGTCTGGACAGAGAGGAAAAAAGGAACTTGTGTTAAAGCAAGAGAGAGAGAAGTTAGACATAGTGAAGAACTTGTTGATAATGAAGCATTTTAAGTTGCTGAGCAGGGCACGTAAAACTGTCATCTTGGCCTTGGCTGATATAGAAAGTGGTAAAATGAGCCAAATTTCTAACAAGGAAAGAAAGAATCTGTACTATCTGAATTAGTTAGCTCTGCTTTCTGGCATAAGCAGGCTCAATTTTCCCACAACCAGCACTCTGACCTGTGGGCCTGACAACTTTAGGATCTCGCTCTAGAAAAGTCTCTTTTGGAAACTAAAGCCTTTCTTATCACTGTGAAAGTGAAGGTTCCAGGGAGACTATAGATTTTTTATATTGGAGGGCTTCCTTCCTTCCTTCCTGCCTCCCTGCCTCCCCCCACCTGTCTCTCTCTCTCTCTTCTTCTTCTTTTCACCTGTTTTATTCAGTCTGTTTAACCATCACAAACCCAGATTCTTCCCAAGGGGCTATTTCTCCCTCCCATTTACTGAGACTACCAGGTCATATCACTTGTTTTCGATTAGCCCCTAGCTATTGAAAGCTGCTATTAGGCCATTAAGAGCCTTACTAGACGCTTGCTCACCCACCTCCGCAGGCTGTTAACCTCCATCACCCTCCCTCTCTCCTATGTTTTCCTCTGTCCCTCCTGCTTCCCCACCCCCTTTTTCCCTCACCTTCTCCTGATAGCTCCCCTTCCTTCCTTCCTTTCTTCCTTCTCCTTTTTTCTCCTTTTAAGCCATGGTTGGAAAAATTACATAATGTCTTGGAGTCTACAATAGAAAGCTTAGCTGAAAAATCACTCCTAGGAGGTCCAGGAAAGACAAGAGGCGCTCAGATTCGTTTTTCATTCAACAAATATTTACTGAGAAGCTACTATGTGCCAGGCCCCTGAAATTAAACTATTGGCAGTCTTTAAACTGAGAGAAAGATGGTCTTGCCCATTTGACATATAGGCGTAATTGGAGATTAGAGGATGGACAAAAAGACCTTGTAATTCCCCAGCCCTGTGTTCATAATTGGTGATTACTGCTACAAAAAAAATAAAGCCACAGATCTTTTACAAACACCCCAATAGCCATAGTGGGCTGCCTTAGAATGTCAGTAGGATTATGTGTGCTAATTAGTTTCCTTGTTTCCTAGCCAAAGACCCCACAACATCGTAGTGTCCGACCCTTTCAAATTCTTTCTGAGCAACCAGTTTCTAGATCATTGTAATCAGTTGTTTCCTATGGGCAAACCCTTCTTGATAATGAGCTCATCATTCTATCAGGTGAAAATAAGCAGCACAATTAATATTTGGAGATGAAAATAAATTACTGTTTTCAGAATAATGAGCCCTGAGACCTGTTTTAGAGCTAAATATGCAGAGCAAGACCAAAATTTAATTATTTTCATGAGAACCGATGGACTTTACTTCAAACCAACTACACTTCATTAAAACTCTGATAAGAGTCTGCAAAGCAGCACAGAAATATTGCAGCTGTGGGCTCTGGGAGAGAAGGAAAGAATCCTTATATTGTTCAAGTATGACACAATGAGTTTGTAATGGAGTAACTCCATTCCAGATATATTCAGATTCAATGCATTAATTCTCTTCGCCTGCCACCCGGGTTCACTAAATGGTGAAAGGGAGGCAGCAACCAACTCTCTTACTTGCTTTAGACTGTACAGGAATTGAGCAAGCGAACTGGGGAGGGAGGAGGGCAGAAGCATAAGAAGGATATACTCCCTCTGAATAAGAGGCTGGTACCGGGACCAGCGAGAGTTTGGGCAAGTCATGTCCAGCCACAATATGGAGGATGGAAAAGTGGGTGGAAATTCGACAAGCCTCCACAGAGGTGGAGATGGTGCCTATCCTTTGTGACTGCATTAGCGACTCTGTCTTTGGACTACAGATTGCGGATTCTGAAGCCACTCAGAGAACATCTGCTCCGGGAAGCTTTCTGTAATGCCTCAGACTAAGTTAGGTGACTTCTCTGTGCTCCCTAGGTAGCGTGTACATCCTCCTTAATATTCTTACCACCTTCTGCTGAAATTGTCTACTTTTTCACAGTGGTTACATCATGGCCTTTCATTTGACTCCGTCACTAATTAACTGTGTGGCCTTGGGCAAGTTATTTAACCTCTCTGAACCTCAGCTTCCTCATGAATAAAGACTGGAGATAATAATACTTAATAGGGTTGATGTGGGAATGAAGTGAGTTAGCAAAGGGTCTGGCATATACTAATCATTGTCACCATCATCATTAGTGATAGCGTCTTTCTCACTTGATCATAAGTTTCTCAAGTGCCCGGTCTATATTACCAAGAGCACAGTAGATAGGGTGTTCTCAATAAAAGTCTGCTCAGTGGACTTCATAGCATTTGCTGCCAGCATTGAGTAAGAGGCTAGATGTGCCTCTCGTGGGATAATGATTGAGCCTGGAGAAAGCTAAGGGTCAACAGAGATACTGTTCCACTGCCTCTTTGCGTTAGTCAATGAAAAGTAATAGGAACAGCCTCTGCTCTGAAGGGTTAGATTTCTTTTTTTTTTTTTTAAGATTTTATTTATTTATTTGAGAGAGAGGAAGAGTGATAGAGCACGAGCGGGGTGAAAGGCTGAGGGAGAAGCAGACTCCCTGTAGGGAGCCTGATGCGGGGCTCGATCCCTGGACTCCGGGATCACAACCTGAGCCAAAGGCAGAGACTCTTAACCGGCTGAGCCACCCAGGCACCCCAAGGATAGATTTCTTGATAAGGAGATGGTATGATGAATCCAGAGAATCTTGTACCACATGCAAGCTCCCTGCCACGCCTCGTGTGTCCATTTGGAAGGGGTGGCTATTGGGGCCTGTCTCCCAGAAAAAGCTCCCTGATGAAGAACCCAGCATAATGCATGTAGAAAATGAAGCTGTGGGTCCCTTTGTAGCCTTCTCTGTCTGCACTGTGGGCCTCCAGGAGCAGTGGGGCTTCTCTGGTTCCTTTGACTCACACACACACTGCTTGGCAGTGGTGGGTACTTATGTAGGTTCACTCTTAGTGAGACTTATTAGAAACTGAAGGGCAATTTTGAAGGAGGAGTGCTCTGTACAGTGAACTCTGCCTGTATCTAGGATGCCCGGTTGTGGTCATGTCCAAGAAGAACAATCTAGACAACTTCTTAAGCTCCTTTGCAGCCTATTGAGTGCAGGAAATAATAGTTGTTGGGGATTGTGTGTGTGTGAGAGAGAGAGAGAGAGAGAGAGAGAGAGAGAGAGAAGGATGAGGGTAAGAGGAAGAGAAGCAAAAATTATGGCATTTCTAACCAAATTGTTTCCATAATTTTGTCTTTCTTAAAATTAGCATAGCTAGTGAAATGAAGAGGTGGCTGCTGACTTAGAAACATTTCAGACAGCAGTGTTTCTACCAATTCATCAGAGATGTCACTAAGAAAGAGAATGACTAAAATCTGGTGGTATAAATACTGTTTTCAGCAGCCTTTCTCAAGGAGCGAGGCTGGATCACCTCAGGCACAGTAGACTTCAAAATTAAAGAGGGAGACATTCATGTAACATGGTAGTAAAAAGACACCTAAAGGAGAAGGCTTGTTACCGAGCAGGGCATAGAGGGGGAAATGCCTGCCCAACAGGCATTAGGAATCTGGCTGGAGTGCAGGATCTGCTACTAACTAGTGTATAGCCTTGGACTAGTCACTTTATTTCCTCAGGCCTCAGTTTTAAATCTGCTAGTAGTAGATAGGAGTAGTCCTGGTTGATAAGAGTCCTCGGGAACCTCCTGGATAAAGAATTTGAACTGAGTGCTCCAGTGAACTGGAGGAAAGGGATTTGGAGGAGAAAGATGTAGCAAACACGAAAGTCCAAGGTCTGTGCAGTCCCCAGTAGAACATTTATCCTCAGGGAAAGAGAAATTCTGGCCCAGCAAGCTGGGCTTGGCAATAGGACTTCAGGATCAAAAGGAGTAATGACTCTTGGTTCCGCATGGCTGCATGGAAGCAGCCACCCTGTCCCAGCTCTCTGGGTGTTACCCTAGAGAGAAGACCAAAGAAGCCTGGAAAAGCAGTGCCACCACACTTGGTAACACCACAGAGCCCAAGCAACCCCACTGTGGATGAGGCTTCTCCCACAACAGAGCATAACGCTGGGGCGAATACCATTTCCTTTCTGTGTGGCAATGCACTGGGTGGTCAAGGCAAGGCTCTGCCTTCAGAGCAGAGCAGGGCCATCAGCCTGCAGGGGCAGAGTCTGTCAGTACTGGGGAGGGGGTGCATGTAGAGATACACAATGAGCACAGACCCAGAAGGAGTCTCAAGAACCCTTGAGACATCTCCCCAGGACTCCCGAGAATACCCCCAGGGTGAGAGACTGTTGAGAGAGAGTGATGCAGATGGAGTCCTACAATCCAATAAAACTCTATATTAAGGACAAAATTGCTTCATTGATTCCTAGAGCCTGTAGACAGCTGGGTCACATTTCTTTGGAAATATGCTTTTGAAGGGTGTATCAAACACTTATGTTCTACTTTGATTGTTCTCAGCCTTACCTGTCTTGTTCCAACCATTTTAACACTTGTAAGCTCCACACGGGCTCTCATGGACTTCCAGTGGCTGACACTGTCTAGCCTCACGACTGCATTGCAAGCCATTCACTTTCTTCCCGGGGCTTCCCTGTTGACGCACAGGCATATGACCCAACGAGGTGTCCCTGCATGAGCAACAACCTAGAGATAGAAGATAGTCAATCCCATGGTTAAAATCTTAGACCATTAGGAAACCAGAGTTCTTCCCCAGTGGGGGAGCAATTGGTCCATCTTCCCCTCCCATCCCAATACAATGTATGATCTCTAAGATGTAGTTTATACAGTTTCTTGGAAGACGGTTTCATCATATGGAGCAAGAAAGTATAGAGAAGAGACATGTGGCTTGACCTATGGGACTGGGCATCCAGTGTGCAGATCTCTGTGTCTTATAGTAATGATCACCAAAGAGCATCCACAACAGAGGAGGATTTCAACCACCAGGGGAGCAGATGATTTATCCCACAGATGTAAGCCAGTGTCTCTCCTGAGCTGTGTTCATGCAGTGATCCCGTGAACAGAGTGACCAAGGTAGCAAGGAAGGAGCCTATGCGTGGGCCCAGGAACATGGGCTCTCCCTTACCAAGGCTGCTCTATCTACTAGCACTGGCAGAAGCAGAGATGGATACCAGTTCCTTGATATGATGTCATTCTTCAGTGAGACCAGCCAGCCACTTCATGGCAGGCCAGTTATATTGGTCCCTTTTACCCCCGCATGCAGTAATTCATTTTTGCTGGAATTGATACTCTGCGTATGGGCTTTTTTCCCTTCCCAAAGTGCCTTCACCAGCATAACCATCTGAGGCCTTTCAGAATGCCTGATGTGTTGATGTGGTAGCTCTCTCAACATTACCTAAGACCAAGAGACCTATTTTACGGCAACAACAGAAGAAGTGTGACAATAGGATCTACCATGTGCCTGCTCATCAAGCAGCAGCCAGGCTAATGGAATGGGAGAATGGGCTCTTAAAGCCTCAGCTAAGTCACCACCTTGGGGAAAATACCCTGCAGAACTGAAGCACTCCCCTCTGGGCGTTCAATATATGTGCTGAACCATCAGCCAATATATGGTGTTATGTTCCTAATAGTTACAACATGTGAGTGGGTTAGGGAAGGAGCATGGCCTCTCTCATCATCCCTCTCAGCAACCTCCTTATGGAATTTGTGTTTTCCATCCCTACAAACAGGATTTTCCAGGTTGAGAGGCCTTGGTGCCCAGAGGTCACAGTAAGGCTTCCACTGAACTTGAAACTGCAACTGCTACCAAGTTACTTTGGGTTTCTTTGGCTGGTGGATCAGCAAGCAAAGAAAGAGTTGCAGTACTGAAGGCTATGAGGAGCTGTAGTTGCTTTGTGCAATGTGAGCAGAGAAGAGTACCTCTGAAATGCACAGGATTCACGAGGATGTATTTTGGTGCATCCAGAGAAAATGGGTAATGATAGCAATCACAGCCCAAAGGCAAAGCAATAAAGACCTTAGTCCCCTTGGGGACACAGATCTCAATTATACTACGAGGCAAATGCAGTGCCCATCGGTGGCAAACTGCTGGCCAAAGTGATAGAAATCTAAAGCAGGAGGTGGAAGAGGAAGCTGGTGAATGGCAATTATGGCCTTAGGACCCGCTACAACTGGGGGACTGCATCTTATTTCACTAACCCTCCTGCCTTGGATCTTTTTGGAAATTTCAACTGCTACCACCTTGAGGGAGACTCTGTGACTGACTAGATTCAGATCAGGGAAGACTTGGAAGACTCAGACTTAGACTCAGCCCTTCAAGGAGAAAGTGAGGGCCTCTTGTTCTTAGGAAAACAGAGGCTCCAGAGTATATTAAGTGAGCCAGATGACAGAGGGCACAAGCAAGCTGCTTGGTACCGGGGTGGACCGCATTAGACCATTCTCTCTTTTTTTTTTTTTTAAGACTTATTTATTTATTTTAGAGAGAGAGAGCATGTGAGAGAGCGAACACATGGGGAAGGGGGCTGGGGGAATAGAGGGAGAGGGAGAGAGAAACTTAAGCAGACCCTGTGCAGAGCACGGGGCTTGATCTTAAGACCCTGAGATCAGGGACCCAAGCCAAAACCAAGAATTGGATGCTTAACCAACTGTGCCACCCAGACACCCCTGTGTCAGACCATTCTTAGCCACCACTTTGGATCTCTTGGCTTCACTTGTCTCTTGCTAAGGCTCTTACCACAGCAAGCAGCTTCACAAAGGCATAGCCTAACAGTGCTTTGCCTCACACCCATGCTGCGCAAAGCTCACCTGTTACTCTGGGACTTCTTTGATATCAAGACATAGACATAGAATTTCACAGCAACCTTTACACATGCACACCTAGGTGTGCACAAAAATTAACTCTATAGAGTGAAGCTTTGACCAATGGGATATGGGAGCAAGCGATAAATTCTTCCCCTTTTCTCCCCCAAAGGGACATTCCTGAGACATTGTTTACATGGCTCCACGGAATATGGTCCTGTGATACCAAATAATTAGTTGTATTCACTGGTGACCAGCTCAAAAGACTTTCTTGTATTGGTTCTATCTCCTTTTCTATCTCACTTCCCTTGTCCTTCACTCCTGATTCTTGGTGAACCTTCCCTAACAAAATTGTAGCACATGAACCCTTGGCTCAGGCTCTGCTTTCTGAGGAATCCAGGCTAAGGAAAGTGTGTCTCTGATGATAGAAAAATAGATAGGCATACAAAAATGAAAATATTCCCCTCCACAAAAAAAAAAAAAAAAAAAAAGACAAGTCAAAGTTTAAGCCTAGCCATAGATAAATAGTCCATGGTTCCAAGTGTTCACTATGGAGATATGATTTGGACTTGAGTCTTTGGTATCAGGTAGTAAGAGCTATAGAAGAGTAGTTTATAAGCCTTTTTAAATTGCCACAGGGTATCTCCACTGGAGTTCCAGAAAATTTTTATTTAGAATTCAAGAGCAACAAACACTAATATAAGGATATTTGTTGGCCCAGGGCAGCCTGGTAAGAAGGTGAGGTTGATCTTTAATGCCTCTGCAGACATTCTTTCAGCATCTTGCACTCTTCCTCTAAAACATTCAGTGTTATGTTCTCTTTTCTGTGTCCTTTATCCCAATCTTTTTAGCTACAAGTTATTTGGAAATGGAAGATTTGCATTTGAGTATTAATTACTGGTGGAGCCTAATCTGGGAGTCCTCCAAGAACCCTAGGAAGTTTTTATGGAATAACCCCTTAACTCAAAAGACTGTGTTTCTAATGGGGGAATTTCTGACATCAATGTTGGCTGATAGAGATAGATTTGAGCTTTCCTTTTAAAAAATCACATATACAATTCTTATTTCTCATTCATTTCTAGGACTTAGTCCAGGCTACTTTTTTTTTTTTTTTTAAGATTTTATTTATTTATTTGACAGAGAGAGAGATAGCAAGAGCAGGAACACAAGCAGGGGGAGTGGGAGAGGGAGAAGCAGGCTTCCCGCCGAGCAGGGAGCCCAATACGGGGCTCGATCCCAGGACCCTGGGATCATGACCTGAGCCGAAGGCAGACACTTAACGACTGAGCCACCCAGGCACCCCAGGCTACTTTTTCTATGTCCTTTCAGATTATGATCTTAAACTATTAGATGAAAGTGTGTGTCTATGTGGTGGGGTAACCTCAGTTTTCCCCCACCATATTATTATAAAAATTAAAATAATTTTATACGAGCAGGCTTATACTTACCACTTAGATTTTTTTCATTACTATTTTACTAGACTTGCTTTCTCACATATCTACATATCTATCCATCCCTGTATCCACCCAGCAATCCATCTTATTTTTTGAAGCATTTCAAAGTAAATTGCAGGCATCAGTACTCTTTTCCCTAAATACTCCCCTGGCTAGATTTTCCTCCTAGGTAATCTACATGTCAGGAAAAGGCAAAAAAGAATTCACCTACTGCTACTTAAAAACTCATTCATTACTTTGGGAATCCAGACAAAGCGAAATCCATGGATGGAATGAATGCAGTTCCCTCCTATTTTCTCTCTAGCAAGAAGGTGACTAAAACCATGAACATACGTTTCCTGGAAATGGAAGTCCTAACTCATTAATCTCTGTAGGAAGAAGAAGCCATCAAACATTAGTTCCTATATAGCCACATGCTATAGTAAAACCAGCTCTCAATTTTGTTCTAAATACTCAAATCATTTTGCAGTATCTTTGTGTTTATAGGTGTCTGAAGCTATAAATCATATCTTAAACTAAGTACGAAGTTTGAGCCAGACCCACGTAAGTTGTTTGATTGCATTCCTGACCCACACAGATAGCCTTTGTGGATAAAAACAAGTTGCCGTATCTCGATCTTTTCTAAATTTATGTTCTCCCTGACAGAGTCCCAGCCATGAGTTTGCAGCCTCTCTACCAAGTGCCCTTGACAGCTTCAGTCCCAGTGCTCTCTCAGGTCCAGCTGACACCCCACTATTTATACAACCACGCAGTCAAGCCCTTAACTGTTTATTTATTTTGCATAGAATGGTCTTGTCTCCCTCCTGGTGTCTAAGTTCTCGGAACATAAGAACACTTGGCACAGTACAAGGCAAACGCCTAAGACTCTACATATCCCAAAGCTTTCTTATATTCCCTCATTTAAAGTTAACGCATAATGATAGTAGACTGCTTGGCCTCCTTGCTTCCAAACCACCGGTTCTGGGTACTTTCAAAGTGTTTCTCCCCAGATACGTGATCACGGCAGTTAATATCAGCCGGAATACTTTCCAGTAAGTCCGCAGGCAGTCATCATGAGCAGGGACTTAGAGACAGGGCTTTTCTGTCTCAGAGCCAGAATTCAGAAATGCTCTGCTTTTCTTGGGTAAAAGAGACCCAGGGTTTTTCTTTGCAACACCCATTTTGCACTGACCTCTTTTTCTGGCTTCTCAGTAAAAGGATTAAGGACTCAGGAAGCACTGGAGGGGAAACGGCTTGTTTAGCTGGAGAGGGGGCTTGGGCAAGTCGGACACAGTGGGGGTGGAAATGCCATGAAGGAGCTTCTATTGCTCTGTTTCTGGCAGTTCTAGGAACCGAGGTCCCTGGTGAGCCCTGGGCCATCCCCCAGCGATGTGCATGGCAGTATGTCTGTTATGTACGTTGAATAAGCACGTCCTGAGAGTTGGCAGGACACAGGGTGCTGAAGAGCTGGGGCAATTCATTCACCAACACCTTAATAACCCAAATCATTTACCTTGACTTCCAGAGGGTCCAGTCTCTTCTGAGAATGTAGCCCATGGCCATGTGTCGATCCTTACATGTGACACCTTGTGGGTGTTTAGCCAAATAATAAATACACTGATGTGCTTAAAAAATGAAAACAGACCCAGGCAATAGATAAATGTGCCTTTCTTTCTTCTAAATTTCCCCAGAGAAACTTCCTCCTCATTCTGAATTTTATATGACAGAAAAATCATCTACAAATGCACTGGAAATATTGAAAATAATTTCACTGAGGTTTAATGGTCGGTGACAGCAACTGGGTCCCATGGCTTGTTTCTGACCCGAGCTGGATTTAATTCTAGAAGCCAGGTGGGGTACAAAGTGACCTTCTTTTCATTATCCTTGTTTTTACTGTGATTTTACAGTGGTTTCAGTGAAGAACAGACTGAGAGAAATCCCTAGGAGCTTATCATCAAAGTTGGGTATAGAAACATAGATATAAGGCACCCAGCAAGAAGCCAATTGTCTAGAGAAGAGTGAGTCCCAGAGCTGCTGTTTTCGTGTTTCTTCCTTCCTCTGCCATTCTATAAGATCATTGCCCTCAATATTTTTCAGATCAGTCTTCTCAGGAGTGGTCTGGAAAATGAAAGAGCAGGGAGAACAAACTTTGCTAGAAGAAATTTAAGTGCACTGGGGGAGCAGAGGTGGGGCAGCTCTACCGTGATCTTGGCGAAGAAGCATCATGTGATATTCAAGGCACCACTCAATTCTCCTGTCCACATCTACACGTGCCGTGGCCTTGGATTCCCATCAGAACCCACATGCTATGATGCCTGGAGATTGAGGAGATCCCCTACAGCCACCTCAGAGACAGCCTGTAGGTTGCCAGATTGGGACCCCTGCGACTCACGAAAATATTTACCGGCAGGGGCCAGCCCTACAGGAACAAGGAGGACCTACCTATTTTACAGTTAGATCCTACTCAGAAGTAGGATGAGGAGTTAATAACTCCCTTGTCCCTCCTTAAACCCTGATTCTCACACAGGAGGCTGTTATCAAACCCACAGTCTATTTAAGAGAGTTCCCAGAGCAGATTAAAGAAAATCCATTACACACTGTTAGGAGGGAACATCCTAAAAGGTTTTCACCAGAGGAGGAAGCGGTACATGGTAAGCAAAGCCAAGAGAACAGCTGGAGGCCAAGACAGCAGAGCTTACATGTTGAGTTAATAGTGACAGTATTAGATGGGATTATTCTGCAGATAGCAGCAGAATATCCACTGTTAAGAGTATCTATTGTTTACTGAAGAAAACCTTGAGCTAGGCAGGTTTGGGTCAGCATCTTCACAATGCAAGGATAGAATTAGAGTCTGTGATTCTCTTGATCTTCCCCTCACAGTCACAAAATTGTTGCCATGACTCCAGGCATCATGACCTCACAAAGCCATTTCCAAAGGCAGCTAGCAGAAATATTTATCATAAGCCTTCTACTTGTTATTAATTATAATTGTAACTAAATTTTTTGAGCATTTACAATATGTCAGGGGCTACCCTAAGTACTTTATATGTGTTGACTCATTTAATTCTACAGCAGATAAGAAAAACCAAAGCCCAGAGAGTATAATTAACTTTATCAGGGATTCACAGACAAGAACTGGAGCCCTTGCAGTGCCAAACCACCTCTCAAATAGGGAAGAAGCGATTTCCCAGAAGCCCCCACCCCCACCCCCCAACAGACTTTGCCTTAGGCTTTATAGTTTAAACCTGGGTTATGTGACCACTCTGGCTGCAAGGGAGCAGGGAATAGGAACATCTGCCTATTTCAACCTATAGAAAGATGGGGGCTGTGAAGGTCAATTGAGTAGCCAACCCACAGTGTCTGCCACAGTTACAAAAGAAACAATGGCCTTTGCCATAGGGGAAAGGTTCTGGGGCACTAAGGGCTAGATGAAAGTCTGGGGTCACAGGGCTTTTTGGCTTACTGCCACGGGGCAGAGCGGGGGGGGGGGGTGCGAGGGGGGGGGGGGGAGCTTCCACTCAAGAACAGCCAGAAATAGCAAAAACACCAGCAGCCAACAATCTTCTCTCTCAGCCACTCACTAGAGTGTCTGTGCATAAGCAGTTCTTAATAAATTATTCATCCTAATTTGATGGGGAGGAAATCACATGCAACAGGTGTGGTTCTTCCTGTTTGTTGAATGGCTTTAAAACAAGCTTTCAGACACTGGTCACCTCGGGGCTAGTAGCAGGAGGACAAATCAGCTACATTTTAAGCTAATTACCCAAATGCTACAATACCTGTCAAATGGGGACATTTTGTTCCAGGATCAGTGGTCATAGACTAGAACTCTGGAAAGGAGAGGAGAATATTACATAAGCAATTTGCTTTACATATCCACTGAAAAAGCCTCTCTTAAGCAAGACATGGCCACATTCCAAATGTTATTGTACCTATTGTAAATTTGGGTAGAATCTCATTTTAATAAGCTTGAAGAGACTTCCAAATTGCTACATTCGATCCAAATCTCATTAAACTTGAAGCCTATTGCTATAATATACTAAAATATATTGTATTGTTTCCTGGGTTTAAAATTCACTTGTACAAAGCAAATGTTAGGTGCACAGTTTATTTGCAAATGACATGTGTGGAAGGGAGGAAGGGGTGGGTGCCAAAGGATGGGCCTGCCTTGTGCCAACCCGTTAGAGCCAGAGAAGGTAAATGATGCTGCATCCTTCTGCAATGACTGTAGCTGAATGTAGTGCAATATTTTAATGAAATATGACATGTTTTTCAAATGTTAGGTGGATATGTTTTGCAATTTTGTAAACTGCATGGTTGTTTGTTTTTGCCCCAATTCCTCTGTCTCTTTTTTTGTCAGGAACTCACTGTGTTGGTACTAACAGCTAAGGAATGCTGTAAAATGAACAGGGTTTTGAATTGTCGTTATCTATTCAGAAAATAAATAAAGGTTCACTAAAGACAGTCTGTAACTAGAAGACGCATAGAGCTCCAAAGCAAACCTACCCAGATCTGCTGCTTTCTCTCTGTGGCCTTGGAGCGAGCCATCACTTCTACTGTCCCTAATCTCTTTGAGCCTCAGCTTCCTTATCTGCAAAATAGAGAACTTGATTCTTGTGATCTTTTTTGATGTTGCAAGGTTCTGAAATTCTATGATTCTACACACCCTGGATCAGGATTTAACACAATCCCCAAATCTGATAAATATCACTAAGTCACAACCAACACGCTTTCCGTATGCTGTTAAGAATATTTAACAAAGCAGACAAAACACTATATGAAAAGGAAATATCTTCATCCAAAAAAATAGATGATTAAAAGGAGAAATATTTCTCAGTGCTTTGTCTGTCTGAGATTTTGTTCCTCCACATCATTTCTACACTGACAATGTTAATATGTAAAGCTCTCTCAAGGCATGGAAATAGCCTTGTTCACTAGGATGTTAAAATGGCATTTTCCCTACATTATGCTTTATGAATGGAAGGTTAATGAAATTGTGCATGTTTCAGTTTTCACTCTGCAGGTTATTTTGTAATAGGGATGAGACTGTTCTACCTTTAATTTGGTGTTTTATTAAATTAAATGCATTTCAAAGGAAGGGCCATTTTATTCCATTATTCTGCCTTATATTCACAAGCAAGAGGGCATGCTAACTGCTTTTCTCGTGGATGCTTTTAGAAGTCTCCTGTTTCCAGTGAATGTGATATAAGCCCATATTTTATGCACAGAAGAAAAACTGAATTTTCTTTAAATCAGAAGTCTTTAAACTAAGGCAGGAGCTTCCTTTTGGATTCCTATGGTTTGCTCTCATCTCATCTTAAAAAAAAAAAAAAGGCTTAAAGCATATCAACAGTTAACTCTATGGTTTTCAACTTGGGGGCTTAACATATCCCTTAACTCAGTGGTTCTCAACTGGAGGTTATTGGCATTGATGGGACAATGTTCGGTTTGCATGACTGACCCATGCATTGCAAGGTGTTTAACATTTGTGGCTCCCACCCACTAAATGCCAGAGCACCCTCTGGTCCTCTGACCACTGTGACACTCATACCAGCCCCACACACATTTCCAAATGCCAACTTCTCTGCAAGAGTCCAAAGTGCAAGTGTCCCCCGCAAAAAAAAAAAAAAAAAAAAAAAAAGAGGTCTAGTAATAAGAAATTACTTTTCAAAAACTCAAAGAGGGTCTGTGTCCACATGTGGAGAAACGTGGTTTTTTTCATGTCTTCAGTTAACATACCTCGGTAGCTTCATTACTCCCCTGATGATGACACTTACATTAAGAGAAAATGCGTAAGAGAGAACGTTTGAGGATCACATGATTTTAAAAATAATCTACTTTTCCTAGGTTTTAAATAAGAATGGAAGCTTTCATTAGGTGACTTTATAGAAAACATAGATTTACTTCTCTTTCATACTATATAGAATAGACTAAGTGTGGTCCCCCATAAAATGACCCTTGAGACATAAAATACTGTGTAAAAGGAAACACAGAAGAATGAGTAGATTTTGTTTTCATGCTCCAGATTCCTCTCTGGTATCAGGGTTTTGAATTCCAATAAAATTCAACAAACAGGCATTGAGTGCTAAATGAGACAGATGTTCTCTTGGGCCCTGGGAATGTAAAAGATGAGTAAGACATGTTCTCTGCTTTTGAGGCTCACAGCTGTGTGCCTGGGAGACTAACTCTTGGATAACCAGGATGTAAAATAATAAACATCACCACAGAAGTATGTTTACATGCTACGGGAATCAGGTAAAGAGATAGCTGGTTTCACCTAGGCATAGGAGGGTAGGGGGTGGGGAGGAGAGAGATGGAGTCTTGGAGGATCCAGAAAAACACCTGAGAGAGAAGTTGGACCTTGAAGGATAAATCAGTATTTGCTAGGTGCTAATGGGGTAGTGAACGAAATCCCTAGCAGAGAATAGCATATACATGGTCCAAAAGTGTGAAAGAGAATGGAGAAAATCCAGTGTGGTGGGTCACTGGCAGAAGGGTAGTAGAGGGGAAGGTAGAAGATAAGTCATGAGTGGCAGTGTCTAGAGGGCCTGGTATTCCAGGTGAAGAAGTTGGAGCTTACTTACAGATAGAAAGGAATCAATTTAGATTTTTAAGCAGGCAAAGTAGAATAATCAGATTGATATGGGGACAGGAACCCTGATGGCAGTATAGAAGATGGGTAAATGTAGACAAACTTCAACCAGGGATACCAGTTAAGTGAACTGACCTTAAAACTTCGCTTTTAAGCACTCATTTAGGGGCGCCTGGGTGGCTCAGTCAGTTAAGTGTCTGCCTTCAGCTCAGGTCATGATCCTAGAGTCCGAGGATTGAGCCTTGCATCGGGCTCTGCTCAACGGGGAGCCTGCTTCTCCCTCTCCATCTACTCCTCCCCTGCTTGTGCTTGCTCTCTCTCTCTCTCTCTAAAGAAATGCATTTAATTTAATAAAACACCAAATTAAAGGTAGAACAGTCTCATTTTAAAAATGTCTTTAAGCACTCCTTCATAAGATTTGGCAAGCCAAGTTAATCCATAGTAAATTAAAGGCAGATAATATGTTTGAGGATTTTCACCAGTGAAAAAACAGTTTTAATTGAAGTATAATAAAAAAAAAGTAAAAATACAAAAAAAAACCAAAAAAATTCATTTCAGGTAAACAGTGTAATAATTTAACAATTCCATATATTACTCAATGCTGATCACAATAAATGTATACTCTTAATCCCCTTTATCTATTTCACTCATCCTCTTACCCACCTCCCCTCTGACAACCACCAGTTTGTTCTCTGTATTTTTGTTTGTCTCTTTTTTCTTTGTTTATTCATTTTTTTTTTGTTTCTTAAATTCCACATATGAGCGAAATCATATGGTATTTGTCCTTCTCTGTCTGATTTATTTCACTTAGCATTATACCCTTTAGGTACACCCATGTTGTTGTAAATGGCAAGATCTCATTCTTTTTTATGGCTGAGTAATATTCCATTGTGTATAAATACCACTTCTTCTTTATCCATTCATCTATGGATGGGCACTTGGGCTGCTTCCCTGTTCTGGCTATTCTAAATAATACTGCAATAAACATAGGGGCGCATGTGTATTTCCAAAATGATGTCTTCATTTTCTTTGGGTAAATACCCAGTAGTACAATTGCTGGATTATAAGGTAGTTCTATTTTTAACTTTTTGAGGAACTTCCATACTGTTTTTTTCCCGACTGGCTGCACCAGTTTGCTTTCCCACCAACAGTGTATGAGGGTTCCCCTTTCTCCACATCCTCGCCAACACCTGTTGCTTCGTGTGTTGTTGATTTTAGCCATTCTGACAGGTGTGAGGTGATATCTTATTGTGATTTGGATTTGCATTTCCCTGATGATAGTGATGTTGAGCATCTTTTCATGTGTCTGTTGGTCACCTGGATGTCTTCTTTGGAGAAATGTCTATTCATGTCTTGTGCCCATTTTTAAATTAGGTTATTTGTTTTTTGGGTGTTGAGTCGTATAAGTTCTTTATATATTTTGGGTACTGACCCTTTATTGGATATATCATTTGCAAATATCTTCTTCCATTGCATAGGTTGTCTTTTTGTTTTCTTGATGGCTTCCTTCACTGTGCAAAAGCTTTTTTTTTTTTTTTTTTTTTTTGGTGTAGTCTCAATAGTTTAATTTTGCTTTTGTTTCCCTTGCCTGGGGAGAAATATCTAGAAAATGTTTCTATGCTGATGTCAAAGAAATTACTATTTGCCACTGTACATTTTAATGATTTTCCCTATTCCTGATATTCTGAGTGCCAGCTTCAACCACTATTCCTTTCTAAACAAGGAAGCATGAAACATTTTTTTGTACCAGATCACCCTGTTTGTATGCTGTATTCCTACTGCCATAGACACAGTTGATTGAGCCAGACATTCACAGTAGGCACAAAAACAGTCATCAAAAGCCTAGGTGGATTGGCTCTGGGTTGTGGCCAGTGACAGGTGCCCTTTATTGGAAAAAGGACTATCTAACAACCGGATCCTCTCAGGGTGTCTGAGCACAAGACATAGACAGAGACTTACAGAAAATATAATGGCAAAGAAGCCACGATACACAGAGAAAAGCTCAGAGAAGAAACAAGAAGGGGCTGAGACGCGCAGAGTGGTCAGTCAGGAGTGGCAGAAAAAAGAGATGCTGAACCAGCAAAGAGCTGACTCCTGTGGGTGGGTCAGCCAGTGTTCGTCTTGAGCGGTACTCTTCGGCTTCCAGGTCTATTGTTCCACAAGTGAAGCCCTTCTCTTCACCTGTGCAATGTTCTCATGCTAAGAAGCTGGCTGTGTGGTTGCTCAGATTTTTTCCTGCTCTTTTTTATGCCCTTGTATCTCTTAGAAAATAAATTCAAATTAAGCGAGGTAACTTTTATATGTTTCTGTTTCTTGCAAACTATAGAAAACTCACTAAGTGAGATGGTGTCATTTCTTCATAGTTAACGACAAAAACACCATTTGCTGAGTGCTCGTTATGTGCCAGGCACAGTTACAAGAGTGTGTGTACATGATCTCAGTTCAATCCCATGGCAACTCTGAGATTCAGATTCTCCCATTATCCTCATTTTACAGATGAGGACGAGGTCTCAGAGAAGTGAAATAACATGCCCACATGCACGGCTAGCTAGTGGCAGAACCAGGGTCTGGATCCAGACTCGTTGGACCCTAGAACCGGCATTCTTGACAATTGCACCGCTGTGGTAGAGATGGCTAGTTGCTCCCCCCAACTCATGCTCCACCTTCCATAGAACATACTTGTTGCTGAGAAGTCACTGCCCTAGCTGGTCACTACATTTCCCAACCTCCTTGCTTCTAGGGGAAGCCATGGGACCAATTTTTGCCAGTGGAATATGAGCTTTGGTTTTCTGTGAGCAGAGTACCCTCTCCATACTCTCTTCTGCCAGCTGAATGCAGATGACAGGGACGAGGCTTCAGGGAACAACAGAGCCACAACGTCAAGAGCCCATGTCCCTGAGTCATAACACGGAAGAAAATTAATTGCTGAAGAGGAGCACCTGCACTGTATTATTACATGAACAGGAAATAAACTGAGATGCTTGGGGCTTTGTTTCCACAGTCTAATACAGCTGTGTTGCCTCCCTTTCTTGCCTTGGATATAAAGAGCAGAATGAGAAGCTTAAAGCTTGAACCTCTCATGCCCTGGTAAGTTACCCAATGTTGTTAGGGGATTGTTGTAACTATCTCGATTTCACTCCTTCCCCACACCAACTACAGCTCCCTTGTTTTATTCAGCATAACAGAAAAACCAGAAGGTGTCATAAACCCAGAGTATGTTTGTAAACACAGTGTTTTCATGCCTTCTCAAAATTCTTGAAAATTCAGGAGGAAAAAACAGCAGAGCTCTGAGCCTAGTAGCACCTCTCATCTGTTAGCGGCCTCCATTCTAGTCCAACTTATGTTTAGATCTCACTTTCTATTTTATGCCTCCACCTGCTGAATCGCGGCCACCTTTGGTGTGAAACCCAGCACCTGTTTAATGGGCTCGTGAGAGATGACACAGCTGTTTTCAGTAGTAAGCAAAAGCGTAACACACCTGGGAAAAGACAGACAGACTGCAAAGGACAGAAGCTAGGAATTTGAAGAGTTCCCTATACTGCTACTCACTCGGGGACTGTGTCACTGATGTGGGCAACTGGGAGCCATCGCACGGGGCTCCTAAAGGGAGACACGTAGAATGCACCTGGAATTATCTGCCTGAGGGACAGAAGGAGAAAGCATTTACCCAAGAGTAACCATTCCTATTGGTCAAGAGTTGCCCTTTGGGTGGGTAAGACCCCTACACTTCCAGGTTTCACATTCATAAGGACCAATTGTAGGAGGTACACCATGCTCAGGTATCAAAGAGGCCCCATTAAAGGGAGGAGAGGATAGGAGAAGGGGTTCCAGCAGTGTCTGATAGAGACCTCAATGCTGGGAAACGCAGATGGGTCTTGAATCCATATCTTCTGGTACAATGTCGCTGCCCACATGCCCCTGCTCACTTGGGCTGGGGGAAAAAATGCAGGCCTGGGAGTTGGAATATTTCCCTCTGATTCTGGAATTGCTGCTACAGGCTACTTGACCTAGGCAAATCATTTAATATCTGGACCTCAGTTTCCTTATTTCTAACATAGGCATACTGGACTAACTCATTATTTCCCAACATGTGTCCAACGGTAATGTTGCAGAATGTCATTTAACAGGTAGAGCTGGGAAGAAAAGGTTTTCTGCCCAAACAAGATGGTAAATGGAACTAATGAAGTTATACAGGTTTCTTCACTAATGGCTATCTCAGAGTCTTTATCATATATATTACACAAGATCCTTTATTTGAAAAAACATCTCATAGAAGTAGGTTTTTATTCTAATATTTATTAAGCACTTACTGTCTGCCAGGAATCATGCCAAGAATTTATCATATTTTTAAAAATTCATTTATTTTTTAAAATATTTTATTTATTTGAGAGAGAGAGAGCACAAGCAGCCGGGCGGGAGGGGCAGAGGGAGAGGGAGAAGTAGGCTCCCAGCTGAGCAGGGAGTCTGGCGCAGGACTCAATCCCAGGACCCGACTCAGATCATGACCTGAGCCGAAGGCAGATGCTCAACCAACTAAGCCACCCAGGTGCCCAAAATTCATTTATATATTTATTTTTTTTAAGATTTTATTTATTTATTTGACAGAGAGAGAGACACAGGGAGAGAGGGAACACAAGCAGGGGGAGTGGGAGAGGGAGAAGCAGGCTTCCTGCTGAGCAGGGAGCCCGATGTGGGACTTGATCCCGGGACCCTGGGATCATGACCTGAGCTGAAGGCAGATGCTTAATGACTGAGCCACCCAGGCGCCCCCATTTATTTTTTAAAAACAGTATCTGTTGAGCTCCTGCTATGTGTATTACATGGTTCCTGGCACTGGATATACCTCCACGAATAAGACAAAGTCCTGATTTTTACTTGGAGGTAAGATAGAAGAAAGGCAATAAACAAATACATGAACAAAAAAATTGACATGCATCATTTCATCTTATTCTCACAACCACCAGTGAGACAGGAACTTGTAAAATTATGCCCATCTTATAAATAATAAGACTGAGGATTTGCGAGGGTAACATTTAAAATCATAGAGGTAGAAAGGACAGAACTAGGACTGTATCTGCATTAAAGTCTGCTTGAACTATGTTGACATCAGGTGCACAGCATTGGAATACTTGGTGTCCTGGGACTCTTACATACTTTGCCATTGATCCATGTTCAGCTCATGCCCATAACTGCTATGATCTCAACCACTCTGCTCTATTGTCTCTTCCACCATCCTGAAGGTCAGTGCCCTGCAAAATGCCAGTTTGAGAGACAACACACCAGATAGTCTGGAGGAAGGATCTTCCAGCCCTAATGAGACAAGCGCCAGCAGAAGATTTTGCTCAAACACACGGCAGAGATTCCGAACTCAAATGATTGAGAAGTGACAGTATTGCAAAGTACTGCATAAAGTATTGGGAGTTATGCCTTTCAACAACTCTGAATAGGCTTGCATTATTCTCTTCTTACCATAATAATTAATTTTTTTCTCTATAAAAAGTAAATGATGTTGTGGAAGTTCTTGCAACTTTAATAATCTAAGGAGTGACTTATCAGTGATAAGCTGATTTAAAAAGCATATACTTTATCTTGACAGCTTCCTTTGAAGAAAATAAAAAATCCAGGGCCTAATTCTAATGATCCTTCAGTCTGTGATATCACTATCAGAAATAATAAAGTAGGGAAAGGAGGATTATACTTTCTGTGTATGGCCTATTGAAATGGTCAGGATGGTTGAATATTAGAAATAAGAAATATCCTTTGAAGGTATGAACTATTTGTATGTAGATAACATTTTCTTAAGTGCTTTGCTATTTTTACCATTGAAAGACTTCTCTTAAAACTTCATCTAGATCTAATCTGACTAAAACTTCCCAGCCGAAAGGAATTTGAGAGAGTTATAGTTCACATAAAATCTTCACAGTAGATGGAAACATCTCTCTCTCTCTCTCTCTCTCTCTCTCACACACACACACACACACTATTATCTTTAGACAACAAAGTAATGGGATTTGAAAAATGGAAAAAAACAAAAACAAAACAGATTGCTTTTTTGGTAAATTTTCACAGTAAAGGGTCACAAACAATTATAACAACACAAGGTAATCTTAAAAAGATGGGACCTCAATCATCTGAAGCCTTTAGAACCACATCCCCACTGGCGTTGGGATCTAGGAAAAAATATCAGAGAATTGTAGAAGAATAGTGCCTTTTACTTCCACTGACATTCAGTGGGGTCATGCTCTTTAGGTGTGCACTAGGGAAAGGAAAGAGTAGAGAAAAAGGAGCAAGAGAGTCAATGTGTTGACCAACACCATCTGTTGTTATTGTTTTTAATATATCATTTAATAGGGATGAAGCAGGAATCATGTATCTTTGATTTCTAACTGAGATGCAAGTAAAGGTGACTTGAAATGTGTTGGAAGCTGTGCTGGGATAATATTAAAAGCCCTAACACTTATAGGACTCATCATTAACCCCTAAGGCAAGCCTCAAAAACTTCTCTACAAGAAAATATGGTCACCTATGAACAACCTCTTCTGAATAACCAAGGTTTCATCAAACGTGGAATAATTTTACAATATTCAAGTAGATGATCAAGGGAAATGCATCCTCTGTTCTAAACAGGTCATAACGGAAAACTAATTGCAGATGATTGTAAAAAGAAAAGGGCAGGGCATATGGATAGTAAGATATAGAAAAACACTTATGAAGCAAAGGCCATCTCATTAGGTCTTTGAAATTATTGATTCAGGATTCCTGGGCCCTGGTTAAGAGGAAGTAAATGTTAAGCTGTAATTCTCATCGTGCACAAGGAGGAGGCCATTTGCTACCTATACAAGAATTCTTTGGATACTCATGTAAAGTTGGAAAAAGAGAACAAACCCTTGCAAAAGAAACTTTTCCTGTCCTAGTAGAATAAAATCAGAACTGTAGCTGCTTTTTAGCAATTACTGGGATAGTAAAGGTCTGGTGTTCTATTTCAGAGGGGATTTGGTGCAATTATACCCCCTACACTTTGATCACTTTTATCCTTTCTACCTTGCTGTCACCAAGTTTAGCAGCCCCCCCGCCCCGCCGCCCCGGGGGTCAAAAGCCTACCTCTAGTCTGAGATAGCCTACTTTTTCATCAGGATGACACAAACAGAACACCTCCCACTCTACAAGCCTATAAAGGTGATCATTAAAAGGAACTACCCGTAATAGGTACAGGTGGCTAATTTTTCCCTTTATTAATCCATCAAACATATTGAGGAATTCTCATGTCTTTACCAGGCCTTGGGAACACCAAAGTGAATTATACCTTGTCTTCTTTGTAGAGCTTTCAGTTTAAGTAAGTGACAGATAAAGTCAGAGCAAACCACAATATGGTAGTTAATGGGGCAAATACAAAGTCAGGGAGCACAGAGAATCGATGTTTAAGAAGACCGTGGGAAGTCTGAAAGTTTCCCCAAGTTGCCAAGCAATAATGACTATGAAAAGATTTAAGTAAAAATTTTTCTTTATGTACCTTGTTCTCTTGGTGTCCAAACATACAGATCTCCTTTTGGAAGTCTACTATACTTCTTTTCCCTGAATGCTGCCAACTCTTGTGGTGGGTTGGATGACTGGCCCTGAGGACCTATATATTGGTGGCTTATTATGGAATGAATGTGTCTCCTCAAAATTCGTATGTTAGAGCCACACCCCACATGGTGATGGTATTAGGAGGTGGGGCCTTTGGAAGGTTATTTGGTTTAGATGAGGTCATAAGGATGGAGCCTACAGAAATGGGCTTAGTGCCCTTATATGAGTCACAAGAGAGATTATTTCCTCTCTAAGTTCTCTGCCATGTGAGGATACCACGAGAAGTCAGCAGTCTGCAACACAGAAGAGAGCTTTCAACTGAACCTGCCCATGCTGGCACCTTGATTATTGACTTGCTGCTTCAGAACTATGAGAAATAAATTTCAGTTTTTTATCAGCCAGCCAGTCTATGGTATTTTGTTTTAGGAGCCTGATCTGACTAGGACACGGCCTCTTGCTTACCTTCATTTAGTCTTACAGGTCACATTGATTACATGCTGTCTGAATCTTTTTCCAGGCTTGTTACAAAGGCAGTGCTGGGCACAGATCCAACTGAGGAGCTTGGCCTTCATTATTGTCTTTTAACCAAAGCACAATGTCAGCTTTGTCTCTTTTATTATGCTGATAGCCAGCACTAATCAAATTTAACATTTTTGTCTTTCTATTCATTTTCTATAGCTATCATTCCTCTGATACTTCATTACCTACTTCCTCAGAAGAAATAGTTTTTATTCAAGGTGGCAGGGGTGGTGGTGGAGAAGAAGCTGATTGCAAAAGATTTACCCAAGCAGAAATTCACATAAAATCAGTTAATATCAATTCAACAAAAATTGAAGTGTCTATTTTGTGCCAAGTAGAGGCAGTTTAAATTTGGGTTGTATAAACTGACACATATGCAAATAAATGAGTGGATGCAAAGCAATCTACAAATTTAATGCAATCCCTATCAAAATGCCAACAGCATTTTTCACAGAACTAGAACAATCCTAAAATTTGTATGGGACCACAAAAGACCCTGAATATCCAAAGCAATCTTGAAAAAAAAAACCTGAAACTATCAATTCCAGACTTCAAGTTAGATTACAGAGCTGTAGTAATCAAAACAGTATGGTACTGGCACAAAAATAGACACATAGATCAATGGAATAGAATAGAAAACCCAGAAATAAACCCATGATTATATGGTCAGTTAACCTTTGACAAAGGAGGAAAGAACATACAATGGGAAAAAGTCTCTTCAACAAACGGTTTTGGGAAAATTGGACTGGAACATGCAAAAGAATGAAACTGGACCACTTTCTTACACCACACACAAAAATAAACTCAAAATGGATTAAAGACATAAATGTGAGACCTGAAACCATAAAAATCCTAGAACAGAGGACAGGCAATAATGTTCTGACATCAGCCATAACAACTCTTTTCCTAGATGTGTCTCCTGAGGCAAGGGAAACAAAAACAAAAACAAACTATTAGGACTACATCAAAATAAAAAGTTTCTGCACAATGAAGGAAACAAACTTCTCCCTTACAGTAAGATACAACTTACTGTATGGGAGAAGATATTTGCAAATGATATTTCTGATAGTTAGTATCCAAAATATATAAAAAACTGATACAACACAACACTAAAAAAACAAATAATCTGATTAAAAATGGGCAGCAGACATGAACAGATATTTCTCCAAAGAAGACATACAGATGGCCAACAGACTCATGAAAAGATGCTCAATGTCACTATCATCAGGGAGATGCAAATCAAAATCACAATGAGGTATCACCTCACACCTGTCAGAATGGCTAAAATCAACAACACAAGAAGCAACAGGTGTTGGCGAGGATGTGGAGAAAGGGGAACCCTCATACACTGTTGGTGGGAAAGCAAACTGGCGCAGCCAGTCGGGAAAACAGTATGGAAGTTCCTCAAAAAGTTAAAAATAGAACCACCCTACAATCCAGCAATCACACTACTAGGTATTTACCCAAAAAATACAAAAATACCAATTCAAAATGATACATGCACCCCTATGTTTACAGCAGCATTATTTACAATTGCCAAATTCTGGAAGCAGCTCAAGTGTCTATGGATAAATGAATGGATAAAGAAGATGTGGTATATATATATATAATGGATTATTATTCAGCCATAAAGAAGTGAAATCTTGCTATTTGCAACAACATGGATGGAGCTAGAGAGTATAACACTAAACGAAATAAGTTAGAGAAAGACACATATCATATGATTTCACTCATATGTGGAATTTAAGAAACAGAACAAATGAGCAAAGAAAAAAAGAGGAGATAAACTAAGAAATAGACTCTTATTTGTTTCTTTGTTTAGAAAGCACATGAGTTGGGTGAGGAAGATGGGCAGAGGGAGAGGGAGAGAGAGAATCTTAAGCAGGCTCCACTCCCAGCACAGAGCCCCCTGCAGGGTCTGATCTCCTGACCCTGAGATCATGACCTGACCCAGAGACTTAACTGACTGAGCCACCCTAGACCCTTAACTACAGAGAAGATTTTCCTTATCATGATGAGCACTGAGTAATGTATAAATTGTTGAATCCGTGAAACTAATATAATACTGTATGTTACATTATACACCTGAGACTAACACTGTATGTTAACTGTACTGGTATTAAAATTTAAAAGTTAATTAAAATAAAGAAAGAAAATAAAGGAATGGAGGGTCAGATGGATGGATGGCTATGGATGGGAGAAAAGTCAAACAGATTCGGCACGTGCCTGTGCCCTCTAGAATCTCACCAATAGGAGAACAGTTCACACCCCTAGTCGGATATATATGCCCTAACTACAGTTGCCATGTTGTCTAAACCAAGACTGCCAAGTACTGCCGTGCTTATGTGGATAAACTGATAGAATATTTGGAACTGAGATTGCCGGAGAGCTAGGACTGAAGTTCACTTTACCTGCAACACAAAATAAAATCATAAAAGAACAAATTAATTCTGACCAGGAAAAGAGGGATGCCTACATAAAGGAGTCGGTATGTAGGAGGTCTCTGAACAGTGAGCGGGATTGGTCCATCAAGCAACCAAGAAGGACAAAGCTTTGGGACAGAAAGAATACTGTGAGCAAGGGCACAGAGCTGGTAAGCCCATTAATTAGCTGGAGGGTTGGGATTCTGCCCCGAGGTGCCGGGAGATGAAACTCAAGAGAGGGATTGGGGCTGACAGTGAGGGAGTGTTCGCTCCATAGAAAATGAGGAACCATTGATGAAGACGCACTTTAAACCTGACATGGGAAGGAGGGCAAGGGAGTCTGACAACACATCTTAAGCTCCAGAAGACCGAAAACCATGTCTTCTGGTTCAATTCAGTTCCACAAATAAACATTAGAGCTTGAAGGAAGATTAGAAGTGATCTAGTGTCTAGTCCAACATCCCTCAGTCCAAATGAGAAAAATTAATGACTTAAATGACTCACGTAACTACTCAAATGACTCATGCACTACTTAGTGATAAAAGCAAATTCTTGCTTTGCCACTTACTATCTCTGGTTTTAGGCAAATTATTAACCTTTCCAACTCTTAGTTTCCTCATCTGTAAGAGGATGGTTGTTATGATGATTCAGTGATAATATACGTAAAATGTTTAGTAACATGCCGGATATGTAGGAAGAACTCAATATTAACAAAACTTATGGTTAACAACAAAAATAATAACTGTTATCAAAGTTCCCTCATTCTGTCCAAAGCTCTTTTATATATGCCCATAGTGCCCAATCCTGACCAATCATCTGAATCACCCAGGGTGTTTTAGACAGTTATAAATTTCCTGGCCTACCCCAAACCTCCTGAATGTGAATCTTGAGGTGGTTAGGGAATCTGAACTTCTGAAAAGCTTTCTAGACGTTCCTGACAATAAGAACTAGGATTAAAAACAACTGGCCCTATTTACTGTTTTCAAAGTTTATTTGCTTAGTCTTTGGATAAGAACATGGAATTACTTCCCATGTTTCAGTCCTTTAACTGTAGGAGCTAGGGTTGGGGGAAACGGTATTGCACATAATGCTGGGATCCCAGGAGGTTAGAAACACACATCTGTGCTCTAAAGAAAGGAGGGGTTGGACGGCAAGATTGGAAATGGGATATTCATCACTGGTGGAAATGATTAATTATGCCCATTTTGCACATACATTTGCATGCCTCTTAATATAACATATGCAAATACATCTTTAATAGCATGACTTGTTTGCCAATGTTGAATGCTAACTGTAAATAATTTCCTTTTTTTGTAGTGTTTAGGAAACTTCAATATGGCACTTGCTGGCAGACAGTTGCTGTCTCCTGGATTTAGCAACATATTAAGTAATCATTTTAGAAACATTTTTCACTTACTACTAACAGAAGATGTCTAGATAATAATTTGTGAGATAGGTAGAGCAGGAATCATTTAAATTTATGGAAAATTGAAAAAATGTAACCTATAGTTTCCATTTTTTTCTTACTGTTTGCTAATACAGAGCAAAAATAAGCCATTAGGTGTTTCACCCCTTCTTTTAAGATCCCAGTTACTTTTTCTGATGATGTCACCAACAGCCAACAAAATACGGGCGATAGAATAAAGGAGAGAAAATAGCTATGGGCCCTGGCAATCAGTACCTGGAAATACTGATCACTGAATACCCCCTGTTGACATCCCCCTCTTCCTGCCCTCCTTTTCCCCACCCCCAGCTCTCAGTCTATTGTTTTCAGTCTGTAGAAGTTGGCAGAAACACTTGTTCAACCTGCAGATTCCTGGGGCCCCACTTCCAGAGTTTCCTCCTAGACACAGCGTGTATTTGGGGTGGGCCCAGAACTCCGCACTAAGGGCAATGACTTCTCCCCCTGGTCAACCCTGTGATTTTGATATGGACAGTCCTCAGGATTCACTTTGAAACATAGTGCCCTGGGTAATGTAGAATCTCAGTGTGGCTCCTGGACCAGTGGCACCACCATCCCCTGGGAGTTTATCAGAAATGCAGAGTCTCAGAACCCTCCAGCCTACGCAGTCAGAATGTGGATTTTAACAAGACCCCCAGGTGATTCATAGGCACACTCAAGTTTAAACAGCGCTGGTCTAGAGGAGGCATCTTCTTACCTCTTTGCATATGTGAACCTATTTGTTCCCCCCATAGCCTTACCCTCCTAAATTACCTG
Source organism: Mirounga leonina (assembly GCF_011800145.1). NCBI lineage: Eukaryota > Metazoa > Chordata > Mammalia > Carnivora > Phocidae > Mirounga > Mirounga leonina. The sequence continues at coordinate 440,036 of NW_023270829.1, read as the reverse complement.
GGATTTCTGAGTTCTCAAGGTGGGTCCCCACATGAGTCAGAAACTCTGGTGGGGAGGGCCCACCAGTGTGTGTTCTAACAAGCCCTTTCATCCAGGTAATTCTGATACATACTAGAGTTTGAGAACCACCAGCATAGTTAATGTTACTGGCCTGCATTTAGAAATGAAGTTCACTGGAATACTCAGCGTCTTCTGCTGTGTGTAACAAATAGGCCAGTGTCATGTGATATAAGGCAAAACACACAGACTCTTGCTTCATATTGTCAATCCTCCAGAATCAGTTAATCCTGTAATATCTCCTACCTCCTACTTCACTGGTGAAGAGGATGTTTTGACAAATACAGGTGTCGGAGGTGATCTTCTCTGGTAGTAATTAATGAAATGTCAGGATCCGAGAAGAACCTGAGTAGCTGTGTTGTATAATGGTATCAGGGGATAAGTGGCTCAGACAGTTGAGTTTCAAATGAAAAATAACTTCCTGATCCCAAAACCTTAGAGGTTACAAATTAGTATTTTCTGCTTTCCGTCAGCTGATCCAACTGGAACAGCCTGAATGAAAATACCACGGTTGGATGATGCTCAAAAGAGAGCCCCTGAACATGAACTGGGGTGCAATGCGGTGGAAAGGTCAGGGAAATTATGACTGTGACACTGAGCAAGTCCATTTAAGCCGAGTGCATCCACCTTTGTTTCACTCTTATTTGGAACTTTCCAATAGATTGTTAAACTCAATGCCTAACCTAATACCAACTAGCTCTAACTTAGAGGTTTTTGTTTCCATCTTGCCCTGTTCTCCATGTCATCTGTCTTGGGCTCTCTCTGTCTCTGTCTCTCTGTCTCTCTCCCTGTCTCTGGTCTCTTCCTCTCCCTATCTCTTCCTCACTGCCTCTATGTCCTCTGCCTCTGACTCTCCCTAGCTTCCCATCCCAATCTCTTTAATGAAAAGATTCAGGATACCTCCCAGGGGATGGGGGCAGGGGGAGGAGTAGATTGCAATATGGACGAAAGCAGAGAGGCTGCCAATAAGGTTTTTGTTGGTACTGTTGATTACTTTTTCTGCTGTTGGAGACTTGCATGTTATCCTGTTATCTCTGCTCCCCCCCCCTTTTTTTAATTTGTGAGTGTTTGCCATAGATCATTATCATGATAGTTCTCGATGGGACTGGAGTACTAGTTTATCAAAATGTCAGCATAAAGACCAAAAGTCAAGCAAATTTGCTGCAATAAGGAGAGGCTGTAAATTTGCTGTCAGTTAAGAAATCCTCTTGAATTCAAAGTGCAAGCTTAGCTGAAAGCATTTTTTAATAATTGTGACTGAATGAGTGTGAGATTAACCCAGTGTGCATGCACTTTGATCTTGTGCCTTGTTAAATTTCTCAGTTTTAATAATTGGGGCCATTATTTATGCCATGATTTCAGGAGCTAGGCTATCAGGGACTGCCTAAAATATAAAATCAGTTTCATTTTGCTAATTTCATTTGTTGAAACGCACACTATCCCCCTTTTATTCATTTCGAATGTTAATGATGATGTACCCTGGAATAACTTTCTTCTTCAAGTCTTAACTATAGTTTGGTTGAAATACTGAACCATTTTAACATTGAAAATATTTGGCAAATAAGCCTGATAAGAGAAATTTTATGAAAGTCCTCATTGTGTTTTGGATATAAGCACAAAGAGAAGAAGCATGTGGAGAAAGACCTTTATCTCCTTGGAATTTTATGTTTTTCTGCAATACACAAAACAGTGGAGTCACAGCAGACAAAGAAGAAAGAAAGAAAGAAAGAAAGAAAGAAAGAAAGAAAGAAAGAAAGAAAGAAAGAAAGAAAGAAAGAAAGAAAGAAAGAAAGAGAAAGAAAGAAGAAAGAAAGAAAGAAAGAAAGAAGAAAGAAAGAAAGAAAGAAAGAAAGAAAGAAAAAGAAAGAAAGAAAGATTTCCTCAAATCTAATTATCAAAAAGCAATTCCTCTTGCTTGAGTATTTCAATCAACCCATCCCTGAAGCCACTTTCTCAATTCGCCTTCCTGTCTGATGTATGGATTTTTGTGCGTGTGTTATCATTTGGAGAAACCTCTTAGCATATGGTGGAAAAAATGCTGTTTCGCTAATTTTATGTTTTATTTCTTAATGACCTACTTCTCTGCAGCAGCTTTAGTGGAATGGTTTAAGCTCAGTCTGACTTTTTTGAGAGTCCTTTACTCTGTGGCAGTGACTCAGCTGGGATAGAGCCAAGATGTTTACATGACTGTGGTGGGGGAAGGGGGTGGTTACATCGCCTCGACTTTTGCCACTTTTGGAGAGAGCTTACAAATTGTACGCACTCAGAATAAGTGGCATCATTAGTGGGGGTAAAATGCCTTAAAGATATGGAGTTATTTAGAATTCTAGGATTCAGTGAAGAGAGTAAGATAAGGGCTCAGTTGTCTCAGAGAACTGGATCCAATAGTAGTGCTCAACTGTGACCTTGGGTAAATCACTTGACCTTAATTCTTTACCTTTAAATAAAGTGAATATATGCATTTTCCTTTTATTGAAATACTGCAAGTTATCAGGACAGTATTGGCCAAGCACAAAGAAATCTTTTTACTTTAAGACAATTATTTTAGGTGATGTTTTGCAAAAGACTGCTTAACACAGGCAGCTTCAACTTAAGATTCTGCAAATTGAAGGTGCTGTAAAGGATATTAGCTCCTAACTGAAGGGGTCATTGACAGAATAATTATTTCATTTCCCTATAAAGGAAGATAGGCTGGGCTCTTCGTAAATTTGGTCTTTTGAAACTAAAGTTGAAATTGTATGCATAATTTAATCAGTCAGTATTTTGTAGCCTAGATCAAATGATCTTGCTTACATTAATATTTCCATCAAATGTGAATACTCTTGGTGAATCAATAAAGCAAAACATAAGTACTCAATTGAGTTCTTCCTATGTAATCACTATGTTATGCATGGCTGGGTTTCCAGAACTTTGTGCTCCAAAGGTTTATATTTTATTAATTTTTTAAAAAGATTTATTTATTTATTTATTTGACAGAGAGAGAGAGACAGCGAAAGAGGGAACACAAGCAGGGGGAACAGCAGAGGGAGAGGGAGAAGCAGGCTTCCCGCGGAGCAGGGAGCCCGATGTGGGGCTCGATCCCAGGACCCTGGGACCATGACCCGAGCCGAAGGCAGATGCTTAACGACTGAGCCACCCAGGTGCCCTGGATGACCATTTTAATTGAAGACAAAAATCAGTGCCCATAAAACCATTAGGGACCACCCATAAGGAGGTATATAAAGAAATGTTATCTTGGACAAAGGAGATCTTGAGCTGAACCTGGTAGGCTAGAGTAAGGCAGAGAGTGGAAGAGAAGAGATGTTCTGGGCTGAGGGAGTAATAAACCAATGACATGAAGGCAAGAAGAGCCTGCTGCTATGTCTGAACAGTTAGGAGATCACCTTGATGGGTGCTGAAGAGTCCTGCTAGAGCTGAAGAGGAAAAAATACTGCTGGTGAGGGAAGGAGGGTGGGGTGAAGGCGGAACAGCTATCATGTACCAGGCACTTCACATGTGTAATACGACTTAATCCTCACAACCAACTGATGTATGGTTACTACTGTTATCCTCCTTTTATGTCCAGGAAACAGATTCAGGGAAGTTATGTAATTTCTCCCAAGGCTGTAACCTCGAAAATAGTGAGCCAAGCTTTAGAACCCAGGTAACTTTCCTCCAGATGCCATGGTTCTTAACCATATCACTCCACTGCAGTGGTCGAGAATGCAGATTCTGGTATCGTTGCTCTTCTGTCTTTGTTAGCTTATAACTATAGGCATCTATAAATTGAGGACAAGAAAAGTACATCATTTAAGATCATTGTGCTAGGATTATATAAGCTATTGCATGTGGAGCACCTAGCAGTGCCTGGTACATAATAAGGTCTCACTAAATCTTTGCCTATTGTTATTATATCAGAAACAGACTCAAAAGGCCGCCAAGTAGGTAGGAGTTGCTTGAGTAGGCATTAGGCAATTATTGCGGCTTCTTGAACTGGACATTCTGTTATAAAGGACAAAGGACAGGGGTGGCTCAGTCTAAAGAGCAGGTGACTCTTGATCTCAGGGTCATGAGTTCAAGCCTCACACTGGGTGTAGAGATTACTTAATAAATACTTAAATTACTTAAAAAATAAATATTTTTTAAATTTTTTAAAAAATAAAGGACAAAGGACAGAAGGGGAAAAAGGAAGGAAGACTGGAATCAAGGAGGCCTCCACAAACAGACATTCAACAGATGACAAAGTAAGATCTTATTTTTCCCCTAGACACAAAAGTAATAAATATTGATTGGGGATAATTTTTAAATTTCAAAAGAGGACAAGGAAGAAAATGAAAATCTCCCATAATACCATATCTAAGAGATAATCACCATCAGTATTTTGGTATATATCCATGCAGGTTTTTATGTTTTGTGTTTGTGTGTGTTAATTCACATTTTGAATTTATCATATTTACCTACAGTAAAAGTCACACTTTTGGTGTACTGGTCTATGAATTTTGGCTAACACACACTGTTGTGTGATAACCAGTACAATTAAGATATAGAACAATTCCATCACCCTAAAAATTTCCTTTTGCTGCCCGTACTCCTCCTACTGCCAACCATAGCCCCTGGTGACCACTAATCTGTTTTCTATTCCTATCATTTTGTCTTTTCTGGAATGTCATATAGTAGAATTATACAGGATTTAGCTACTTGAGTCTGCCTTTCCTCATATTTTAGAAAATGCAATCTAGTTACTCTTCGCATCCTCATAAAGAAAACAGCATAAGGCATTTCAGATTTATCCATGTGTGTATAAGTTGTTCATTTCTTTTTATTGCTAAGTAATATTTCACTCTATAGATGTACCAGAGTGTATTTTCATTCACCAAAAGGACATTTGAGTTGTCTACAGTTTTTAGCAATTGAAGAAAATCACTGGAAAATAAGTTCATTTCTCTTAGGTAATACCTAGAAATGGGTTAGCTGGATCATATGTTAAGTAAATGTTTATAGGAAGCCAAACTCTTTTTCAGAGTGGCTGTATCACATTTGCATGTCCACTAGCAAGTATAAGTGTTCTAGTTGCTCCACATCCTGACCAGCCCTCTGATCAGTATGATAAGGTTTTTTTAAGCCACCTAATAGGTATGTAGTGCTATATAATGGTGGTTTAATTTTTATTTCCTTATACTAATGTTGAGTATCTTTAGATGTGTTTTTTATCTTTCAATAGAGAAAATGCTATTTCTCCTTTTCCAAATATATACATTTTATTTCTTTTTATTGACTTATTGCATTGGCTAGGACCTTAAGTATGATGTTGAATAGGAGTGGTGAGAACAGATATCCTTACCTCGGTCCTGTTCTTAGGGAGAAGGTATTCATTCTTTTGCCATTGGGTATGATGTTAGCTGTAGGTTTTTTTGTAGATGCCCTTTATTAGTTTAAGGAATTTTCCTTCATTTTCTAACTTGCTAAAAGTATCATGAATAGATGTAGAATTTTATCAGACGCTTTTTTGTAAATATTGAGAATATCATATGATTTTTCTTCTTTAGTCTATTGACTGATTTTCTAATGTTGAACCAGCCTTGCATTCCCAGGATAAATCTCACCGGCCATAATATACTATCATATGTTACATATGTTGTTGTATTTAATTTACTTGCGTGCATATGTATATTTTTGAAAACAAAACAGAATGGCACCATATATACTCATTTGTAGTCTCTTTCTGAAAACTCATATTTTCTTTAAATGTAGAGAAAATGTACATGTTTGCAAAGTTCTTTCTGATTACTTCGAGACGTTCATTTTTATTCTATTTTCTCTTGGTGGAGGAATAAATAGTTTTTATGTGTATTTTGTTTCAGTTTAATTAAATTCAAAACCTGGAATGAGAAACTTCCAACCCACACAAACCAACTCTTAGCTGATAAACTTTGAAAACAACTATTCGCATCTTGACAAAATATGAAGAGAAAACTGCTCTAAGTTTGGAAGGCCATTATAAATGGTGAGAGCAAAGGGATGAACTTAGACCCCTGAAATGCAGCTACTCATCAGGGACCTAGGGAGTCCAAAATTTCTGTTGTATCATAGTTACCTTAAATAACCTGAATATACAACTGACAGCTCTGATGTTTCTGAAGTAAGTTATTTTTCTTTTATTAAACAACACTTGTATAGATAGATATAGATGTAGATATACCTATGCATATACATAGACTTGAAGAGAACATCGACAACTTTTTAATAAATTGTATTCTGAAGTGTTTTTGTTTTGTTTTATTTTGCTTGAGGTATATCTTCCCTGGACAAATAAGTTTTTAAGTTTTTTTAAAAAATAGAAATGTGAATGTTTTCTACTCCAGGAAAAAATGCTTTCAAGACTAATATGCTCTAGGAACCCACTTTAGGCCTACTTTTAGAACTCCAAAATCTGGGTTTTTTCCAAGTTTTCTTTTAGAAAATGCAATTTAGTTACTCTTCACATCCTCATAAAGAAAATGGCATTGCTTTATTTTATATGTGAGACAGAGTTCAAGATAATGGTAAATCTTGCCAAAGGCCTCAAGGACACTAAGTATGAACTTTGGGAGGAGCTATTTTTGGGTTTTGTTTTGCTTTACTGTCTCTCATTCCCAGTCTGGGTTAAGATGGGTCTGGGTCTCTCAAAATGTTTGCACGAGAGGATGAACTTCAATGTTTGCATCGTTTCCCCTGTTTTACACTCTCCTCGCATAGACCACAGCTGAGACTTTTAGAGAAAAGGCGCTTTGGGCAAGTCCAAAGTGGTATTGTCATGTTGCTACTGGAGCTGTCTGTGAGAGCCAAGAAAATAGGACAGAATAAAAAGGAAGTAAAATAAGTCATAGTGAAACTTTCTCCCTCAGAGGAAGGAAAGCAAACATTGAAATATTGCTTTTTCCTGGCTGCTTATTAAAGGGGAAATTTGTCTACTGTGCTGGAAGAGTCTTCTATTCATCGTTCTGTTGATGCAGAGCATCCAAGTCGAGGTTTGTTTTTGTATGCATCACCCATTCTGTTTCTTAAGGTGAACTCTACTGATAGTAAGTATTGAACAGATTCAGCATTTCTCTGGTTGCAAAAGATGTTGGTTTGTTTTAATCATTCAATAATTTATACAGACCAATTTCCCTAAACAGTCTAATTTGAACATGTTTTGCTGCAAAGTCTTCCCAAATTTCTGAAATATATGAAGTCGTTTATATGAGAGTGGAAGTCTTATTTTTGATATGCATCAGTTTGTTTGAAGTAAGATGCTATTTGGATATTTTATGGAGCTGACATAATTTTATCACCTTCAGGAATGTTTAGGTACAGGATATTATAAATTAATTAACTAATATGAAAACCTTGAATTTATAGGTATAGAATTGTAGTGCCACATTATGCAATTAAATACCCCACATTCTATTTTCACAAGTATAAGGTCATTGGTCTAAATTGCAATTATATAATTTCTGTTATGATTGTTGGTGATGGGTATAATTTTACTAGTTATTGCCTAAACAATGGAAGTTGGCTGGGACTCAAATTGCAACAAATGCTTTTCAAAGAAGCCATGCTTCCGTGTCCCTAAATGTATTCTCAATGCTTTTTTATATGAGAAGAGCAAGGAAACTGAATGCTTTTTTCTTTTGTCATTCATTATGATGGGCTGCAATTAATCATAAATATTGCACTGGGAGGTGTAGAAAGCTTTCTTTACTTTCCAGGATCATCTTTCTTGAACGGGATAGAAGGAAACCCTCCAGAGAAAAATAAATGATCATGTTTAGAGAAACATTACATTGACTGACTAATTGGAAGGATAGTGGAAAAATCCCACAGAAAATAGTCCGGAGCCTGTGACTTTTATAGTCAATACTCTTCTTAGACAGAGCAAACATTCTTTTTAATGGCATAAAAATCCATTTAAATTGAAAGTACCATCTGCCCAACCTTCTTATCTGACCACAAGGTCACGAATAACCATTGTCAGATAAGGAAATAATAAAAACGTTTTGTAAAACATAGGATAAACTTGTGTCTAAACAGTAAGAGTGTAATTACAAATTTGGACGTGCTGCCTTTTGAAAAGGCACTTGTACTTTTAGGCAACTAAATACTATATAATTTACTAAAACCTTCTTAGACTTTCCAACTTTTTCCAGTAATTTCTTTGTCTGTTTCAACCACAAGCTTTGAATAAATTGGTGATAAGAGAACTTGATCATTGTCATTCCAAAGGCATGAAGATCTGTGTGAGTGCAGATAACACAGAACCCTACAACTCAAAATAGAAAGGGAAGAGAATAGTGTGCACTATTCAGCTGTGCACCCTAACTCATAGAGATTGCACAGGTTCTTAGGATTTCTTAGCATCTCTACTGGGGCTGAGGAACTCACCAGCCCCTAGAGGTGAGTGGGGAGGTGTAAAGATCCATTGCCGAGGTGCTGCTGGGACATCCCAGGCTTAGAGTGGTCAACAAATTCCTTCCAAGGAACTCCTCTAAGCAGTGAGGTTTTCCCAGTCACAGTGACAGGAGTGAGAATTCAATCTCTCTTATGGCCACATCCCACAAATTCTAGGTAAAGAGTTGCCCCGTCTTCCCCAACGCCTTGCAAGGAGACTTGTCACTTGGAGTGTGTTCAAAGAAGCCATGCTTCCGTGTCCCTAAATGTATTCTCAATGCCAGTGACATTCCTATTGAAAGAATAACAGATTGTATAGGGCAAGTCTTCCATGCTAGTATCAGATTCCCAAATTAATAGTATGGTTTCTGAAGTATTGAATGAAATAAATTCCCTTTAGTACTGCACAATGTAGCATAAATAAAAATGTAAGTTCCTCATTTAAATCTCATTTGAACATTTTACACTGCTTACCTTAGAGATTGTCTCATTACCTTGGCAACTAATAACAGGTAGGCAGAAACAAGCTAACCACTGTAGAGCTGGACCTTGTGGAAACAAAAGAGGCCTTCTGGGAGGTGGTATATCATATTGTTTAAACATGTCAGATCTGAAACTCTGCTGCCTGGTTAAATTCTTAGCCCACCATTACCAGCTATGAATCCTTAAGCAAGTTGCTTAACTTCTTTGGACTTCAGTTTCCTCATTTGTAAAATGAAATATATAATTGTACACACTTCAAAGGATTATTATGAAGATTGACTGAGATCATTCGTGTCAAATTCTTGATAAATTTTAGCAGCCAGTAAGTATTTATCTACTTTGATATTCCTTCTTCTGGCCTTTCAGACACTGGGATTATTCAGAATTATTATTAGTTGGAATTATTATTGAAAATTATTTAGCCTACCCAGATTCTGAATGCCTAAACAATTCTAGAAAAAACTATTTACTCTTTAGGTACAAAAGAGACACATTTCCAGTAAAGGCCTATCTTTGTTTCTCTCAGCGTTGACAGGATATTCTTACACCATAATTATACCCAAAGTTACTGAAGTAGGCCCAGAGACTCTAAGAAATTAGGTAAATGCAAACTTTGCAGGCCAACTAGCATTCTGACAATTTCTGAAAATCATGATTGTAGCCATCCCTAGCCCAATAGGGACATACATACTCTTCTCATTTGTCTTGGTAGAGAGAGCCTTGGAGTTCCACTGGTCCCTTTCAGGCTCACAGAACTGTTTTCTTCATTTTAGAAGATGTATTGTATGGTGACTAACATAACATAATAAAATTTTTAAGAATTAAAAAAAAAAAAGAAGAAGTTGTAGTAAAATGTGAAGGGGGAAGATTCTTGAGCACCTACATAGCCTTGTGCCCACCTGGACTTCGATGGGTTGTCAGTGGTTTGGTTCTGGAGTTCCTATTTTGAGTTATGTGTGGATTAGAGGTTATTGGCTGGCATTTTTTAAAAGCCAGGACAAAAAAAGTTACTTTGGTTTTTTTAGGTCATAACATTTATGAATGTTATTAAAGATTAGTATGGAATATAAAAAAAATTGTTTTCCTTAGAATTCTTGACCTAAAAAAGTAACCTTTTCATTTTAACTCCTGAGTTTACCTTGCAATACAAGTAAATAGACTGTAGCAATGTTATACTCCTTAGCTGCAGCAGAAAACATTCTATCTTTCTTGGATGCCACAAAATCATAAACTGGAGAAGTCAAAGTCAATTTATGAACTCTCCAAGATCGTGCTAAAGAAATCGCTAGAAAATACATAGAAAAGGAGTATTTATCCTTACGATACACACAAAATAATCTCAGAACAATTCCCTAAGTGACTCTACTATGCTATACAGGCTATGTGAGATTATGAATGCAGTGAGTTTACTTAATATGATGCTTTTGGGAATGTGGTATAATTGAAAGCTTTGGAGATAAAACTAACATCAATAGAGTTGAAAAGTACGTTTTTAAAATAAGAGCTGTTAAATTATACTGCAAAATGCTGGAGAAAATATTACACATTATCTAAATGTGAAATTAATGTCTTCCTCAACATTGCTATAAGTAGTGCATCTCAACTTAGTTCATAATTGAGCAAATTGTTTCTTTTGTTTCTGGTGATTCAGATTTTTCCTATAATAATATACCTTTTCCTTATCTCTCTGTAATCAAGTTCTGTCACTAGACTAGGCTGAGCTAGCAAATTAATGCCTCCCAGGAAGGTGTTAAGAAGTCATGGAACAAGGAGGTAAATATCTGCATGATTTTCTGAAAGTGCCGCAAATTTGTCATGATTTTCCTTGGTGAGTTAGAACCATAGCCATTTCACTGGTGCTCCTCTTTCTCTTTTGTAACTTGTGTCTTCATTTATGTGACCCATTTCACTTGTTGAGCTTGTCTCCACGGACACTAACTATCCAATAAGCCACACTTTGGGCATTTTAGAGAGAGAGGGCACATGAGTGGCAGGGGAGGGACAGAAGGAGAGGGAGAGAGAATCTTAAGCAGGCTCCATGCCCAGTGCCAAGCCCCAGTGCTGGGCTCAGTCTCATGATCTTGAGATCATGACCTGAGCCGAAATCAAGAGTTGGTCACTTAACTGACTGAGCTACCCAGGAGCCCTCATGTCTGGGCACTTTAAAACAAGATATAAATCAGCAATTCTTCAACCTGTAGTTTCAATATCCACAAGTGTATTGATATAAATTAAGGGGTGTCTTTAGTTCTTTAAAAATAAGCCCAAAATAGCTCTGAACTTCAAGATGCTACTGAAAATTAGAATGAATAATGATTGTGTAACAACTTGCTTTCTAAGACTAGAAACACTATATACTTGAGGAATTCTTAGTACAGATGCAACTGCCTGATTGAAGAAATTGGTTGCTAAGCAAACAACTGAATTGTCTTAAAAATATAATTTAAGTAATACCTGCTTTCATTTTTGGATTCCATTCCCTTCCCCCAAACCCATGATATTTGGAGACACTGTGTTGATATAAAATTTATAAAGAAAATAGACTCTGCTTCTTTCATTTCACCGTTGAAATGTTTAGGCTTTATAGATCATTATCATTTTAAAAATTGGCTTGCTTCGGCCAAATGAAATCATAGATGTGTGATTTTAGAAACTCTCCTTTTTACAAATAAGGAAAAGAAGTCCCACAACATTTAAAGGCATTGTTTGAGTTTACCCAACTAGTTAGCAACAGAGTTTTCCACCAAGGCCTCTCTCACCAGTATTGTTTTTGTTTTGTTTTTCCCCCACTATACCAGACGACTACTACTATGGCATGGCTGAATCTATCTTATTTTTTTTTTAAGACTTTATTTATCTTTTTGACAGAGAGAGAGAGAGCCCAAGTAGGCAGAGTGGCAGGCAGAGGGAGACAGACAAGCGGGCTCCTCGCTGAGCAGAGAGCCCGATGCGGGGCTTGATCCCAGGACCCTGGGATCATGACCTGAGCCGAAGGCAGATGCTTAACCAACTGAGCCACCCAGGTGCCCCTCTATCTATCTTAGAATAAAGCACGTGACAAGGCAAGGGAATAGTAAACTGAGACTTGGCAGTTTGGGGTAAGGTTGATGACATTGTTTCTTAAAGTGTGGTCTAAGGACCACTTATATTAATTAACCTAGTTGCCTGGTAAAAATGTAGACTCTATCCAGGCCTATTGAAACTCCGTCTTCTGGGGATGGGACCCAGGAATATGCGGTTTAAGCAAGCTCTCTAGGTAATGTTTCTATACGCTACAAGTTGCATTCCATGCACCAGTGATACCCTACATGTTTCACTAGAATCTTATTTAGTATGTTTTAATTTGTCATAATAACATAATTATTCCCATGTGAGAAAGGTGGCATGTTTTGCAGTGGATTCTAAGGTGTAGTGCAGAGGAGTCCTGTGGTGAAAGGGAAGGGCTTTGAGTTTAGTTTCCAATCCAGGCTCTGCCATCTTGCTGTGTGGCACTGGGCCAGTTACTTAACTCTCTGAGCCTCCAGTTTTTCTTCTTTCAATAAGAATAATGCAGCCCTCACAGGATTGCTGAGAGATAATGGATATAAAATGCTTGGCAGGCACTGGGCCTAGTGTTTTCCATGCCTCTTCCCTCACCTTGCAAAGTGGCAATACACGAAATTCTACCTTGTTTCGGACCTAGCTACCATCTGTGGATTGTTCCTGTCCTTTGCCCCTCCCCCTCTCCTCTATGGTTTCCCACCTACCTTCTGGCTATTTCACTGTTCATTAGTCACCTCCACCAGGAAGAAAGGGAAAATAAGAAATTTGACTGAAAGCATCCATTTTCCTCAGATGTTATTACTTTTAGTAAAAGGTTTGGTTTGAGGGAAAGAGGCTGAATCACTGGCCAAAAGAACATTTTTTTGGTTTTCCGAGTTTAATTTACCTACTTTTTAGATCATTTCGGTTCCTGCTCTCATAAAGGATAACTTTACATGTCCTCATTAGAAAAAGTGATTTTAATCAACACTGCATGATAAAGGGACATTTCTACATGAATCATTTTGATTTGTTTTTTTAGGGTAACTGAGAAGATTTGGTTTAACAAAACTCATTAAGATCCTACCTAGAAGGAGCCGGAGTATGAAGTAGGTCAGATTCCATCTTCCTGGTCATGCCCTTCAGGCACTGCTGACAGGAGTTTTTAGCTTGACAGAAGTGGACTGTGTATCTATGGATTCCTAGTTTGCAGAGCTCCTCAGTACAGGACCTAAGGGTAAGTTGCCTGGCAGAGCCTGTGGTCGGGAGTCTTGATTTTCAGGTAAAATGCCCTCAGTTTTTCAACTTGTTTAGAGTTTTCCTCATGAAAGGCTCTGTATTGGGGCTTGGTGTCAGGTGCTTGGTATTAAGTGTTAGGTGCTTGGTGTTAGGCATCCACTAGTTGGAAAGGAGAGCACAGCCTCAGCTATGGGAACTGAGATTCCAGAGCTGGTGACCACACAGAGCATCACACAAAAGTGAGTGTAGCAATAAGGAAAATTTTTCTTGACCATGTTGGTATGTAGTCAGACTCCAGCAGGAGAGAGGGGTGAGGGGCAGGGGCGGGGGAGGGGGGAGTGTCAACTGTCTGGAGGCCTGGTGTTTTCGTCTCCCCATTCTTTTATATATATATAATTTACTTATTTATTTGAGAAAGACAGAGATAGTGAGAGAGAGTACAAGCGGGAAGGAGCGGGAGAAGCAGACTGCCCACAGAGCAGGGAGCCCGATGTGGGACTCGATCCCAGGACCCTGAGATCATGACCCGAGCCGAAGGCAGACGCTTAACCGACTGAGCCACTCAGGGGCCCTCGTCTCCCCATTCCTTACCCATTGCCGGGCTTGGGTCCTGACAGGACATCTGATATTGAACCCTGGCTGACAGATGATCTGGTTGAGATGTGTGGCCTGATGGAACCACTACCATGGCATCTTCTGGTGGCAGGTATTTTTGTCTCCTTTATCCACTGCTCTAATCCCACACCTGAAACCAGGTCTGGCATAGAGTAGGCACTCAGTATATATTTGTTGAATAAACGGATGAATTAATTATGAGAGTTAATAAATGTTTGTTGAAGAAAAGAAAGAAGAAGGGGGGAAATGGGAGAGGGAACTGGTAAGAGGATGATGGGTTGGTTGAGTCAACCTGATTATCTGAAGAGTACCTTTTTCAGATAAAAGAAGATACTTCTTTGGTCAAAGGCATATGAGATTCCTACTACTGGTAGACCCTCCAAATAGTTTTAGGGTCTATTCCTGATAGTACTAATGCTGGTGACTGGTTGGGTTGGGAAAATAACAAAAATGATGATGGATAACAACAGCAGTAGCAACTAACATTTATATAGCCCTTGCACCATGTGGATTATCTTTTCCAATCTGTTTGTAAAACTTGATGAATGATAGAACAAGTCTAATGGCACTTTGCCACAACAGTGTAAATATTTTATATCACATTTTGATATTATATGATAGCAAGGCCATTTAGTCACTGGAATGTGATGTTATAAACAGGGCCTAAGGGCAGCAGGCAAGTTTGGGTTTTCTAAAAAGATACCCTGTGTGTGTGTCTGTGTGTGTGTGTGTACATCTAAATGCCTAAAGCCTACTCAAAGTCATTTTAGTAATAACCTCAATTCTGGAAGTTGGGTTGCTAGGTAAAGCTAAGTGTCATTTTTACCTTAATACCACATCCTTTTATTCCGATCATAGTTTTCTGGGAAGTTTCCAAAACCACAAATGCAAATGACACATGCATCTTTAGAAAATTCCCTTTTAGGAGAATGGCAGTATGCCAACAAAGGTGAAGTATAGAGCATGCTTTTAAAAAGAGCCCCAACTAGGCCTGTATTTTATAGATTTGCTATGTGACCCTTATTTTGTTCTCTCTGCTGCTTTAACACTTTGGCTCTTGAAGGCACTTTATTTAAATTCGGTGAAGGCAAACTGAATGAATGGAACCATTAAATAAATTGTAGAGTCCTCGAGTGTGTCCTCTTTGAAGGGCCATGGGCTTTGGAGGAAGACAAACCTGAGTGGTGTGAATTCCACCTCTGCCAGTGATCATCTGTATGACCTTTGATAACTTTCTTAGCAACCAGAATTCTCCACAAAATAAAGAAGGAAATAACTTCTGAGGATTGTTGTAAGGATCAAGTGGTTAATATACGTAAAAATGCATAGCACATTAACATGGCATATACTTCTCTTATTACCTGGTCTCGTTAACCCCCCTCAGCATCCTGCACAGTGTAGACAGTTTGAATACCTGCACAGCCCAGAACTAGAGGAAATTAAGGAAAAAAAATCAGTTGTTCCTTTTGTGTCTTTCTCCTTTACTTTCACACAGAACACTTCACTTCTGATACTCTGGTCACCAAATGTTTGGGGTTTTTTCCCTACAACAAGCAATTCTCTGGGACATCAGCTGGGTGTCCTGTAATTTAACTCAGTTCTGACACAGTCTACTTGGAGACAATATTTAGATCCCACAGGTTAAGGGATAACTCCCACAAGACAGCTCCCACTTCAGATACCAGTCTCAAGTAGTAGGTCTCCCAGGTTACCCCAAACTTCTGTCTGACTTGTTTTCAAGTTGGAGCTTCCCACTACCCCCTCCTCGGGTTCAATTAATTTGCTAGAGCAGCTCACGGAACTCAGGGAAGCTCTTATATTTACCACTTTATTAAAGGATATGATAAAGGATACGGATAAATGGGGCACTTGGGTGGCTCAGTGGGTTAGGTGCCCAACTCTTGGTTTTGGCTTGGGTCATGATCTTGTGGTCGTGCCCTCAGCTCAGAGTCTGCTTGGGATTCTCTCCCTCTCCACCTGCCCTTCCCCCAGCTCTCTCTCTCCCTCTTTCTCAAATAAAATAAATAAATAAAATCTTTAAAAAAAATAAAGGATACAGATGAACAGCCAGCTGAAGAGATACTTAGGGTGAAGTCTGAGAGGATCCCAAATTCAGGAGTTTCTGTCACTGTGGACATGGGGTGCATCACCCTCCTGATGGGGATATGTTCACCATCCTGGAAGCTATCTGAACCCCATACTATTGGGATTGTGTGGAGGTTTCCTCATACAGGCATGATCAAATATTAACTCCATTTCGCACATCTCTCCCCTCTCTAGAGAAGTGGGGGTGGGGAGGGCTGAAACTTCCAAGCTTCTTTTTTTTTTTAAAGACTTTATTTATTTATTTGAGAGAGAGAGTACAAGCAGAGGGAGCATCAGGCAGAGGGAGAGGGAGAAGCAGGCTCCCCGTGGAGCAGAGAGCCCAATGTGGGGCTCAATCCCAGGACCTGGAATCATGACCTGAGCCGAAGGCAGATGCTTAACTGACTGAGCCACCCAGGTGCCCTAACTTCTAAGCTTCTAATCCTGGCTTAGTCTTTCTGGTAAGCAGCCCCTAACCAGGAGCCATCTAGGAGCCCACCCAGAGTCACCTCATTAGAACAAAAGATGCTCTCAGTGCTCTTGTCACTCAGGAATTTACAGAGGTTTTAGGAGCCCTGTGTCAGGGCCTGGGGACATAGAACAAATATGTATTTCTTATTATAAATCACGTACAAGCCTCAGGGCAGCCCATTCTTTCTCCCATACACTGTTGCAGTTACAGGTAGACATTGTACTCCAGCCCACTCTATGACAAAAGCATTATCTTAAACACACACACACACACACACACAATTTTTTATTCCACTCCCTTCTTAGCTTTCTGCTGCCTCCAGGATAAAGCCTAAGCTCCTTGTTCAAGCGTGTGAAACTTCCTCTCTAGCTCTAGGTCTGTTGACTCACTTCTTGCTGATCCTGATCTGTTTCTTCAACCTTGCCATGCCCTTTTACACCTCTGTGCCTTTGCATATCTTGTTTTTGTTTTTGTTTTTTTTCCAGCCTAGAATGACCTTCTAGAATGCATTCTTCTCCACCTAGGAAATATCCACTATTCCTTCTTTCAAGGTAAAGTTCACATGATATCTCCTCTATAAATCATCTCTGGACTGCCTGAAGCCATATCAGTCACTTTCCTTTATGCCTTTCTGGCTCCCATAGCTCTTTGTTTATATCTTTATTATAACAATGTCATGTAGTAATTAAAAATCAAAGACACATAACAATGCCACTTTCTGGTTGTGTGACTTTGGGCAAGTACTTAACCTCTATTAGCCTTGTTGTCTTCATTTGCAAAATGGAGATGATATTAGTGCCAACTGATGGAGTTATTTCAGATATTAAATGAGATAATCTATGTAAAGCACAGAATACAGTGCCTGGAACATGGTCTTTGTCTTTGTTAGACTGTGAGCCACTTCATTTTTATATCCCCACTACCTAAAACAAAGCCTGAAACATAGTAGGTATTTAATGTATGTTTGTTAGAAGAAAAGAAGGAAACAAGTTACCATTCATCCATTAACAAAGAAAACAATGTTAAACTGTATTTATGAAGAAGGCTCATTAACTGTCTTTTCTTTCACACTTTAGTTAATATTCTTGTATCCTGAAACCTTCAGTTTCAAACTCCAGCTATAAAATGCATGCTCTCTCCTCTCCCAAAAAAGTTTACTAGATGTAATATATAAAAATGACACAGCCTTGGGGTGCCCGGGTGGCTCAGGTGGTTAAGCGTCTGCCTTCGGTTCAGGTCATGATCCCAGGGTCCTGGGATCGAGCCCCGCATTGGGCTCCCTGCTTGGTGGGGGACCTGCTTCTCCCTCACCCTCTACTGTTCCCCCAGCTTGTGCTCTCTTGCTCTCTCCGTCAAATAAATAAAATCTTAAAAAAAAAAAAAAATGACACAGCCTAAAGTCTTCTAGGTATTTCTTAGCTATAGAAACTGAGCCAATACTGTCCCCAAAAAGAGAAGAAAAATTATCTCCTATTTTAAGAATACAAATAAACTGAAATTAAAGAAACTTGGTAAAATGGAAGTCAGATAGGCCATTCAATAGCAGTTCTAGAATCTTCCATTTCTGTATATAGTGTCAACACTTTTATTTCCAGGAAAATTCACTTGCCCAATTATCAATTCTTTTCTAATGAATTGTTAATCAAATAATACTATTGTCATCTACTTAAAATTCAATACCCAATTATTAAAAATGAACACTGTGTTTGGTTTTTTTTTTAAGATTTTATTTATCTATTTGACAGAGACAGAGATAGCGACAGCAGGAACACAAGCAAGGGGAGTGGGAGAGGGAGAAGCAAGCTTCCCGCCAAGCAGGGAGCTCAATGCGGGGCTCGATCCCAGGACCCTGGGATCATGACCCGAGCCGAAGGCAGACGCTTAATGACTGAGCCACCCAGGTGCCCCTGAACACTGTGTTTTACTGCAATGGTCTATTTTAGCCCACTTCTTTCTGTTCACTTAAAAGTTGAGCTTTGGCAGTGGGTAGCAAGATTTTTGAGTTCTGGTGCAGGAGCAGGTATTGACAAATCAATTAATCCAGCCAAGTTTATAATTCACCATTCATAGCACTGCTGATTATTTCTCAGATGCTTTGAAATTTTTTAACACTATTTTTTCTGCAATTTGAGTTCCTCATTTGCAAAAGAGAAGGTATAAATACTTATGTGAAAGTATGATTAAATTTGAAGGTTAAATGAAAAATGTATATAAAACATCTAATATGGTGCTTTGCGTGTAGTAGACACCCAGTAAGTGTTAGTTCTTTCTCATCAGGATTTTGTTTACAACACCATGTTTTTATTCAGATTGTCCTGTTTGCATATGGGTCTACCTTACTCTACTATAAACCCAAGCAAGGCAGGAATTATGTCATACTTATCTTTGGATCCTTAACACCCAACACACTGACCCCTTACAGGTGTTTAATACATAATTATGGAAGGCAGGAAGAAAGGATGGGAGGAGAAAAAAAAGAAGAAAGGGAAGAGAAAGGAACTAAATGCCATGAGTACCATGGGACAAAAATCCCTGTATAGTTATTCAAGTTATTGTGTTTTAAGTATTTATGTTTTACTATATTAATTCTAATAACTCTAAATTACCAGCATTATAAAGAGTATAGTTGAATACTCTTTGATACTTTTGAAATGAAAAAGACTGATACATATCTCCTTTTGTTTTATGGCATTTCATATGAACAAACATTACTGAATGAAAATTGCTTGTCAAAAATGTGACGAATGTGAGATGGGGCTGTGATTTTGATGGCATGTGTCACTTATGCCAGCAAAATGAGGAGCGTCACCATGTTTCAGGGCTCTTATGTGGCACTTAGAAAACCCTGCAGTCTGCAATCTACTCGTTCTGTGACCTAGTCAAGGTGATTTATCATAGATAAAAAGCATATGTTTCATGCCTTTTTAGTGACATGCTTGACACATATTACGAAATGATACAATCTGTACGGTATATAGTCACAGTGCATACCAATCAGAGATGTTATGCTTTGGGGTTACATAATTCACTGTTTGAAAATACCTTATCTGATATCAAGAAAAGAACAAGAAGCCGCTACCAAGATAGTTTTCAGTCTGCTCTAATAGACTTCTAGTACCCTTTCTCTGATGTGTACTGGGGCTCTTAACTTTCTTCACTTTAGGCTTTTTGTTGCATTGCTGTTCTTTTCTCTTGGTTAGCAGTTAGTAAATACTGTTCTCTTTTTAATTTTAAAAACGTTTTAATCATACCAGTGTCAACAACAGAAAAGCATAAGTAACAAATTCCTCTTTGCCATCTCCTTACTCCCTTTCCACTCATTCTATCTGCTTTCCTCCACAGATGGGCATCCTTCCCAACCTTTCCTATGTATCAAATGTATAGATACAGGTACTGTACATACACATACACTTTTGCACATGAATGGGATCCAGCTATATACATATGCTTTATTAAGTAACATACTTTTTTCACTTAATTTGTCTTGGAGATCTTTTCATGTTAGTACATGTAAACAGATCTCATTCTTTCTAATGGTTGCATAGTATTCCATACCATTGTTCTAACATAATTGATTTATCCATTCCTCTTTTAATCAGAATAAGTTTGTTTTCCCTTTTTTATAATATAAATAATATAGCCATGGACATTCTTGTCTATTTATCTCTCCATAGACAAGTCCTAGAAGTAGAATTGCCCGGTTAAAGAGCACACTCTCTTTTGATTGCCACTGAGAGCAATCTATTACAACAGTTAGTAACCATTGCTATTTTTTATTCTTCTCTGTTTTACAGGAGGTTGGAATTCTACCCTTTAACTGATCCTTCAAATATATTGAGATGTCAACACAAAGAAGATTTAGTTTCTTAAACAAGGGGGGAAAGGAAAGACTGTGCCACTAATGTTAATTTAATGAGGGAGTTTAATGATGTGATATTTGGGTTTTCACTGTAACAAGATTCATTTTAAAGTTGAATCCAGTTTTAGTTTTTTTAAAAGATTTTATTTATTTATTTGAGGCAGAGAGAGAGAGAGAGGGTGCACAAGTGGGGGTGAGGAGGGAGCAAGGGAGGGGGAGAAGCAGACTCCCCACTGAGCAGGGAGCCCTATGCAGGGCTCGATCCCAGGACCCTGAGATCATGACCTGAGCCGAAGGCAGATGCTTAGCCAGCTGAGCCACCCAGGTGCCCCTCAGCTTAAGTTTTATATTGATTTTATCATGTGCCACATCTAGGGAGATTTTAACTATTTAAATGGGTAGTCACGTAAAAAAAATTATCTCACGTCATAGATTTGAGGGGTGGGGCAGACAAATATGGGATGAAGTGCTTCTTAGCGTATTAGACAATTGCAGTCCAGTTCTACTGAAACCCTACAAAATGATTTCTGCTAAATTTAATGTACATTTTCTGTTTTGTTTTATTTCTGTCTTTGTGATGACCTGAATGTTTCCATTATTTCCCTTGAATTGAAGAAAGGGAAGCATCTAAGAATTCTGAATTTTTAAGTGTTAAAAATGAGGAATGTAGGCTACAGTTATATGGGTCATGTTTTGAGCTAACTTTTAAAAAGGTAATGGAGATTTCTATGAATGGGGATATATCACAGCCTCTCAAACGGGAGGTTATGAATAATGTTTAAAGAGGATTGAGGAGCTAGGGCTATATTGGATGATGGTTTTTATGGGTTGTTTGATGATGCCTCTTGGACTCCCTCCTGTTTTCTCCCAATTCCCTTCCATACCTATCCTGACTACTATAGTCACAAGCGAAAGTTGACCTTTCTTATCACTTTATTGTTAAGTTTGTGTTGCAGCTTCAAAAATCAGAAACTTTTAAGTGGAAAAGGAGTCCTTGGCCATTGATTCCTTTCTCTTGCCCTGAAGCAATAAAATTCTGAGCTGTAATCTAGTGTAAACACACGTCATCTGTCTTTCCAAAAGATTCCTATTGAGTTTCTTTCACCTTTTTTTGTAATTAAGAAAAGACGGTTGATGAGAATGGAATGATCAAATCAAACTCTTCCCTCTCTATGCCCTTTGCACATGTGCCCATTCCTTGGTCCTTTCTGACTCTACCCATCACTGCAGCTCCTTCTCCTCTTTCAAGCTCTGGTTGAAAGCCTTCCTTGCTACATCCTCACTCCCAGGGGAGAACATTCTTCTATCATGCTTATCACTATAATTTGAGAGGGTTCTGTTTGTCTCCCCTATTAAAGTGAGGATAGGGGATTTGTTTTTTTCTTCATATCTCTAGTACCAAACATAATATCCAGCACTCAATAAATGTTTATGAGTGAATGAATGAACTGACTGAATAAACCAATTGGGAAAATAGTCTGTCCTTAGATGTCATAAATGTATTTCGATCTAGAGGAAGAAAGATGGGTTAGCGGTCCCTCTCAAGTTTCTTCAGTCCATGTTAAAGCAATAATCATCTTACTTAGAATCTTTAAAGTCTTTGTGTAGGGGTGATAACCACTTACTTTGGAAAATGACTACTACATGATTTGGCGTTCATTAATGTGTCAAAAGCCATCATGACAGCATTTGTCCATCCATCATTTGGTAATCTCCTGGATTATTACTTAGCCAATGGAAGTGATTCCAGAGGTTTGTTGTAGAGACCTCTGATCATTTGGACTGGGCCAAACTAATTTATAAAAATTTTAATTTTCAGGGGCATTTGTACCAAGAAATATTCCAAAATTTGTGTGTGATTGTCTTTAGGTTTGATTGCCTTTTTTTTTTTTTTAATTTGTAAGTTGAGGGCAAGAATGACAAGACCTGTATCAAAACAAAATATGTTGTGAAAACTGCTAAACAGTGGTGTTTGGTAAACATGGTGTGTGCTTTTGTAAAAGTGACTAAACTGAAACAGGATTAGCAAAAATTTAGGGTTCAAGATTAGCATAGAAATTAATTTCTGAACAAGCATTTGGTCTTGTTTCATTTAATTGCTTCCTGTGTGATTATGTAAAGCTGAAATTAATTTCTGAACTTTTTTTTAGGCTTGAAACTATAGTCGTGTCTCTCAACTTTTTGTCTGTGTCTAGATTCCCATTTTGTGTCCTCCCATCATGCAGGGGCCAATCAAGAGCCGATTTTTAAAAACCCTTGTGAGTTTCTTTTTTTTTTTTTTAAGATTTTATTTACTTAGAGAGATATCGAGAGAGAGCTTGAGCAGGGGGAGGGGCAGGAACAGGGCAGAAGGAGAGGGAGAAGCAGACTCCCCACTGAGCAGGGAGCCCTACCCAGGGCTCCATCCCAGGGCCCTGGGATCATGACCTGAGCAACATGAGCAGAAGGCAGCCACTTACCCGACTGAGCTATCCAGGTGCCCCACCCTCATGAGTTTCTGAGCCATCCAGGTGCCCCACCCTTTTGCCCTTATTTATCTCATGCAGCACTTTCCAGACTGTATAGGAACCATTCCTTAATCAGTGTATTTTTGAGGAAGATCTTTACCCTGCCAAGCAATCCTGGGCAAGTTTTATGAAGAGACTGCTCAGCAGCCTTGAATTCGCAAGTGCTGAATCAAGAGTGCAAAGCTGGCTCCAGCTTGCAGAGTCAATTTCCCTGAATGCATCCAAATCCACACAGCAGAGTGACTCTGAATGTGGCCAACCCCTTCAGGGGCCTGCCATGTAGCCCTGTCATTCTACTCCATTCAGGATGAGGAGGATAAAAAGAAGGAAGAGTAGAGCTGACAGAAGTCTCAGGGCTACACTCCCTGGCTCTACAGAAGTTTTCTGGGTTTTAGTTCCTTGTGATTTAGGCTCTACTTTCCTCCTTTCCACTGACAGCTAAACCTCTGTCTCTTTATCATGTTTGTCTTGATGTGACCTCTTAGATTCTTACTCAGAATTTTTTATACCTGGGTGAAATGTAAACATAGTAAACCCTTGTTAGACTGGTACTGGTTTGTTCTGGACAGAGTTCTCTTGCTCCAAATTGAAAGCTACTCTTCTTCCAAGTCCATTAGGAGCTCAGCTGTGCTTAAAACATTGGCTACCCCAAGTTTTTTGAAGGAGAAATCTCTTTATTTTTAGACTTCCAGTATTCTAAAACAAAATGTTTTCCAGTAATGAGGCTTTAAAATGATGGTGCAATTACAAATAAAAGTTATTCCTATGGCTACCTAAAATATCCACTGAGAGTTCTAGGTGATCAAGAAGAGGAAGAGATATGTGCATGACACTTATATGTGCATGCTTGTATATAAGGGTGTATTCGTTTTGTATATAAACTTACTTCAGGAAAAACATAGAAGTGTAAAATAAACACTAAAAATAACACTAGAATCATATTACTGAAGAAAAGTAAACATATTGAATAGGTATATAAACATTAAAATGTGACTTGAAAAAAAATATATTTTTTAAAAAGTTGGGGGGGATGCCTGAGTGGCTCAGCCAGTTAAGCGTCTGTCTTGGGCTTGGGTCACGATCCCAGGGTCCTGGGATCGAGTCCCACTTTGGGCTCCTTGCTCAGCGGGGAGTCTACTTCTCCCTCTGCCTGCCACTCCCCCTGCTTGTGCTCGAGTTCTCTCTCTGTCTCTGGCAAATAAATAAATAAAATCTGTAAAAAATATATTTAAAAATGTGACTTGATATTTTAAAATTTAAAAGTGTATTTATTGAAATTTACTAAGGACAGCTCCTAATAGAATTCCACTAACTCATTCACTCTCAAAATTTTCCTGAAAATGCTATTTACAGAAGCAATAATATTAATTATTTTAAGGGAGAGTTTAGCTTCAACATTTGAGAACCATATAAACCCAGATATAGCTGCATTATAATCTTTTAATCAATTCCAATCAAATAGCATAAACTAGAAAAATACTGAGTTAATAGTCATCAGTAATTAAGACAGTGATAATTTTGGTGAAGAAAATCACCTACAGTGATTATTTCAATAACTTACTCATTACTGTGAAGAGAGCATAAACAGATTCTTTTTGCATTCTTTGCAGAAATAATCTCCTAATGACACCTCCATTGTAAACTATGTCATTGACTTACTACGTGATTCTTTGGACAGACTTCATAGTTTCCATCTATAATATAAGGATAAACATGTTGAAACCTAGTTTTGAAGATCTATTGACTAAATGAAATATGAAAAATAAAGCAGTATTTAAGAATAGGCAAGCTGGATATTTATAATGGGTTCACTAAACATAAACACATAGGAATATTGATAAATTTTTTATAAGAACAACTTCCCTAGCATGAAAAGCATATTAATAGTGCCACACATTGACATTTACATCCACGTGTGACATTTAAATCCAGTTGCATATGGTTGTTAAATAAAGGACCTGATATAATCAAGGAAGTTTTAGAGCTCAAAGGATTCTTAAAGAGCAGCTAGTCCAACATCCTTATTTTATGGATAAGAAAATTAAGGTTCAAAAAAGAGAAGACATTTACTCATGTGTTCAGGGAAGTAGTGCAGATCCAGATCTCCTTGGCTAGGGTTGGGTAGTTATTTCTCTTAGAGGCCTTTGAATATGTATGCCAAACACTGTCTGGAAACTTAACACATAGTGTCCCATAGGTACAATATTTCAAAGGTATATATGCCATTGGGATTAACAAAATACATTCATTTAAAAAAATGATAAAGGGCACCTGGGTGGCTCAGTCATTAGGCGTCTGCCTTTGGCTCAGGTCATGATCCCAGGGTCCTGGGATCGAGCTCCGCATGGGGCTCCCTGCTCTGTGGGAAGCCTGCTTCTCCCTCTCCCACTCCCACTGCTTGTGTTCCCTCTCTCACTTTGTCTCTCTCTGTCAAATAAATAAATAAAATCTTTTCAAAAAATGATAAAAAAATTGATGGTAGTTTTTTTTGGTTGTCATTTTGTATTTGTCTCATCAACAGATTCTCAAAATACAAAATATCACATGGAAATCATTGAAAATTTTTGAAGTGAATATGAAGTTTGGGAACCACAACACAATATCCCTTCTCCTCTCTATTAAAACTTGTAATGATTCGGGGTGCCTGGGTGGCTCAGTTGGTTAAGCGACTGCCTTCGGCTCAGGTCATGATCCTGGAGTCCTGGGATGGAGTCCTGCGTCGGGCTCCCTGCTCTGCAGGGAGCCTGCTTATCCCTCTGACCCTCCCCCCTCTGATGTGCTCTCTCTCTCTCTCATTCTCTCTGTCTCAAATAAATAAATAAAATCTTTAAAAAAAAAAAAACTTGTAATGATTCAAAATGTCACAAAAATTGGAAAGGGATAATGATTTCTTTATTTGTTACTATTATTAATACGAACTGAGGGAGCAGAGGACCAGTAGTATTGATGAAAACATGAGTCTGAGACTGATGAAACAATAGAAGACAATAGTAACTCTGATACTGGTATGTACCCCATGCCACTGGGGCATTAGTTACTATACGCTCATGTCAAATGAAAGGTAATCTCCTTGTTTTACACACATGTTAAGATACATGGAACATTTTATTTTAATGGCATTTTTCCCTTGAGAAGAGTACTATCATAGGAATATCTACCTAGCACTTCATCCTGACTTACCAGTGGCACCCCTGACTCTCTCTGTTGTTTTGTTTTTAAAGATTCATTTATTTACTTGAGAGAGAGAGTGCATGTGAGTGGGGGCAGGGAGAGGGAGAGAGAGAATCCCCAAGCAGACTCTCCGCTGAGCATGGAGCCCAACGCAGGGCTTGATCCCACAACCCATGAGATCATGACCTGAGTCAAAACCAAGAGTCAGAAAGTCAACCAACTGAGCCACCCAGGCACCCCCCCTCTCTCTGGTTTTTAAACATCTCTAGAGAAACCTGCAAAACCCTATGGGTACCTAATTTTGACAATCAGCACTGTCAGGTCTTTCTTCTTTTTAACCTTATGGCCGTGTAAGCTCATTTCCTTTTGTTTACTCTTCACTGCATTCTTTATATGCTTCAGAGTAGTTTTCCTTTTCTCAAGCAAAAGAATCCAAGTTACTTCAACTCTTATGGAGCCTATTTCCCACAAAGTAGCACACTCTAAAGTATTTGTATTGAATTGTGCTCTGCGAGTAGACGTGAGCAGCACATCCCTAGAACAAAACACTCTGCCATGAGTCTGCACAAAGGCAGGGTTTGAGAAAATATGCCAAGCCTTTCCCAGATGAAATGAGGACCCGGAACACAGCCCTTATTACAATTCAACAAACCAACTGCTCATTCACAGTCAGAATGTTCTCAGAGTCTCCTCTGCTATTATATTCTGTGGGTTCCATGCTCGCCTTGATGTATGCGCCTCATCCCCATTAACTTTAATGAGTTTTACCGCACATCAAAAGAGACTGACCCATGTATGTGGGGAGCTGCCTTACGCTTTATTTCTCAGGAAACAAGATGCCACAGGGGTAATCTTACGTGGGATAATAGCCAAGGTCTTACTTAAGGCCTCCTTCCTATAGCAGATTCTGTTCCTGTGTCTCTTTGCATTTGAAGTGGTTGGAGTCCAAATAAACTTTTGCATTTAAAAGAAAAACTAAGATTTTTAGGCTAAAAATTTGGCAACCCAGGAAAACATTTTTATTTAAATGATTTGAGAAAAACACACATTGTTAAAGAATTGTGCCTATTATTTGTATTGAATCAACTAATACATGTACAAAATGACATTTTTAACTCTTGAATTTTCTAGATGTGTTTAAAAGGGTTGGTGCTTTAAGTGTTTAACTATATTATAATTATTTTTCTATACTACTATTACTACTGGTCCTCCTTTTGCTACTATTAATATACTACCAAAAGGATTTGCTGAGTAAGAATTCTGCTTTGCTTATCTTAAAACACCTCCCTTTCTCAAAAAAAAAAAAAAAAACCCAAAAAACCTTCATTTCTCACTTTTTGGGGAATGTTCCTGCTAAAAGTTTAGTTACATTGAAGGAAATGGAAACACTATATGAAGGAGGGATGGCTTTTAAGAAATGGAATTTGTGGAATGCCCTTATTTTGGATGAGTTGCAGACTTCCAAATTCCACAGAAACCCAAATAAAAACAGTTATATGCCAGTTAAAACAAGACTTCACTCAGTCTTGGAACAGTCTGTATGTCATTTGGTGGTATGGCACTAACCTAAAGACTGTAAAAAACAAAGCCGCAAGACTACAAAATTGACAATAGAAGAGAAAAATGAGTTGATTCAAAGTGCCTCTAACATTCAGAATGTAAGCCTGAAAAATCCTACACAAAAGTAATTTGAGCAAGTTAGTTGGTTAACTTGATTAAGAAGAAATTATTGCCCATTCAAATTTGTCATTCTTCAGCAGTTTATCTATGTATTTATCTACCCACATACCCACTTACCTACCTACCTAGCTGTCTATGCTTGTCATGTTTAAAATGAGAAATTGCAAATGACGAAGCTATTATAGAATAATAGAGATTGAAAAACTTATTTGCTCTTTGTTAGAAGATGCAAACTATGGGCCTACTTCTAGGGCATGATACAATCCTGACATGAAAATGAGCTCATTGCAAATAGGAACCATGACTTTCATGTTTATATTTCTGATATGAACAATCTTTGGCACATAGTGGGTACAAATTGATGGTTGTTGAATGAGAGGATATATCAAAATAGTATTTCAAAGAGATAGTCTCCCTAAGTTTCAGAACACCCATTCATTGTATTCTGCCAGTCAGTAGAATTTTAAGAAATGTTGTGAATGAGAAGGTATAATTAGTATGTGCAGCATTAAAAAAAAATCCTCTATTTTAAATTCTAAGAAAGTATATAGATATATGAGAAAGTATATATGAGGAAGTATATAGGATGAACATATAAAAAAGTATATATGATGAAAATATTTCTCAGAAAATTACCCAGAGGTAGCTACTGTTAATATTTTTATATATATTTTCCCCGGGCTTAATACTTAATACTTAAATGTATTCATATGTTTTTTATATTTGAACAAATTTGGGATAATACTGAATCTTCAGAATACATCAAACTCCAAATATATTTCATATACAAAATAATAGGGAATAAACTAAAAATACCCTATAACCAACTTACAGTTAATATAATATCACTTTCAAATAATAAGAGTTCTCAGTCAAATTAAACTAAAAGCTAAAACCAAATAAGATTTGGATCAGTGACATAGGGCCAATGAGACTAAGGAGGTTCCTGGATCTCTAGATTGTCAGCATTCCTAAAGTGTTTCCTCTTTGTATGAAGACTCTTCTATTTTTAAAGGACATTTCATCTCAGTAACTTAGGGTATTTATTCTCTATGATTTAGGAGAGTTTGATAGGCAAGTCTTCCCTCTATGCTGCAGGTGTATGTGATAGCATCTGATCTAAAAATATCCTTGCAAATACCTATTATTGTGATGATTTAGCTAAAAATACTTACCTGAATGGTGGGCTGTGACAGCAGATCACAGCGACTTAACTGATGAGATGATGGGGGAAGGTGAAGAGTTTTACCCTAAGGTAAATTCAAAGAATTGTCAGCAGCCTGTTCCAATACAAGGTGAACATATAGAACACTGTCAAAGCCAGGGCTCTTTTATTAGAATTAGGATGACATTTGGGATGCGTACCACAATAACATGAACCCACAGGCCACACCGTGGATGTACACATAGTAAATCAGAAGGCAGGATTGGAACTGTAGTAGCCTCTTTTCTTTCTAATCCCTAAATCACTGTGGCACATGATTTCTTTGGGGCCAAGAAGTTGCCTTGCACTGCAAAATATTAAAAGGCATGGCAGTATTTTGAGGTATCAAATGAAAAGTTCACTTTGAAGTGCTGTAAAATTATACTCCTTTGGCTTAAAAGAGTTAACTCACTTTCAAAAATACTTATAACTGAAATTGAATTAGGCACCAAGGAGAAGAAGATTCGTTGTAGTTACTCACTTTTGATTGGAATGACTCAAAAGTCCTGCTCAAGGTTCACGTTATTGAGATCCTGGTTGTTCTGGATCAGGAAGCTCACTGTTTAATAATTCTTCACCCAGTTTTTCTGATAGAATGAATATTCTCTTTCTAACAACAAAATCAAATAGGATAACTGGCATGA
This sequence comes from Mirounga leonina, assembly GCF_011800145.1. Lineage (NCBI taxonomy): Eukaryota > Metazoa > Chordata > Mammalia > Carnivora > Phocidae > Mirounga > Mirounga leonina. The sequence goes on along the minus strand of NW_023270829.1, from coordinate 410,611 downwards.
AGCTATCCTGTTTGAATAAGGAGAAATTGGGAAAGAAAGCCTAGAAGACAATGTATTGCCAAATAAATAAACTGGCTGTAAGAATGCCCTAGAAGAGAAAGTATTTTACTCAATGACATTTTATCTTTTCCAACTTTTTGCAAGGAAGTGATTCTTGGGAAGTATTGGGAAATATTAAAATAAAGTCATTATTGCATTAAGAAAAAAATCTTAAAGATTGTTTTCGGAAAATTCAATCCAAGAATTTAAGATCCAATGAGGCTCAACTCAATTATAAGGCTAAGAGCCTAATTAAAAAATGGGCAAGAGCTGAATAGATATCTTATCAAAGAAGAGATACCAAAGGATAATAAGCACATAAGAAATGCTCAACATCATTTGTCATCAGGGAAATGTGAATTCAAACTATAATAAAACATTACTTCGTACCCACTAGAATGGCTATAATAAAAAAGACAGACAATAACAAGTATTGACAATCTAAATGTCAAGATAACTGATGAATGAATAAACAAAATGTGATATATCCATATAATCGAATACTAGTCAGTAATGAAAAAAGAAGGAATTATTGATGCATGCTAACATATGGATGCACCTCAAAAATGGAATAGCATGTAAAAGAAGCCAGTTGCACAGGACCACATAGTGTATGATTCCATTTATATTAAATGTCCAGAATAGGCAAATCCTGAGAGAAAGAAGATTAGTGGTTGTCTGGGGCTGAAGATGGAAATAGGATTGACTACCTGGACACAAGGGAGAAAAGACATAGATTGTTGGGACCCAGTATTGGCTACTTGGATGCTCTGGATTATACTGCTTGCGGGGTATGCAAAGTGATGAATACATTGTGGGAGTATAAAGAACTGTGGTCTTAGAAATCACAGGGTGACATTTTGGCAAAGAAGGTTAAGAGAAGATGACCTTGTAACAAGGATGGGGCAGGTGTGCTCTGGGAAATCCAGAGGTTCAAAGCTAATGAAATAGATTTTAGGAAGGAGTTTTAGATGAATGTAAATTAACTTAGTTTCATCAGGATGAAGGTTTTTTTTGTTTTTGTTTTTGTTTTTCTCTTTGTAGGGAGAGACGAAGTAATGGCCCTAGACAGAACCGATAAGGAAGCCTAGAGTAACAGCTTTGTCCTGGGTGTGGTGGTGGGTATGGGTGGGTGTTAAATTAAGTGTGAACCAGGAAAAAGTGAAGCCTGATTCCTGGACTAATCCTGCAAAATAATTTCAAACTTAATAATGTCAGAGTGGCAAAGGGACAATTTTGTGGATGCAGAAATTTCAGCTCAGGGAACTTCAATGACTTCTGAAGGTCACACAATAAGCAAAACCTGAGATACAAATTCAGGTCTCTTGACTCCCAGTTTGGCGGACTTTCTACTGCAGATGAATTTGTGCCCCAGCATTCCTTTGCACTGTAGTAAGACCATTTGGGCCTCTTCTTTAAACTGGTAATTGATTGTATTGTTTTGAGGAGGATGTAGTGAAGAGGAGTGCTACAAGATAAATGCCCAGACTTAAAACAGCAACCTTCAGTTCCCTGGGGTGATGGAAGCCAAAGGTAACCTAAGTATCAGCAAATCCACATAGGAAACCATCCAAATGGAATACATTTTATCATAATCCTTGTGGTCCAAAGGGGAATACCAGAGCATGTGGAAAGATCAGATCAGCATTACCAGCATTAGAGATACTATCTATTGTCTATACCTGAAAGCTTTTGAACAGAGTCTTAGTGTAGAAACAGGTTAAAAATAGAATCTGTGCCATGAGATCACCAGCAACATAGGCAATACTATTGGCAGGTTTACATAATTAAAAATAAAGTCATTAAATATAACAAAATGTATGTTCTTTGATATATTTTGGTCTGTAAGGCCTTAAAAAAAAAAAGTCATCAAAGACAGGCTACAATCCAGTGGTGGCAATAATATGTTTACCTAGACCATTTCGTTCCATTACATCAGAGATTGCTCAGATGGAACCAGTCAATGCCCAAGGTGGCCTGTAAAAGGCCCAAGAGATAATTAAGAGAGAAGGAAAAGCAGATAGAGATTCAAAAAGTAAAAAAGGAAGAAAGAAGAAACAATCTAAAGTAGGAGTAAGAGGGGGAAAAAGAGAGAAGAAAGGAAATAATAAAAGAGAAAAAATAGATTTATGTGATAGGCAGTTGCTTCAAGACAGTTTACCTCATCCTGCTTTATATATTTTATTTCTCCATTTTCAACACCACTATACTCCAAATTTTTATTGCACAAGAAATAATATGTTTGTTGTAAAAAATTAGAAAATACAGAAAAGCAAAAGGGAGAAAATTAATATTAGCTATAATCCGGCCATCTGGCTTAAATCTCTACTAACATGTTGGTCAGTAATATTGTCATCTTGTTTTCAATACATTTTCTTTCTACAAAAATGGAATCATATTACCTTTATTTCTTTGTAGCCTGATTTTTTTCCCCACAGAAATCAATATAGATATTTTTCTATCTCAAAAATCTATACTTTTAAAATATTTTAAATATTTGTCTGCATTTAAATGTAGTTTTACAAGAATTTGATCTACAGGACACATTATGAATTTTTGCTGCTTTACTTTTACTTTATTACCACGTTTGTAAAATCTCAGAATTTCTAATGTAAATACTTTTTAAGGAGAAAATAGAATTACTTGTGGGTACTAAAGCTAGAAATAAATGAAGCATATGCTATAGTCCTGTGCTAGACTGTGCTGAAGAGAGGGATTGGAAGCCTATTTGGGGAAAGAAGAATATTAATTAAAAAAAATTTTTTTTATTAACATATAATGTATTATTTGTTTCAGGGGTACAGGTCAGTGATTCATCAGTCTTACACAATTTACAGCCCTTACCATAACACATACCCTCCCCAATGTCCATCACCCAACCACTCCACCCCTCCCACACACCGCCCAACTCCAGCAACCCTCAGTTTTTTCCCAGAGATTAAGAATCTCTTATGGTTCATCTCCCTCTCCGGTTTCATCTTGTTTCATTTTTCCCTCCCTTCCCCTATGATCCTCTGTCTTGTTTCTCAATATCCACATATCAGTGAGATCATATGATACTTGTCTTGCTCTGATTTACTTATTTCGCTCAGCATAATACCCTCTAGTTCCATCCACGTCGTTGCAAATGGCAAGATTTCATTTTTTTGATGGCTGCATAATATTTCATGGTATATATATATATACCAAATCGAAACAAGAGTATTATTATTCATCACTATGTAATATATGTGTTTGAAAGAAGTTGTGTGTCCAATTAGAAAAACCACTTTATTATTTGAGAGGCTTTTTGAAGAAAATGCAGAAGCATGGATCGGCAAAGCAAACATTTATCATCTATTTACAGCTTATAATAATAGGGAAAAATAACAAAGCCTTAATTGTGAAGTGATTAGACAGCTTCTCATTGATTTCAGAAACTCTTAATCTGCACCAGTTCTTTACAATGTTCCCTGATGTTTCAGATCCACAGTTATTTTTGCTAGTGACTCATGTTTACCTTTTAGAGAGATGTGACGTGGAGAACTGTGGGTTGCGCTCAGGGAAGGACATCTAACTTTACTTTCACAGGCAAATTCAGGGATTTCTTCAAATGATTTGTATTTTCCAAAGTGATTATCTCAGCTAGTATTTCAAAATATAATCTAAAGCCTTCTGTTAGTAATAAATCCACAGAAATCCATAAAACCTAGAGTGTTTCATATTATTATTATCATCAAACATTCATTGAACTTTCTACTAGCCATGTTCTGGTTATTGTATAGGGCCAAACATTCATTTGCGATTCTTACCTAGCGGGGCTCACAATCCAAATGTGGCCTAAAGAGAGCAGGAATGAGGGGTATTCACAAAAATTATGTTCTTGTGGTTAAATAGTCAAGCAATACGAGTTCCTCTTTCGCATTGTAATGATTTACGAACGACAGTGGTAACAATCTCAAAGAGAGAATTCAGTTAGCAACCTCTGCAATTATTTTTTAGCTTCGTGGGGTTAACCTTATTAGGGTTGATTAAATTCAAGCTGTGATCTTTCATAAAAACTCAATGGAGGGTCCAGATGGCCCAATAATACCTCCTTTTGTGAGAGAAAATAACTTGAAGATTTTTGTCTAACGAAAGTATTTGTGCTGGTGGGACCTGAATGAATTGTTATCCCTTTAAAAGGAGTCTGCATTACAAATAATCTTTATAAAATACTAATTATTCAAAAATAGAGTTCTGCTTTCATTATTTCAGTTATGTCCTAGGACCAGAGTGGCAAGAACATGACATTTTGAAGCTAGACTCTGATACCATCTTTGGGATTTCTGTCTGAAAATACAATTCTGGAAAATCAACAGAACAAGGCTCTGTGGAATAAAATGCCAGGAAGGTCAATACATTACTTTCCTACTGTTCCAGTCCCATGCTCACAATTACCTTAACTCTGGTCAAAATATTTTCTACAGTAACAGCCAAAACATAATTAGCACCTTTTCTTCATGCTGAAAATATCATTGGTAGCCATATAACAAATTTGGAGAAAGTCTTTCAGCACCCAACTCAGTGAATGGTTACTGGGGTTATTGGGTGTATCACCATTTGCCTACTTGAGGGAATAGCACGCCATCTTACTCTGCCTTCTGTCCACCTGATAGTCCTCACTGTATCAGACAGGCAGAAAGAGAGAATTCTAGGCAGGAGGTGGGGGTTAGGTGGGAGGTAGAAATGAGTTGTGAAATTCAATAGGAAATTACACAATAAACAATTGTTCAGTGCTTTGGTTATTTAGCTAATTTGCCTTTGTTATTCTCCAACTTCTTTGTGTATTTTGTCTGTAATCAGGTGACATTCTGAAGTAGTTTGTTGTCCAGAAGCCTGTCTTGTATCAGACAGGCAAAAAGTATTGGTCAATTTTATTATAAATGCAAAGGCCCTTTGGCTTTTCATTTGTTCTTGGCTGAGGCTTTAAAAGCCAAAGTAGTTATGATTAGAGATTTCCAGCAGGGGGTGCAGCTGCTTCTAGAGGGTAAATTCTTTTGAAGCCAAATCACATCCAACATCTGAAATATTGTAGAGCTGGAATTTTGATAACATTTATGGCTGTCATCTCTTTTGATCCTAGAAAGTCCATGCATATTAATACTTTATTAGGATGTGTTAAAGAACTAGAAATTTGTGGAGAATATTTAAATTAAAAACTTAAAATGCCTGACCAAAATCTCATTCTGCTAATTTTTTCAAAGTAAATGACGAACAAAGCTTCGGGTAATTTTAATTATCCAGTACAGCAGATCAAGAGCTTAAATTTTTTATTTTAGATAAGAAGAGTAGATGATCTGAGAGAGCTTGGTAATAGTTACTCCATCTCTCCCTCTCTCTCTCTCTCTCTCTCTCTCTCTCTCGTGTGTGTGTGTGTGTGTGTGTGTGTGTGTGTGTAAAGAATACATTACTTATTTTTTCAAGATTTGTCCTTTTGGGTGGGGAGGGTGGGTGTTTAAAGCCATTTCTTTTTTTTTTTTTTTAAGATTTTATTTATTTATTTGACACGGAGAGAGAGAGACAGACAGCAGGAGAGGGAACATAAGCAGTGGGAGTGGGAGAGGGAGAAGCAGACTTCCCCTGGAGCAGGGAGCCCTACGTGGGACTCGATCCCAAGACTCTGGGATCATGACCTGAGCCGAAGGCAGACGCTTAATGACTGAGCCACCCAGGTGCCCCTCATGTTTAAAGCCATTTCTTTGAAGGCATGGTTCCTGATCAACTTTAAACGATGCCATCTTATTCTTTGTTTTTTGTTTTATTTTTTCCTCTTTATTGCCTTTTATTTGTAGATATCTGAGCATTTTCAAGCACAGGATTTTGGCCCCCGGTTCCCATGTTCACATTTTTATTTGTACATAAAAGTGTATGTTTTATTTTTTGAGAAGAGCAAGTAATATAAAAACAATAAAAATCTGTTAATTTTTTTCATACTGGTAAGCAGCTTTAGACTGTTAGTATTGATAAGGAGCAAAGTTTTAAAGTTCCAGACCCCTTAAGTCAAGATGGATGATGTGGGAGGACTAACAGTAATGTCAGCTACGAAAATTATCCTTTGAAAATCATGGCTTTGTTTGTTACATTTTCTGGGTCTTCATTATGAGAATATGACATTTCAAGTCTTGTTTTTCCTCCAGAATCATGTCTTGATTCTTTAGTATCATGTCGTTTTAAAGGAAGCATCATCGTATAAAGAAGGTGTAATTTTCACCTTATTTATATGATGATGCTTCCTTTAAAAGACCTGATTTATTTGACTTGGGTTTATGTTGATACATGTCCATGGTTATGAAATTTCTGATTATTTAGGAAGTAATTTTTAAAGTGTCTTTAGGGTGGACACTCTATAACACTTAACATTTCAAAGTTGTGACACTGAATCAGCTTACTGTATTTTTAAAGACTCTTAGTACAAAGGTCAAGAAATGCATTTAAATGCATGAGCTTTCCAACCTGCACAGGGGGTATGGGTACTTATGGCATTAGGACCTCACACTGATGGTTCCACTCCCTTTCCCCAATTTCTTCCTCTCCTTTTCTTCCTTCCTCTCTATATTTACTTTGATTGCAAGTTTTCTTTTGCATCCTTCCCTTGCCTATGGTTTGTAAATGAAAGAAAGAAGTGCCTACAGACCTTAACTACTTAACCTATTTGGTACCATTCAGATGCAAGAAAGTGGCTGGAGTAAGGAATTTCAGTGATGCCTTTTTAAAATTAGGGAGGAGTAAGAGACATAAAGAAATTAAACATGTCTCTTCTGCTTTGTCTATTAAGTTTACCTTTGAGAAATATGGACGGTAGAGGGGCAGGAGTGTAGAACCAACTTCTGCTGGAATATTGTGATAGATTTACTGACATATTTTCTGATTTTTACCAAAAGGCAGTTTTTGTTTTTTCTAGTTTACCAACAGGCCGTAAACGTACTTCTGGTTGGCAGCAGCTGCATCATTATAACACAAAAAAAGCAACCTTGGCTAACTTCAGTACCTTATGTAAGATAAGAAATAAAGAATAACTGGAACTTAAAAGATTTTTCATGTTAACTTTACTGATGATGAACTGTTTCCAAGGTAAGAAACAAATCTTTCCCCAAAGAGAAATTCTCCCCCAAATTACTTCTTTTAGACTTAACAAGTTGGGGTAGACTTATGTTTCTGCTCATTCTTTTATCTGCTGGCAACTAATTTTAAGACCTCTCTGTAAGACCGATTCTGATGACCTTGGGAAAGTCACAAGACATCAGTTTCTTCAATGGTAAAAAGAAAGGCATTTTTCTACCGTCCGTCTTTCCTCCACCTTTCAATACCAATGCTCGGAAAAGAAATACACCGAAAGCCCGGTGTACCCCCAAACTTGTAAAATTTCCATGTCTCAAAAAATACTGAATATACTTAAGGTAGGATAATAAAAGCCTGGTTCCTAAGGTTGGGCTGGTGTGAGCCGGCGTCTTTGGGGCCACCCTAAGCCCCTAAATCTTGGTATCTCGCTTAACTTCCATTAAGAACAAAATAAACCACGGGCCTGTCAGCGACCGTGCGGTGTGGACGGAGAAAGGGATTCTTGCTCCCTTGGAGTTTTGCCTTCTGGGTGAGCATGGCACCAGGTCCCGGGCGGGTGATGTCTGTAGTTGGCGAGCGATCCCCAGGCGGAAAACTGGCTGCATACGTAGGAGTAGACATGAGAGCATGTCCCCGCGAACAAGCTGGGACGCATATTTTTCTCCCTTGAATTCTTTAATGCTCAGAGACCGTAGGGGGGTTTATCGAGAATCTTTCGGTGCCCGTGCGATGTTTTGCAACGGCTAACACAATACCAGGTTCCTTTGCAGTATTGTGGTTTGCTCTCAGTTTCAGCCAGAAACCGGAACAGAAGGAAAGGGAGAAAGCAGGGAAGGTTCGGAGACGACCGCGCTCAGGGTTGCATGATCTGCAGCTGCTAAAGCGTGGAGGATGGGACGGAGGAGGAGAATACGGAGAAAGGGGAAAGCTGAGGAAAAATACTCACGCCAATGGGTAAAAGGGAAAAGGTGAGAAGGAATGGAGTAGGAGAGGGAACCAATGGGTGGGAGAGGCGGAGGAAGAAGGGGGAAGGGCAGAAGCCAATGGGGGAGCCCGGACGCGAGCGAGGACGCGGCCCCGCGCTTGCTCCCCTCCCTCCGGCCCGAGCGCTCGCGCCTTCCCAGGCTCCCCGGAGACGAGGGCAGGGGCGGGGCCCGGCCGGGCGCGCGGCGCGGGAGGAGCCGCGAGGTGAGGGCGGCGGGGGCGGGGAATTGTGGGGAGGACGGTGCGGGTGCGCGTGCGCGCGCGCGCGCGCCCCGTCGAGGCTGCGCCGCCGCTCCGCCCCCGGCCGGGTGTGTGGCTGCGCGCGCGCGCGTGCGTTCCGGCGGTGCGCGCCGGGAGAGATGCTGAGGTAAAGTTCGGGAGAGAGGGAGAGAGATCCGTCAGCGCGAGGGAGCCCGAGTGGCCGCCATTACTGAGCCCGGCGCGGCGGCGGGCACAGGGGAAGGGGGGAGGGACGGGGCCGCCGCTGGTGGCGGGAGGGAGGGTGGGAGGGTGGGTTACCCGGCCGCGGGAGCTGTAGGGCTTAAGGTTTCGGGGCGTGTGTGTTGGGAGGGCGGGCGGAGGTGGCTGAAGGGACGCGGCGCTTGGTGAGCGCGCCGGGGAAGAGAGGCGAGCAGAGAGTGGAGGAGGAGGCGGCGGCGGCGGGAGCGCTCCCCAGGAATGTCGCTGCCGCCGCCACCGCCGGCGCCGCTGCCGTTGAGGAGGAGACGGAGGAGACCGACGGTGTTAGGTAGGACCTTGAGATCCCCGCTCCTCTGGGCCTGCCCGCTCTCCCCCTCCCCGACCGGGACCCTCCCGCCACCGGCTGCCCCGCTCGGTAGCCGCCGCCGGTTGTAACCAGTTCAAGGCGCTGGGGCCCCGCAGCCACGGAGGGGAGCCTGGCGCCGCGCTCCGTCCTCGCAGGCCGAGCGGGGAGCGGCTGGCGCGGGGGGGATACGGTCGGCGTGAAGGGCAGAGAGGCCGGGGGAGGGGGCGCTTTCTCCACAGGTGACGCGGCCGGGGTCGGCGGAGGCCTGGTGGTGGCCGGGGATCGCGCCGGCCCCGCCAGGCGTCCGCTCTCGCCCGCCGCCCTCACTTGCCCTGCTCTCCGATGGTACGTGGGGAGGGAAGGTGGCGGTGTCTGTTGGCTGGGTTGCTGCTGTTAACGAGTTCCACCTGGAAGGGGGAGGGGGTGGGCGCATATTCGCGGAAACACAATCTTCGTTGCAAACTTAAGCGCCTTTCAAGGGGATCGGCCCTTTCACTTTTTCCCGATCTCCCCCACTCCTGCTTGGGTTCTCTTCAATTTCCCATCTGCTGCGAAAGCTCGGGGTAGGGTGTGAGAAGTTGCACTGCGCAACCAAAACCCGGAGTCTTATCGGTTGACTGCGGCTGGGTTGAGGCTTTGATACTGAGTTTTTGCGAGAATAACCTCTAGATTCTTCTTCTGTTTCCACTAAAGAAAAGTATCGGGGTGGGGGCGGGGAACCGCGCGGGAGCGCGCGCGCACTTATCCACACATAAATACTCCCTCACACCCTCCCTCTTCAGCGTTATTAGAAATGCGGGTGAGGTGGAGACTGGGTGTAGCTGGCGCCGAAAGGTGCTCGGAAGTAAAGGCAAACTATTAGGACGTTTGGTAAAATTCCGAGAGAGTTGTAGGGAGACGCTTACACTTTTGCCATATGATAGAAATCCAGTTTGGGCTCATGCTTAATAAATGGGAATTTTAAGTGTTTTAAACCTAGACCAAAATAGGCATATAGATTGTGTGTACGCCCATTTTTAAGTTTAAATTCCTAACGAAATTTTGCTTTATTTCCTCTGTGATAGATAGGAAACAGTACCATTTTTTAAAATAGTGAAGTGTAAAACGGTGGAATGCGTCGTTGTATTTACTGTTCTTTGCCTTTGCTGCCTTCTACAGGTGTTGAGGAGGGGTGTGGAGGGGAGGGTTTGCCGTCTTCATTTTAAACATCCAAAACCAATACTCAATTTCAAAGTGGGGGGGGGGGCAGTTATTTGCATTCAGTGCATTTGCATTCACTTCAGGAAGTATTTCTCAAAATCTCCATTTAAAATGGTTCTTTAAGCAAAAATTTGATCCAGATGCAACTATGTGGAAAAATACTTGGTTAAGATACATTAGCAAAATGTGTTTTGGAGATGTTTTACTGTCAATTCCAGTTTATTTGACTTCAGTATGATAAAACTGTATTCTTAATGAGTAGTGTTAGATATACATATTATGTAGGTAACCTACTGGACAGTTTGCAGATTAAGGTTTTATTTCCATTTTAAATTGCTTTCTCACTTTTGGCCTTTTCATCTATCCTTTTCAAATTGACTCTCGTTTCCCCTATCTGTAGTAGAGCAGAGGAAAAGAGTGTTAAGTGTGGATCACCAAAAACTTGCATAGGTCTTAAAGCACTTTATGAATAAACATACATGATTGAAAAGCTGGATATACCTGGGTATTTAACTCTCAAGAAAGGTGCTATTGGGCTGTTGATCTGATTGACTTAAAGCAGACTAGTTAGAAGGACACAGATGACTAGATAACAATTGATTTGGTTGTCCTGTGCAAGCTACTTTTTTTTAACCCTCCTCAGCATGTGTTGTTATTTTACCATTCTTTGTGTACGTTCCTTACAAAGGCTTTGGGGAATGGGTGGGTTACACTTCGCTATAAGAAAGAATTGTCACAGAAATCTGATTATCTTTGTCATTTTAAGTACCCCACCCCATTTAAATTACTTTAGCAATTTAAAAAATGTATTGCAAAATTAGTATCTTAAATTCACATCTCCAAAATGCTTTGAAATCCCTCCACACACATACACTTTTTTCTGTTTGAAAAGCATATTCAGTACACTTACTCTTTTGGAGAAAATAATTATTTTGACTTTGAAAGTTAAGATTTTTTTTTAAAGGAATAAAATATTGTATTTGCATTCTTTTTTTGGAATTGAAGTTGTGGTTAGAAAACAGTTTTGTGACTCAGTTTTTTAATACTGAAGGAAAAGTTCTGTCTCAATTCCACTAAACTTTTTTCAACATTAGCAGGTCTTAAGTAAGGTAAGTGTTACCTTTTAGTATGAAATGGCATAATAGAAAATTTCTTGGTGGCTACAGAGTAAGTTTCAAACTAGTTTCTATACAAATTATTTTAAAAACTCTGTAGAGCTGTAAGACCCCTGATTTTTTTCTTTGCACACCAAGAAGGTATGCAGGTAATATAATTTACTCAAGAAGTGTTATATGGTGTTAGGTTTTAATAATATCTGTGTTCCTAAAAAATGTTTGTAAAATACATTTAAAGTACACCAGGGGAGCTTGGTTTTCTATAATGAATGGTGAAGAAACCTTGATAAAGTGATCCATCATTTGGTGGCTTGAGTAATCAAGCTCCTGTTTGTTCAAATGAAGGCTGTAGTTAATCATTTTCTCAAACCAGGAACAACTATATTAGAAATTAAGAAAAATAGTTCAGTGCTAAGAATTTTTAAGTGTGAACTTTAATTTAATTGGTTTTAAAACTCTGTTGCTTGAACCACTTAACGGATTTTTCCTGGATGGCTTGAGACTTCCTCTGACAACCCAGCAGCTGCTTTTTTTGTTTGTTAAATGTATTGTACTTGAATATAAGAATTTCTTTGAAAAAAGAAATCTGCGCATAAAGGAAACTTTTAAAGCCTCTGCTTTGTAATTCATTAATTCGTATTACCTTTATTTAGCATTTACTGTGTGCCTGGCCGTGGAGATACCAAGATAGAGATTGTGTAGCTTGAGCTTTAGTTGAAGAGGTAGTAACTATAAAGGAGTGAATAAGTACGTACAAATACTAAAAAATGCAGAAAAGGTAACTATTTCTATCAGGTGCTCTTTGGGAATTATTTACAGAATAATCATTTGAATTTGGATGCATTAACTGCAAATAGGAGTTTGAATATAAGAGAGATGGTAAACAAGGTTGGTCTTTTTTTCACTGTATTTTGGAGGTTGACGGTCCACAATACCTTAGATTTGCAGTAAAAATAGATGTTAATGTTTGGTCATGTCTTTGTGTTTGACTCCTTAGAACTATTACTTGGGAATAAGAGTTATGTATAACTTCGTAATTTTAGGGTTAAAATATGATGTGTGTGTGTCAGTTGGTTAGATTCTCAAGCTTTTTTCATCATGAAGAGTTAATGGTAAAAGTAAATTTTCATTTTTCTAGCTTCACACTAGATTTAGCCTATTTTGTTCCTGAACAGTATTTTATTGAGCAGCTAGGGCACTGTGAATAATACAAGGAAATATAAAATATTACTCCCTTAGAAGAGCTTATAGCTTTGTTGGGGAGAGAGCTTGACAATTTAGGAATGGTTGGATACCAGCTCAAGATAGAGTAGAAGAGCCATATAGAAGGCAGGACATACTGATTTTTAAAATCAGTGTAAAGGAATTTAGATAAAGGAGATAAGATTTAGAAGTTGGGGAAGATTGCGATGAGTAAGAAGAAAGACAAGTAAGTTAATGACACTGTGGACCAAAAAGCACGGGGAAGTGAAGATAGATTGGCTGGTGAGGGGAAAATAGGTAAAAATTTAAGAGCATCACTTTGTACCTTTTGAGTGAAATTGAAAGATTTAGGGAAAAGTATTAACACAAGGTTAATAGAAGGAGTGTTGGTGAAATAATTCTTGTGTTACTCTTTATCTTCTTTGTTGTATTTGGCGTTACTAGCAACCTTGGAAAAACTTGTACATTGGTTGTTATAGTTTATTAATTTTCTTCCTGTTGATCATGTATTCTTCCTGATCCAAAATTTTGTTTCTTTCCATACTTACCTTTTCTTACCTTTTCAGAACCAAATAATAATTCTTTTTATTTACTTATTTTTATTTTGATTGCTTGGAGAACTAGTGGAAAATTAGCATTTCTATGATCTGGGGAATTGAAAGATCCAGATTTCTTCTTTATTAACTAAGTAACTAAATGTTTCTTATAAGAGTATTAAATGGTCTCTTAAATAATTTTAAGTTTATGATCTTGAAATTTATGTTACTGATTTTGATGTTGCCTCATTTCATTTCTATATTTTCATTTCTCTTTAGAAATACTGTCACCTGAAACTCAAGTGACACCACCATCTGTTGCTGAAACTGATTAGTTTTTCGTTAAGAAACATTGATTCATTTGTCTTTATTTCTTAAAATTAGCAGCCAGTCACCAAATTCTTTTTCTTGGATTTTTCTTTTCAATTCTGTGGTAGTTCAGGTGCTTTTAAGCCTCCAGGATTTGTCCATCCTTTGGGCTTTGTGCCTCAGCAAATCTAATTTTGTATTCCATTTCTAGCTTATAATGATTTCTTATTGCTTATTACAAGGTCTAACTCCTGCTTGTCCTTGAAGACCTCCTATAGTCATACCTTATATCTTCAGAAATAAACAAAATAGTAAGTCTACTTTTCAGCATGCAACTGTGCTCAACCACTCCACCTTAATCACACACCTGGAATGACTTTTTGAAATTCAAATCCAGTTTATTTTACAAAGTTGATTCAAATCCTTTATTCTCACTGAAACTTAATCTATTCCGGGGGTCTGCAGGTTATGGTCCTTGGACCAGATTGGCCTTCTGTCCTATTTCTGTATATGGCTTTTTAGATTTTGAAATGGTTGAAGATACAACTGAAAGAATAATATTTTGCAATATGTTAAAATAATATGAAATTCAAATTTGTGTTCATAAACACAACCACGGTCATTCATTAAGTATCGTGTATGGCTGTTTTGTGCTGTGACAGCAGAGTTGAATAGTTACTAACAGATACTGTATGAGATGCAAAGCCTAAAACATTTACTGTTTGGCCATTATACAGAAAAAGTTTTCCAAACCCTGATCTATTCCAACTTGCACTGATCTTTCATGTTTTTGAATTCTTACTGCATTTATCAGTTCCATGGTATAGCACATTGCCTTTGTCTTCTCAGTTATGGTGCCATAAAGTTTCTTTAAAAATTTGGGGGGAATTTATTTTGAGCCCTTTTTTTTTTTTTCTTTCAATCTATACCTTCTTTTTAGTCTATATGTGTTCCTGAGATTCTTATCCAACCTCTAATGTTCCCATCAAGAAAATTGTTAAGTCTTACCTAACGTATTTTGTATAATGAAAATAATGATTTTCCTCTGTTTTTTTGTTTGTTTTTTTGATTTTCCTCTGTTATAGCATTATAATCTTGAATGTCAAATCATGACCTTCCCCTTACTTCTCTGTTCTCCAGTGAGAAGACCTCAGATTCTGGAAGGGAGGTGAACCATATGCATAGCACTAGCTTAGTGGACTTCCCTATACTATACCTTTGTACCCTCAAAACCTCTGACATAAAGCTCAGATAGTAGCTAAGCACAGTAAATACTTAGTGGGTTGTTTACATAGGTTGATATAAATGGAATGACCTTTGGTTCTTCTGTTTTCATCACAGAGTGAGGACATGGTCTAGAAAGAGTTTAGAATAACTTCAAGGCTTTGGACATAACACGTTAGAAGATAGTTTTCATTAAATAATAGGGTAGTTAATCTGTTTGGAAATAATTTAGGTCATTGGCTTTTAAATATTTTATGCAGTGAAACTTTTTTTCAAACAATAAATACTTGAAATATCAAAAGATAAAAATGAATAAAAGCAGAATTGTCTTTGTTGAGTAGGGCTTGGGGTGCTCCCAAAGTACTGCCTACTTGGACCCTCCTGGAAGTACTTCCATTGAGCCTTCAGGCTTAACTAATTTGTCTTGACAAGACTTTTGGTCTTGAAAAAAAAAAAACCTCTGGACTTTTATATTAGAATATACTGCTGTACTGATAGTCTTTGGGCCCATAGCATTGTTGTAATTTTTAATTTTGACTACAAATACGACTTCAAGATTGCCTAGTGGTTTAGGATCTGAGTATGGAGATTGACCCATTTAGTCATCAAATATTTGAGTACCCACTGTGTATCAGGCGCTGTTCAGGGTGATGGGAATATGGTAAAACAAATAAACAACTACAACCAAAAAATAGAACAAAATCTCTATCCTAACATAGTTTAATCCTGAATCCTACCAAGATATGCTTTCAGGTTATTTAGTCACTATGTAAGTTGTTGAAATTTTTAATAGATTCTCTTTTCATTCACTTGATTATAGTTTTGTGTAAAGACCGGTTCATAGGAATGCTGTATTTAGCATTCCATTCAGCCTTAAGATTATGTGCTTATGTGGTAGAAAACTTGGTCAAAGACAATATTATGGAATATAATTGACTTTTCTACAGGTATTACATTGTTTTTACTTAGTTATCATGTATGTTAAAATGGCTTTTCTCTTCTAATTTTTCATAGCATTGATAAATTTGTTATTGAGAATGAACAGCATTAAGAAAAGTAATACTATATCAATATTGTACCATATTCATCTTTAGTAATTCATTTGATACTTTTATTAAGCTAGTGTAGATTGCCTGAAATTTTGAAATATATGAAATCTTCAGACTTGGATCTGTCTTTTCTCAAATATTTGTTTATATAGGGGATATTTTATTTGACTTAAAGAAGATGGAACATGTAACTACAAAGATCCTTCTGTGTAATTAGGTCTTGAAAGTGTAATTTCTTATAATATTTGTGATTCTAAAAAATGTTTCAAAAACAAAAACTAGATGGTTATTCTGGCTGAATATATTATAGATCATAGTCTTCATTCTGATGCTTAATTTTTGACTTTTTGGGACCTTGAAATGCATGTGCATTTCCTCCATTAATAGTTTTTTAAATTAATTAATTTATTTTAGCGAGAGCATGAAGGGGGGTGGGCAGAAGGAGGGAGAGAGAATCTTAAGCATACTCTGTGCTGAGCGCAGAGCCCGACTCGGGGGCTTGATCTCACTAACCTGAAGTCACTACCTGAGCTGAAACCAGTACGCTCAGCTGACTTGAGTCACCCGCACGCCCTTCCATTAATAGCTTTAGAAAACCTTTTAGATTAATATAGTACAGTGCTTATTTAGAAAACATAATGTGATTTCCTCTTTTTTTTTGGCCAAAGAATTAAGAACATTTTGATTTTAATATTTGTTAGGACTCATGGATTTATTGAGTAGCAAGTACATAGGAAGCACTCTTGGAGGCTTTTGAAATACATTGGTGAAATAAAAGATTTGTGCCTTTGTGGATCTTTATTAAATATGGTCTGGGGTGGGGAGAAGGATAGAGTTAATGACAAGTAATAAATAAGTTGTATAGTAACATAGGAATTAAGAGGCAAGGAGGGTTTTGGGGGTTATTAGGAAAAGTAAGTGTAAAGGCAGAGACGTGCTGAGGAACAGTGTTCCTCAGTGTGACTGGTGCAGAGTGAGAATGGGAGAATATATGAGAGTAGGTCAGAGAGCAAGATAGGGTTGGAGAAGATAGATCTTATAGTATTCCATAGAAAGGATTTGACTGTGACTTTTAGGAGCCCCTGGAAGGTTTTGGGCCTAAGAATGGGAAGCTCTGACTTAATGTTTAAAAGAAACTCTGGCTGCTCTGGTAGTAATAGACAGGGGAAGAGGAGCAGGAATGGAAGCAGGGAAACTAGTCTGGAAGCCTTTGGAATAATCTGGGGCCAGATATGATGGTGGATGGGGTCAGAATTAGAGCAATAAATGTAATGAGAAGTGATAAATTCTCCATATATTTTGAAGATAGGACCAACAGGAATTTCCTGACAAAGTATAGTAACTTTAAAGTATAGAATCTTAAAATTATAGCTTTTATTTATGAATGTAAGCTTTGTGAGAAGGTACAAAACAAATTTTGGTTTAAGTCCAGAATTACTAAGAATTGATTCTTCCTAGATTCCCTGTAGAACTTGAAAAATTTTCTTTCAGAAAGTCACTTCATGTTATTAAAACTCCATTAAAAGGAGCATGTTGTGTTTGAATGGTTTAGTCACATATCTTAGAAAACTCAGTCATAGATGGCTTCATTTTTAAGACAATTTTAGGGACCAGTCAACAGAATATTGGGCAGATAGTTGCCCTCTCCCTCCAATTCTCATCAACTGTAGTTCTACTCAAATTATACATTGTTGTTAATTTCTGGGAAGGCACTTAATCTAAACATTTCCTTCAAATGGTTGTAAGTTAAACTTAAAGGTAGAATGAGAAACTGCATTGCTGGGGCACCTGGGTGGTTCAGTTGGTTGAGAGTCAGCCTTTGGCTCAGGTCGTGATCCCTGGGGTCCTGGGATCGAGTCCCACATCAGGCTCTGTGCTCGGTGGGAGTTGGCTTCTCCCTCTAGCCCTGTCTTCCCTGCTCCTTCTCTCTCTCTAGCAAATAAATAAATAAAATCTTAAAAAGAAAAAAAAAGAAACCACATTGCAAACTGTTGAAAAGCAGTACTACTGCTTAAGAAAATAAAGATTGGTTATCCAGAGACTCCTTTTAACTGGATGGCTTTGAATAGATCATTGCTACTTTTGTCATGGTTTCTTCAAGGGTAAAAATAGGAGAAAATGAGAACAAGTTACATAAAAGTAAAGTCACATCAAAAATTGGAAAGTTGTATGGATCAACATAATCAAATATTATCATTAAACAAATTTGAAAGGAATTTTCAAATAAATCGAATAGCCTGCATATAGATATTGGCCATTAGTTTATTACTAGGAGCACACACAAAAAAGAGGGGATTTTTTTTTTTTTTTTTTTTTTATCAGTGCAGAAGAAAAACTACCTTGGTTAGTTAATGGACAGTAATTTTGACCTGGATGTTGAGGGCCAGTGGATAATTCATGTATGTATAAACTATCCAGGTGACTGAAATTAAATGCCCTTATAACCTGTTACAGCCAAACTCATGAAAGCTCTCTTTCTCCCATGAGGTGGTAATACCATACTCACCCAAACAAATAGCAAAATGTTTTTGAGGACAGGTGATGACAGTTTTTTCCCTAGTCTGTTGGTTTCTCAAGTTTTTTTAAACTCTGAAAACATTTTTTTTAAAATATTAAAGCTTTGGGAAAAAATTTTTAAAAGATCTTTTGAGTTAAGTAAACTTGTAAATCAGATAAAGCATGTACTGCTTTGATGATTGAGTTGGAGGGAGAGAGCAACTATTTGTCCAGTGTTCTTTTTTACCACCTGTAGGTGAAAGAATTTTCCACCACCATTTGAAAATCACTTTGTAGTGACTCATGACATAAGCTCTGGAGCTGATTTCAAAATAACCAGGAGATAGCCTTCCTGAAAGAAGAACATGGATGTTCCTCAGTGTCTAATTGGTAGTTTATTGTGAATTTGGTGTGAAAACCATAAATGTCACACAGAGTTACCTCATTTTTAATTTAAAGTTTAATATTCATGATTCAGAGCCTGCCACTATCAAATTTATTAGGATGTATGTTGAAACCTCAGTATTAAAATTTATCCTCAATATAATCGTTTTATTTCTCATTAGATAAAAAGCCTTCCAGAAAGGGTAATAACTTCATGCCTCCACTCATCTTCATTTAATTTTAAGGCCCTTTTCTTTCTGTAACTTTTAAAATACATTTTATGATGAGTGTTTTCATTTCTGCTTATACTCTATAACTTAAAATAGGTGTCTCAGTATTCTGAGGTATATGCTGTAGGAGAGCAGGAATGTTTCTTTTAATGTGTTTGGAATAAGCATATATGAGAAATGAATAAAGAAGTGACTGTTAAGGCAAGGGATTAGGTCTGTAGTTAAGAATTTTCTATAATACTCAGGTTCATAGGACTTTGTAATGTTAACTTTTCTATTAACTTTGTGTCTCTTAAACTGGAAGGCAGGGGACAGTCTTAACGTGTCTTTGAATTGCTCTTAGTTTTTAGAATAGATTTTTGTTTAATAAAGAGCTATATGTAGTGCTAGTGTTCATATTGTTTAACATGAAAATTCCCCAGAGTAATCACTAGGTATGTTTTCTTTTGATGTACATCTTAAAGCTTATTGTCTGCAGTTTTCTGCTTTTCTAGTAAGAAGGAAGGGTAGACCTTGTGTTTTACTGTGTTTTCACTTTTTTTCTTAATTGTTGTAGAATCATTGTGCTGTTTTCATGAACTAATTTCATTTTGCCTTTTTATCACTGTGTATGATTTTGTTATCCAGTTCATTCGCTTTGTTTTCTTATCAGTAAATACAAATATTCTTTCATGCAGTTTAGGTAAAGAAAGTTAAACGTGGTGCTAGGTGCAATTACCCAATTTAACCAGATTAAGATTTTTTAGAAGTTCTACTAATGAAAAAGAGTTAATAGGATTGGATGGGACTACCCTAATTTCTTTTACTTCTAATTATTGTGTATATTGCTGCCAGATAAATATTTTTAAGTCACAAGTCTGATCACGTCATTTTTTACAAAAAAAAATCTTTTGACAGCGGGGCACCTGGGTGGCTCAGATGGTTAAGTGTTTGCCTTCAGTTCAGGTCATGATCTCCAGGTCCTGGGATAGAGCCCTGCATCCAGGTCTCAGCTCAGCGGGGAGCCTGCTTCTCCCTCTCCTTTTGCCTCTCCCCCTGCTTGTGCTTCCTCTGTCTCTATTTCAAATGAATAAATAAAATCTTAAAAAAAAAATCTTTTGACAGCTTCACTGGTTCCAAGAATCAAACTAATACAGAATTCTAATACTTCTTAAACTCTTTTTGTTTGCTAGGCACTTAACATTTAAAAAGATGATTTAGTTCTTTAATTTGTATAGATAAGCAGCCCCATTTTATAGATGGGGGAAACCATGACACAAGTGGCTTCAATTTTACTGTTGTCAAAAACTCATAAATAACAGCTTTGAGGTTAGTTCTCTTTATTCATGGTTTTCTACTTGTGTTGCTCCTTCAACATGGGATTATTTTGTTGTGAAAGTGAATCTAATAATGCTTTGTTTGAATATCATATGGCAGGTATTACTAATATTTGTAGTTGAGGCTAATAGAATACACTTCAGAAATACAAAAGTAAATCTGAAATTTTAATTTTTAATATTATTTTACCAGAAATAATAGTCATAATTTTAAATTATAATAACAATTTCTTTAATCATTAGTTGTTAGTATAGTAAATGTATAATTTGAATAGGTGTTTACTTGCAGTTGAGGTCAGTGTAGAAGCCAGGTATTTGGGGGCAAATGATGGTTCCTTTCTTACCTCTTTATTTTTTTTTCTATGTTCTTTATTTTGTCTGGATTGAAGATAATTTTCACATATGTTGATGTACACGACTTGGTATTTTCCCTGTCTTGTGAAATTTTGATGTGGTAGAAATGATGAATTACTTTTAATTCAACCTCAAAAGAGTGTGAAGAATCTAAAAATAAAAACTTCTATAAAAGACTGATTGATTGCTTTCACGTAAATAACCTAAATTAAATTACATGCAACTCTTCAAGGTTATTTCATGTTGTTGGTATATCAAATATTTCTCAAAGATTGTCTCAAATATACAATCTCAAAATTCTTTAGCTTGGTGCTACTCAAAATGTGGTCCATGAGCTTTTTGTAATTACTCTTGAGAGGAAATGAATATAGAAATCAAGAACATTTAGAAATAGTTAGACAGTAATTTTATGTCTCTTGAATCTAATTGGGGTTTAGATTTTTTAAAAAATTTCATTTATTGGGTCTTGCAAATTTGGACTTGCAGATATGAAATAAAAATTGATCCTCCACCTTGATAGTTTGAGAAACATTGGTCTAGTTAAATACTCTCAATATTTGTATTAACTGTCCATGTCTGTTTTCCTGTTTGAAGTATTTGAATATTTTAAATTTGTTTTGGGGCATAAAATGTGATAGATTTCACAGGAGCGTGTTGAAACTTTATGAAAAATTTTATTTAATTGTAAAATCTTCCTAAATTTATATGAGATTCCGTATTAGGGAACAAGCTTTGAGGAACAGTGTAATAGAAAGGTTGTTTTTGAAAGTTGTGAGGGAGTCATTATGGCAACTAGTACATTTGATTATCACCAACATAGTCTAGTCACAGAAGGCAGGAAAATTGAGGGAGGGGGAAAGACTAGTTATTTCTTCAGACTTGTAGGAAGGACTAGAGACAAAATGTACATTTGGTTAGTTGGGGCTTATTTTAAATTTTCTGAGACATTACCTTAAATTATGTGTGTAGTTATTTTAATTGTTAGATTTGTTTTAAATTTTGAAGTCATCTTGCGTTTATAACAGTAAATCATTAACAGTCTTTATGGTGGTTTCCTAAAATACATGTAATATTTGTTGTTAATGTCCATAGTTCTTTCTTATGAATATCTTTAGTGTGTATATAATGTGAAGTGTAATTCGTGATTAAGTTTTGTCCTTTTTCTCCTCTTTCTAGGAAGATGATCCATATGATCTTGAAGACCTTTCTGCACAGAAATGAGGGAAATACAAAGAACCAAATATAGTTCTGAACTTTGGGATCTGTATTTTGAGATGATTTTATTTTCAGAATGAGAAGTATATCTGGCTTTCTTTATGAATGTAGAGACATGAGAAGAGAGTTATGATGGCAAAAAACAAAGAGCCTCGCCCCCCATCCTATACTATCAGTGTAGTTGGACTCTCTGGGACTGAAAAAGACAAAGGTAACTGTGGAGTTGGAAAGTCTTGTTTGTGCAATAGATTTGTACGCTCAAAAGCAGATGAATATTACCCAGAGCATACTTCTGTGCTTAGCACCATTGACTTCGGAGGACGAGTAGTAAACAATGATCACTTTTTGTATTGGGGTGACATAACACAAAATGGTGAAGATGGAGTAGAATGCAAAATTCATGTCATTGAACAAACAGAGTTCATTGATGACCAGACTTTCTTGCCTCATCGGAGTACGAATTTGCAACCATATATAAAACGTGCAGCTGCCTCTAAATTGCAGTCAGCAGAAAAACTAATGTACATTTGCACTGATCAGCTGGGCTTGGAACAAGACTTTGAACAGAAGCAAATGCCTGAAGGGAAGCTCAATGTAGACGGATTTTTACTGTGCATTGATGTGAGTCAGGGATGCAATAGGAAGTTTGATGATCAACTTAAATTTGTGAATAATCTTTTTGTCCAACTATCAAAATCAAAAAAACCTGTAATAATAGCAGCAACTAAATGTGATGAATGCGTGGATCATTATCTTAGAGAAGTTCAGGCATTTGCTTCAAACAAAAAGAACCTTCTCGTAGTGGAAACATCAGCACGATTTAATGTCAACATTGAGACATGTTTCACTGCACTGGTACAAATGTTGGATAAAACTCGTGGCAAGCCTAAAATTATTCCCTATCTGGATGCTTATAAAACACAGCGACAACTTGTTGTCACAGCAACAGATAAGTTTGAAAAACTTGTGCAGACTGTGAGAGATTATCATGCAACTTGGAAAACTGTTAGTAATAAATTAAAAAATCATCCTGATTATGAAGAATACATCAACTTAGAGGGAACAAGAAAGGCCAGAAATACATTTTCAAAACATATAGAACAACTTAAACAGGAACATATAAGAAAAAGGAGAGAAGAATATATAAATACTTTACCAAGAGCTTTTAACACTCTTTTGCCAAACCTAGAAGAGATTGAACATTTGAATTGGTCAGAAGCTTTGAAGTTAATGGAAAAGAGAGCAGATTTTCAGTTATGTTTTGTGGTGCTAGAAAAAACACCTTGGGATGAAACTGACCATATAGATAAAATTAATGATAGACGAATCCCATTTGACCTCCTGAGCACTTTAGAAGCTGAAAAAGTTTATCAGAACCATGTACAACATCTCATATCAGAGAAGAGAAGGGTAGAAATGAAGGAAAAATTCAAAAAGACTCTGGAAAAAATTCAGTTCATTTCACCTGGGCAGCCGTGGGAAGAAGTTATGTGCTTTGTTATGGAGGATGAAGCCTTCAAATATATCACTGAGGCTGATAGCAAAGAGGTGTATGGTAGGCATCAGCGAGAAATTGTTGAAAAAGCCAAAGAAGAGTTTCAGGAAATGCTTTTTGAGCACTCTGAACTTTTTTATGATTTAGATCTTAATGCAACACCTAGTTCAGATAAAATGAGTGAAATTCATACAGTTTTGAGTGAAGAACCTAGATATAAAGCTTTACAGAAACTTGCACCTGATAGGGAATCTCTTCTACTTAAGCACATAGGGTTTGTTTATCATCCCACTAAAGAAACCTGTCTTAGTGGCCAAAATTGTACAGACATTAAAGTGGAGCAGTTACTTGCTAGTAGTCTTTTGCAGTTGGATCATGGCCGCTTACGGTTGTATCATGATAGTACCAGTATAGATAAAGTTAACCTTTTCATTTTAGGGAAGGATGGCCTTGCTCAAGAACTAGCAAATGAGATAAGAACACAATCCACTGATGATGAGTATGCCTTAGATGGAAAAATTTATGAACTTGATCTTCGGCCAGTTGATGCCAAGTCGCCTTACTTCTTAAGTCAGTTGTGGACTGCCGCCTTTAAACCACATGGGTGCTTCTGTGTATTTAATTCCATTGAGTCATTGAATTTTATTGGGGAATTTATTGGAAAAATAAGAACTGAAGCTTCTCAGATCAGAAAAGATAAGTACATGGCTAATCTTCCATTTACTCTAATTCTGGCTAATCAGAGAGATTCTATGAGTAAGAATCTACCAATTCTCAGGCACCAAGGGCAACAATTGGCAAACAAGTTACAATGCCCTTTTGTAGATGTACCTCCTGGTACATATCCTCGTAAATTTAATGAAACCCAAATAAAGCAAGCTCTCAGAGGAGTATTAGAATCAGTTAAACATAATTTAGATGTGGTGAGTCCAGTTCCCATCAGTAAGGATGTATCAGAAGCTGACCTGAGAATTGTCATGTGTGCCATGTGTGGTGATCCCTTTAGTGTGGATCTTATTCTTTCACCCTTCCTTGATTCTCATTCTTGTAGTGCTGCTCAAGCTGGACAAAATAATTCCCTAATGCTTGATAAAATCATTGGTGAAAAAAGGAGGCGAATACAGATCACAATATTATCATACCATTCTTCAATTGGAGTAAGGAAAGATGAGCTGGTTCATGGGTATATATTAGTTTATTCTGCCAAACGGAAAGCGTCAATGGGAATGCTTCGAGCATTTTTATCAGAAGTTCAGGACACCATTCCTGTACAGCTGGTGGCAGTTACTGACAGCCAAGCAGATTTTTTTGAAAATGAGGCCATCAAGGAATTAATGACTGAAGGAGAACACATTGCAACTGAGATCACTGCTAAATTTACAGCACTGTATTCATTATCTCAGTATCATCGGCAAACTGAGGTCTTTACACTGTTTTTCAGTGATGTTCTAGAGAAAAAAAATATGATAGAAAATTCCTATTTATCTGATAATACAAGGGAATCAACCCATCAAAGTGAGGATGTTTTTCTACCATCTCCCAGAGACTGTTTTCCATATAACAACTACCCTGATTCAGATGATGATACAGAAGCACCGCCTCCTTATAGCCCGATTGGAGATGATGTACAGTTGCTTCCAACACCTAGTGACCGTTCTAGATACAGATTAGATTTAGAAGGAAATGAATATCCTATTCATAGCACCCCAAACTGTCATGACCATGAACGCAACCATAAAGTGCCTCCACCTATTAAACCTAAACCAGTTGTACCTAAGACAAATGTGAAAAAACTGGATCCAAACCTTGTAAAAACAATTGAAGCTGGTATCGGTAAAAATCCAAGAAAACAGACTTCCCGGGTGCCTTTGGCACATCCTGAAGATACGGATCCTTCAGATAATTATGCGGAACCCATTGACACAATTTTCAAACAGAAGGGCTATTCTGAAGAGGTGTATGTTGTCCCAGATGATAGTCAGACTCGCATTATTAAAATTCGAAACTCATTTGTAAATAACACCCAAGGAGATGAAGAAAATGGATTTTCTGATAGAATGTCGAAAAGTCATGGGGAAAGGAGGCCTTCAAAATACAAATATAAATCTAAAACCCTGTTTAGTAAAGCCAAGTCATACTATAGAAGAACACATTCAGATGCAAGTGATGATGAGGCTTTCACCACTTCTAAAACAAAAAGAAAAGGAAGACACCGTGGAAGTGAGGAAGATCCACTTCTTTCTCCTGTTGAAACTTGGAAAGGTGGTATTGATAATCCTGCAATCACTTCAGACCAGGAGTTAGATGATAAGAAAATGAAGAAGAAAACCCACAAAGTAAAAGAAGATAAAAAGGTAAGTTTAACTCATAGTAAGTGATGTTCATAAAGATGTTTGTTTTTGCTTTTTAAAATACGTATTTAAATTTTTTAAGATAATGAATTTGACATCATTGAGAACTTAGGATACCTTGTGTCATTCATTAAATATAATTAGCAACTCTTTAATTTTCTGAATATTTTGTGAGGGTGAATTATTTTCATTACTTTTTAAATTGCCTTTTACTTGTGCCTTATTTAGTGTAGAAGTTTGAATTCATATTCTTCAGTATAATCATTCTAGGTGAATATGTTTATTTTCCTAATAGAAACCCAGATATAGAGTGATTTTGCTTTTTTGTTTGTAAGCATTCCGTTTATATCTTTTTGCCTTCTTTGACCTATCAGTTTTGCAAAATTAATTTGATATACCTGTCTCATTCAAGGATATTAACAATATAGTCAAACTTATAATTTGTAATATTGGAAATTTACTAATAGTTCTAGGAATCTCTTTTGTGGATGGTGGTGTTTTGCCTAAAGACATGTAGAAAAGTTTCTGAAGTTTGAGTTGTAGCATTCTGACTAAATAGCAATATCTGTTTTCAGTAGATAGTAATTTACCTGATGGTATTAAGTACTAAAAACTTAAATATGTATGCTAAGTTGTATTTAATAATTTTCATTAGATCTTTATCACAGTGGTACTTTAGCACCTTCACTTCTAGTACTCTTTGACTCTTGAGTGTGCACAAACTTTGTTCAAGATATTTATGGTTTTAAGATGGCCTTCAGCAGACTTTTATTCTCTATATTGATAGTTTCTTCATCAGTTATGTCCATAGTTTTAATACGTTTACTACAGGTACTCTCAACACATGCTACTAGCTAAATATCTTTGGCATCTTTCATACTCAGCCTATTATCACTAGTCCTCCCTACACGTTTTATCACTGCCAAAAAAACTTGAGCATTTTTTCTCAATTTGCTTATGTTATTAATACTACTTACTGCTTATTAACGAAGATAAAGCATTGACAGTCATTCCATTTTAAATTGCTTTTGTGTGTGTGTTATTTTTCCATTTTTGATTGTAAGTCTACTTAATTGTTTTGGTAACTTTCTGTTAAAATTTCAACTTAGAGAATAGTTGCAGGAAGAGTAAAAGGAGCTTTTCTATACCCTT
The DNA here is from genome assembly GCF_011800145.1 of Mirounga leonina. Taxonomy (NCBI): domain Eukaryota; kingdom Metazoa; phylum Chordata; class Mammalia; order Carnivora; family Phocidae; genus Mirounga; species Mirounga leonina. Next base: position 384,113 of record NW_023270829.1, on the reverse strand, counting down.
TACTGAGATTTACCAGCTCTTTACATTTTGCCCCTCTTCGTTGATCTGTTTGGTGTGGGTATTTATTGGGGTTTATTCATTTTGAGCCCTGTGAGATTAAGTTGGAGATGTTGGGCTCTTTTTACTGTTAAATACTTTATTTCCTAAGAATAAGAGCATTATCTTAAATAGCAACAGTACAGGTACCAAAATCAAGAAATTTAATGATGATACAGTATTATTATTTAATATACAATCTGTAATCAAAAACAGATTTTGAACGTGTCGAACATCCTTCTCATTAGTTTTCTTTATATCTTCTCCCATTTTTTCCTAATTTTATTTAGTTTGGACAAAAGTGTATATATATTTTTTATTTTTTCACTTAGTTGTATTTTTCCATATTGCTCCATAGTATTTTGATTATACTTTTTAGTCATTACATTTTCCATTGAGCAAGTTGTATTAAAACTGGGTGATTAGGCTTCCAGGTTTTAAATTTTGCTATCATTTTTTATTGCAGTGGCCAATTTGCATAAAAGTTGTTCCTTTTCAGTCATTTCTTTAGGATAAATGTATAGCAATAGAATCACTAGATTGAAGACATGAGTATTCCGATGACTTGATATTTATTACTCTCCTCCTTTTAGTGTTAATTTCTTAACTAAGAGCGCTGTGCAGGGAAGGAATAAGCCAAATTTGTATTTATATTCTGAAATTTTAGCACAGCCTCTGATTCCAGTTAGTTTATTAATAATGTTCCTTGAATTGAACTAAATTTCCTCATACCTGATTTGTCTTATGTAGTCACTTAACTACACACATGGTCCCTGACTTAGGATTTTTCAACTTTATGATGGTGCAAAAACAATAACACATTCAGTAGAAACCATACTTAGAATTTTGAATTTTTATCTTTTCCTGGGCTAGGGAGATCCAGTATAAATACTCTCTTGTGATGCAGGGCAATGGTCGTAAGCTGTGGCTCCAGTCAGCCAGATGATGACAAGGGTAAACAACCATTCTGTTTTTCACTTTCAGTACAGTATTCAGTAAATTATAAGATACTCAACACTTTATTAATAGCATAGGCTTGTGTTAGATAATTTTGCGCACGTGTAGGCTAATGTGTTTTGAGTGCATTTAAAGTAGGCTAGGCTAAAGTGTGATCAGAATGTTAGGTGTATTAAGTGCTTTTTTAATTAATATTTCCAACTTACAATGGGTTTATTGGGATGTAACCCTGTCATAAGCTCAGGAAGATAAGCATTTTATTGATTCTAAAATTCAGCAGGTTTTTTTTTTTATTATTTTATAGCTCCTAAATCTGGATATGTCTAGTAATTGATGACATATGTTAATTAACACAGGATTTTATTCTTTCCTTTTTTTAGAGGTACATAAAATAATGGTGGTATTTACAATCACCTCATCTTAAAGTTACTGACTACAATTTGTCTTTAATTTTTATTACTATTCCACAGAGAAAAATGGGCCTAGATTCTCTTCCTCACAGTTGGAAATGGTTCATATATTTGATTCCACTCAATCTTTTGTTTAAATATACCTCTTTTCCATTTGGTGTCCATCTTTTCCTCACTTCTTTCGAAGTGGTGAGTCGGCTTTGAATCGTATTTATAATCTTTCAGTTGCCTTAACTCAGTAGTTTCAGTTGTCTTTTAGAGCTATTTTAGAATTTCCTTGCACTTCTGTATAACATTGCTTTAATTTTTAGATTCATGTATTATACTTGAATTCTAAGAAAATTGGAGAAATTGTATTTTAGAAGCTTTTACATCTGTAAGTAATTTTTAAATCAGGTGTCACTTAAGTGTTTGGTTTCTGTACCTGTGGTCTTAAAAAGATAAACATAGGTTACAGTGAAATTTCATAGATACTTACAGTGAAATTTCATAGATACAGTTTTGTGTCACAGTTATATTTTATGGCTTTGTATATATGCACAGTGAAATAGCTCACTCCAAGACTAACTTTATTATTTTTAATTTTATTTTATTTAAATTCATTTAATTAACATATAGTGTATTATTACACTATATGTTTCAGAGGTAGAGTTCATTGATTCATCAGTTGTATATAACACCCAGTGCTCATTACATCATGTGCCTTCCTTGATTCCCATCACCCAGTTACCCCATCCCCCCACCCCATCCCCCCCTCCAGCAACCCTCAGTTTGTTTCTATGGTTAAGAGTCTCTTATGGTTTGTCTCCCTCTCTGATTTTGTCTTGTTTTATTTTTATTATATCACAGTTATCCATGGTAGTGTTTTTTAAGCATTACAGAAAGGCTGGAGCACTTTAGTGCAACTTAGTTTGCCTAAAAATTATTTTCATTGTGTCATCTGGACTTCAGTAATTGTCCTCTCATGTTTCAGTTCAGTAAGCGTTCATTAAAAACCTGCTAAACACTTAAAGTCTGTACAGAAAGCTGTTGAAGGATATGAAAAGTTGAAGACATGCATTCCTTAAAGAGCTTAAATGGTAGTTTGAGAGATCGTACCTTGTGCTTGGGGCAGTGTTAAGAAAGTACTACTAGAGCAGTTTAAGGAAGCATAGTGTAATTGTTAAGAGCACATGGTCTAGAGCTAGACTTCTAGGATTTGAATTCAGGCTATGCCACTTACTAAGTGTAAGTGCGTAACCTCTCTGCGCTTCCAACTAGGAAGGTAGAGATAATCATACTTCTTAGGACTTCTTTGAGAAATCAGTTCATATTTATTTACAGCCGTGCCTGACACATTGGTAAATTTGTTAAATAAAAAAGTAAATACACTATTGTGCGATAGTATTGTTTACATATAAATATTAAAAGACTCTAGACAGATTGCCATAGAGTGTGTAGAGTTAATTTCACAAAACTTCATGAAGAGAAAGGTGTAAATCACCACTTTTGGATATTTTGATTGGCTTTGAAGAAGGAGAAAAGATATTTTAGGTGGGGAGAATCATTTGTACAGGGGCATAAAATTGTGACTAAAGTAAGGTGAGAGATGATACAAAACTGCCCTTATTTGGGTATTGAGAAATAGCATTGCATTTATAAAAATCTACTAAACTGAAGAGCTGTTTTAAATCTAAAAACAGTTAGTTAAGCAAGACCAGAGGAGCAGGGAAAGTTGTGTTGGACTTCAGGTTGAAGGTAAGGAAGAGATTGATGTCACGTAGTCTAGGTGGGAAGCTGATGTACATACACAGGGTTTTTTGTTTTTTTGTTTTTTTAATTTTTTAAGTGGGCTCCATGCTGAGCACCAAGCTCAGTGTGAGGCTTGAACTCACAACCCTGAGATCAAGACCTGAGCTGAGATCAAGAGTTGGACACTTAACTGACTGAGCCACCCAGGCACCCCCAGTTTATTTTTATTTATTTAAGAATTTATTTTAAAGTAATCTCTATACTATACCCAATGTGAAGCTCGAACTTAGAACCCCAAAATCAAGAGTGACATGTTCTACCAACTGAGCCAGGTACCCCTACATACTCAGTTTTAAAATTATAGGGGTACAGAGACCAAATGAGAAATCAGTAAAGCTGTAAGTTGATTCTTTAAGAAGGCTAGAAAAATAGATAAATATCCTGCAAGATTGATCAGAAAAAAAGAGAAGACATAATTAAATACTGAGAATGAAAAAGGAAACATAATTATAGATCAGATTAAAAAGAATAGAATACTGTCAACAATTTAATGTCAAGACATTAGAAAGTATAAACAAAATTAACTCCTAAAAATATGTAATTTACCTAGACAAGAAAGCTCTGAATAATCCTGTAACTATTAAATAGGTTGTAGTAGTTCTGTCCTGCACAAAAATCATTTTCCAGAAGACTTTTCAAGGAACCGGTCATTTCAGTTCTACAAACTGTTTCAGCAAACAGAAGGCAGGAGAATACATTCTTTAATTCATTCTCTGGGGGCTCCTGGGTGACTCAGATGGTTAAGCGTCTGCCTTCGGCTCAGGTCATGATCCCAGGGCCTTGGGATCGAGTCCCACATCGGGCTCCTGGCTCAGCGAGGAGCCTGCTTCTCCCTCCCTTTGCCTCTCTCCCTGCTCTTTCTTTCTCTCTCTCTCTCTCTCTCTGTATCTCTGTGTCTCAAATGAATAAATAAAATCTTAAAAAAAAAATTTAATTCATTCTCTGAAGTTCTCTAGTCTTAATTTCAGAACCAGACAAGGATGGTATAGGAAAGGAAAATTATAGTCCTGTTTTACTTAGGAGTGTATATGGAAGAATCCTAAATAAAATACAGATCCACAGACCATTGACTGCAATTTTGAAATCCAACAACTTACGAAAACCAAGTTGTTTTTGTTTTAACTTTGCAGCATAATCTGATTTGACCTGTTCTTGATGGCAGAATCTGATTTGAGGCTATTTTTAATCATTATTTATCTTATATAGAGTAAATATCTGTACAGTTCATTGCAAAAATATTAGTGTATTTAAATAACAGAGTACTGACCCGCAATTTAATGGGGTTACATAATTGACATTTTTTGTACTGTATGTTATGACTAATGTCTAAAAATTTCCAAATTCTAAAACCTGTTTTCCTCAAGGGTTTTAGGTAAGAGATTTTGGCCATGTAATAGCAAAAAACATGCAACAACAATATATGAAAGGCACTTTATAATTTAACAAATGCATAGAAAACTATGTTGTGAACAGATGAGAACCTTAACTTGAAGAAAGGTATCTACAGATAAACAAGTGAAATCTGCAACAAATATCCTAAATGGGGAAATGGATTCTTTTTTCAACCTGGAATGAGATAATGTACACACTGTCACCACTTTATTCAGTATTATGTGGAGATCCTACTCAAAGCAGTAAGATAGGAAAAAAGTAAAAGCATAAATATTGGAATGGAGGAAACAAAATTGTCATTATTGGCTGATGTGATAGTTTATGTAAAAGCCGAAAAGGATCTACAAATAAATTATTAGTAGATAGAAAAGTTAGCAAAATAGCTTGATATATGACAGTAACCAAAAGTCAATTGCATCTCTATATATCAGCAATAAAGAACTAGTAAAAATAGAGAAGGTATCACTTAAAAAAGCATGGTAGATTATCCAGTGCCTGGGGTATTTTAACATGTGCAGACCACTATGTAGAAAGGTAATAAAAGTATTGAAAGACAGTGAAAAAGATCTGAATAAATGGGGAACTCTAGTGCCTTCCTATCCATGAATATAGTGTATGATGAAGAAGTCACTGCTCTTCAGACTGATCTCTGGATTCAGTGTTTCATTCAAAGTGTAATTTCAGGTAATTTCACAACGGATTCTAACCCGTATATGGAAAAGTAAAGAGCCTAGAATAGGACACTGAAGAAGGGCAGAGGTGGAGTGGTGGTGATGGTTATATTTGCTTATTTTATCAGATAATGTAAACCTTTGGCATGTAAGACTGGTATTGCCACAGAAATAGGCACATTGACCAATGGAATTGAATAGAGCACCTCAAAACATACAGTCTTCTGGTTTGGAGCTGTTATTCCAACATGGTACCCATATGGGGCTCTTGGAGTGTGGCTAATCTGAATTGGGATATGCTGGTCTAGAGAGTAAGGAATGGCCTCCCTGAGAAGTACCATTTTAAGTCAGATCTGATGGGTTAATAGTACTTAACTAGGGGGGGCGCCTGGGTGGCTCAGTTGGTTAAGCGACTGCCTTCGGCTCAGGTCATGATCCTGGAGTCCCTGGATCGAGTCCCGCATCGGGCTCCTTGCTCGGCAGGGAGTCTGCTTCTCCCTCTGACCCTCCCAACCCTCCCCCCTCTCATGCTCTCTCTCTCTCAGTCTCTCTCTCTCAAATAAATAAATAAAATCTTTCAAAAAAAAGAAATAGTACTTAACTAGGGGAATAGTTGGGTGGATGGAAGAATATTTAGTGCTGAATGAATAGTGTTCATGTTGTAAAAGGGAATGTGATATGTTCTTTAAAGAGGACACTGTGGGTGGTCATTAATCTAATGAAGGTACTGGCATACCTTCTGTAAAGAGCCAGATAATAAGTATTTTAGGCTTTGCAGGTAATACAGCTTCTGTTACAACTGCTCATATCTGCTGTTGCAGTACCAAAAAAGCCATTGACAATATGTAAACAGATGAGTATGGCTGTTTTCAAAAACAGGCAGCAGGCTGGACTGGGTCCCTAGGCCATAGTTTGTTGACACTTGTTCTATGGGAGAGAGTAGTTCAAGGAAGAGTTGGGCCTAGACTTGGACCTTTTTAGCTCTGTTAGACGTTTTTGTTATTTAGCTTTAATTTGCAATTAGACAGTGGATGGATTTGAAATCACTTGGTTTTAGTGTGGAGAATTGGTTGAGTGATGGAAGACTAATTGGCATACTAGAGTAGTCTAAATAAACCATGATGAAGGCTTTGAGTAGTTGTAGTGGGGAGGGAGAATGGTGGCAGTGGAGAAAGTGAGATGGATTTGAGAGTACTTAAAATCCCTAAGATTTGATGATGTATTGTGTGGGGGAAGAGTGAGGATGGTGAATGAGATATGAAAGATACCTTCTTGGTTTTAGCTTATGCAGCTTCAACAGTGATGATGCTGTATATGATGTAGAACATTAGAAATTTACCAGGTTTGGATTTGGGGAGTGGGAATTAAAACTTGGGCTTTAGAGTTCAAGTGGAGATGTCAATTTGGCAGTTAGATATACCATTCCTCACAGGAGAGGTCTGAGTTGGAGATACATATTCAGGAGACAATGAAGTAGAGGTGGCAATAGATGAAATTGACTTAGGGTGAGAGTACAGAGGAGTGCCTGCGAGCCTTGAGGGACTGCCAGTGTTGAATGGCCAAGTAGTAGTAGAGATGATCTTTAAGAACAGTAGGTAAAGAATAATAGTAACACTTAACTCATTCTGAGCTGATCTCTTCACTTGTAAATGAGTGATTATAGTATTTGAAATTGTGGTAGAAATCAGAACTATGTGTTTCAAATGCTTGGCATGTAGCAGTACTTAATAAATGCTACTGTAGTATGTATCAGGCCTGAAATATCCCTGTATACTCTGGCTGTATTTCACAACAGTCCTTTGTCCCATTATGCTGGATTCGTTTCTGGACTTATTTTTAAATTAAATACTCTTAAGAATTCTGAACCTGACTTTATGCATTTTCTTTGCTGAGAGGAAGGGTCATTCTGTTTACCTTCATTCTTTGATTCCAAGATGGGAGCTATAGTCCAGGAATCTTTACTCAGATTTCTTAACACCTGGAAAATCTTAACTTTGGGACCCTAGTGGCATCTAACGAAGGCTCAGAGATCTGTTTCTCTTAAACTGGGCTTGTCATTCAAAGAAGGCTTTACACTTGATTGTCCTTTATATTTCAAAATGAGTTTAGTGTTAGTTATGAAATCCAAACCTGGTATGACATTTCTTGATTGCAACCCATAGGAATTGTTTTGTTTAAACCATACACATAAATATTTCTACATAAATGAAATCTCAAAAAATAATACTTGCTGCTACTGTGTATGTTATTTTGATGTTCTAGTCCATTACAGTGAAATGAGGGGATGCTGGTTGTGACCTGCTGAATTGATTTCATAACCTGCAGGTGTTTGAAAGTGCTTTAAGAGGAAGAACTGAATGAGAAATTTGAGTTGTATTGATAAAATTGCCGGTTTTTAACACACATTCGATGAAATGAGGTATAAGTGTGTTTAATCCAGTTTAGTTTCTCTTCAGTATCTATTTCAGTGCTCTTAGCTTGATTCAGACAGGAAATAGTAAGATACTTGGTGAATTTTATGGTGCATTAGAGTAAGTTGGTATTATGATGATTTTTCATTTTTAGCTTCTTTTAAAATTGTTTTTCTATCTTCTAGGTCCTGAATCTTTTCCTTCTCTTATTTATATTAGTGACTACCAATTCCTATTTTATTTTCAAATGTTGCTTCCAGTCCATATTCTTTTCTCTGTTTTACTGCTTCCTTCTTACTAAACCTGACTCTCAGATAATGTCTTAGAAGATTCTACTGCTGTAGCCACTATAACAGGGTTTGGGGAAGAATACCAAAATAGGTATGTTACCTTCAAAACAAACTGTGCAGAGATAGATGTCTATATGTATATATTGAGTCACAAAATGTTAATTTGATATTAGTAAATAGTGGATTGATACCCTAATATTAATTAGTATGGTAGATCATTTAGAATGTAATAAATCTTAGGTTTAGAATTATTTGACTTCTGACTTCTAGAATCTCAGTCTTTGTTAAGTAAAATACCTTTTAAAAATATTCTTAAACAGTGGTGACCAAAATTTTCTGACTGTTCATTCCAGATACAAAAGTAATGAGATCTATGTCTGTATTGAACTGTTGTTTGTCTGTATCAGAATGCATAAGTTACAGGGTAAGTTTGCTTTTCATTTTTAGTGTATATCATTTAACCTCTTGACAGTTATTTGATGGACTGTCAGTGTTCACATCTGAGAGAAAATCTTTATAATTAAGGCTAAATAAAAGTTGGATGTTAAAAAGCTTACTGTAGAAAGAACAATACTTGCAGATCAGATACAGATGGAGGTAAAGGTAGACTTTGTTTAGTGAGCAAGGTCATTTAACAGTCTTGAACTGCTTGAAAGTTTCAGATTTTCTGTTTTTTACCTATTCTGGGAGAGTACCTTGGTTAGATTTCTTGTCAGTTGACAGAGTATCCGTTAGATCCATCATTGTCTTGCAGAATTTCCTTGGGGAAGAAAGAGTGTGGGTCACTCTTGTAAAAGCAGTATGTTCAGAAGAATGAGAAGGTTGCTTTCCCACGCTCCTCAGTCAGCATCTTTCCCAGCCTGTTTACCTTGAGTTGGGTCCTATATCCATTCCTAACCAGTAAACTCTGGCCAGAGTAAAATTTATGATACTGAATGTAGGCCTGAGCCTTTATCCCTAGAGCTCTGGGTGAAGTTGCCTTTCCCCCAAATTGGGGTACTTTCTAAGGGATGAAAACCATTATATCTGTTACAAGCAAGATTTATAATTAATTTTTATGGCCTGGTATGTTATGTTGACTCTTGTCAGTTGAAGTCAGTATGAGTATGTAGCTTTTGTTGTGGTGACAAAAGAACCGTTTATGTGGGTGGTTTTGTTTGTTTGTTTGTTTTTAGTAATTACCATTTATTTTAACTTAAGGAAACTATGATTTTACTCAATGAGCATCCTACTGAATGTCTGCTGTGCCTGAGCACTGTTTGAAGCTAAGAATACAGAAATGAATTGGTTGTGGGCTCTGCTCTCAAGGAATTCAATCTAGTAAAATGATTTTGTTGAAAATTAAACATTTTATATTTTCAACAAGATTTAGCAAAACTTCTGGTTCTTTCATATCTTTAATCTCAGTTGGAAAGCATTTGGTGAGGTGTTCTTTAGTAACCGTTTCACTTGCTTTCTTACTAATTGGCTAAATGGGTCTATGCAATTGATTAGTTATGGCGTTTCTAAAATTTCTCATAAAGTTGGTGGCATTTCTGATGTTGGGTACATCAATTTATGGTGTTATATGGGTATGGATATATAAGGTGAGTATTTCTGTTTATATTTTTCTATTTCTTTGAACTTGTTCCGTACTGTCCATTTGACCATGATATAGTACTTTTCAAATTCAGATTGAAATGTAACTAGATGGTCAGTTTTTAAAGTATATTTATTTTACTCCTGTGTTCTAATGGGGCTTAATTTAAATGGTGTGCTTGTTTTCACTAACTTAAAAGCGAATGTAAATTTCTTTGGTATGGCTTTCTATTCAAACTTTCTTAGCTTTCATAGCAGCGTATTTTGAATGTCTCGCAAAAACTGACATACCACAAATATTGAAATCACTCTTCTGCAGCACATTAATTATAAATGTTAGAATATATTAATATATCAAGGAATCACTATCCTGTAACTTAGAATATTCTTATTATAATTTTATATCAATGGACAATTGTTACTATTTCCAAGACTTACAGGTAATTTTATTAGGGTGGTCAGTTTTATGTACTCCAAAATTTGGCATACTACAAATTGTCCCACTTAGTCCTAGAAGAGTTTTTCTACAATAGGTATAGTTTTATGATTTCTAACTCCGTAATGTTTTCTTGTCATCTCAGCTGATGTTGTAAAAGAGTCCTCAAGTAAATAGGGCTTAATTTATGACTGTGAAAAGAGAAGCCCCAAAAGGACTGCTTTTTAAAAGTAGTAATTTTTGTTATTTCCAATATTTAGAACAAAATATAAGTGTGTGACAAAAGTGATCTTGTGATTGTATCTAACTTTGTCCAAATGGAAAATACATCTTGAATACTTTGTACAAAGTAATTGTTTTGAGCTTCAGGGGAAGTGGACTTAGCCTTTGAAAATTTGAAGAAAGGTTTGGGTTTTTTTCCCTGGAAAAATGTACATGCACAAAGTTTTACTGGAGTTTTAAGGGTTTCATATACTTTCTAAAGCTGCGGCCTCTGGCTTAAGAATCTCTGTTGATAATGAGGAAGGAGGAAGAGACGCTGAAAATTTTTTTCTTTCTCTCTTGATCCTCTGATTGGCAATCATTAGAGTAACAGAAAGTACTTAACAGATTAGTTGTGAAGCGAAGAGAAAATCAGTGGTTTTAAGAATGAAGTGCTGGGTGTAATAGAAAAGCCATTTTCATGTTGAATATACTTAAAAATATATATCTGGGGAGACTGGGAGGAAATCCACCCATTATTCATTTGAATAGCTAGATGTTTTGCTAGAACCCTCTCTAGATGATTACATGTTTATTTTTTGGTTGGTGAAGTTGTTAATGACATTAATAAAATACCTGTCAAGTAGATAATTTATGTTGGAACGCTTTATAGGGAGATGGCATCTTAGAGATGAATCAGTGCTAGAACCAGTTTGTCTGTTAGTATTTACAAGAACCCAGACCACATTTATTTACCCTCAGTTACTGTCTCTTTCCTCTTTTCACCTAGTGTTAGCTTAAAGGGTGTGAAAGCCTTCATAACATCCCTGATTTCCAAAGTTGGACTCTCAGTCAGTACCTATAGTTTTTATAGACTTTTTATGGAGTCCTGGCTCCCATTAAAGGCTTCTTTCTTATACGGATATAAGTGTGTGCTCTGATGTAATACTTACTCCTCTCATCTAAAGTAATTGCTTTGTAGTAGTTTTATCGCTTTGTAGTTTAATAAGTTTTTTCTTACTACACTATTAGGTTTTTGAGGGCAGTTAAAATTATCATTCATCTTTGCGTTCCCTACAGTAATGTTTCTCAATCTTGAGTTATGTATTGACCTTTTTTAAAGTTAAAATTATCAGACTTTCCAGAAATCTATCTGTAGCTATCTCCCAAACTTGAGTTCTTTGTCCTTGTTTTTATTAGCCTAGCACAATCGTTCTCAACCAGGGTCAGTTTGGCCCTCCAGGGAACATCTGGCAATGTCTGGAAACATTTTTGGCTGTCACAACTGGGGTAGGAAGTAGCTAGTGGTAGCTCTTGGGTAGAAGCCAGGGTTTCTGCTAAACATCTTAGCAATTCATAGGTGATCTCCCACAACAAAGGATTATACAGTCCAAAATGTCAATAATACTGAAGTTGAGAAACCCTGTGTAACAGAATGTGGTCTTTAGGGAAATTCCTGTGAGATTCTAGAAGTCAATCATATAAGACATATTTGTACCTGCTCATTATGAAAGACAGGATTTTCCTCATAGGTCATAGAATTTACTTCCCTCTCCTTATCATGATTGGATGAGAATGTATTTTCAGGAAGGAGCTACTGTGGGCCAAAGCCACATGCTATTGCTGTTTATCTTACTTGGCTGATCTTTATTCTGCTGTAAAATACGTTGATACATTTCATTGTCACAGTCTTAGTTGAAGTTGTCATAACTTCTTCCTTGGATTATTGTGATGATTTTTTTTTTAAATAGTAATTTTAATATGAGATAATTGTAGATTGACGTGCTGTTGTAAAATAATGCCAAAAGATCTCATACGCCCTTTGCCCAGTTTCCCACAAATGTAGCATCTTGCAAAACTAGTACAATGTCACAACCAGGGTATTGACATTAACACGATTCACAGATTAACTTAGATTTCCCCAGGTTTACTTGTCATTTGTGTGTGTGTGTGTGGTTCTATGCAATTAATCACATGGGTAGGTTTGTGTATTGTTCTATGACCCAACAGATCTCTTCCGTTGTCTTTTTATAACCACACCCTCCCCTTTATTACTATCATTCATAACCCCTGGCACCCACTAATTTGTTTTCCATTTTGTCATTTTATAATTTTGCCAGTTCTAGAATGTTATATAAATGGGATCATACCATATGCAACTTTGAGATTGACTTTTTTTTTTCCAGCACAATTTCCTTGAGATTCAGTCAGGTTGTTGCCATAAGTCATTAGTTTGTCTCCCTTTTTTGCTGAATAATATTTCATGGTGTGGGTATACCACAGTTATTTAACCTGTTGAAGGGCATCTGTTGTTTCTAGTTTGGGGCTATTATGAATGAAGTAGCTCTGAACCATAAAGTACATATTTTTATATAAATACAAGGTTTCATTTCTCTGGATTAAATGCCCAACAGTGCAATTACTGGGTCATTTGGTATTTGCATATTTAGTGTTATGAGAAACTGCCAAACTGTTTTCCAGAGTGTGTATATCATTTTAGATTCCCACTAGGAATGTGTGGTGGATCGTTTCTCCATAGCTTCACTAGCGTAGGTGGTGCAGTAACTTAAGTTTCTTTGTCTCCTGTTTACCCTTGCTTCAGACTATTCTTTTATGTTGCTTTCTGAGGGATAATACTAAAATAAAGTGCCTAATCTCTCTTCCTGTAAAATATATTTTGTAGCCCCTGTATAAAGTTCAAATTTCTTAGGGACCTGCCTAAACCCATTGGCAATGTGGCCCTTACATACATCTCTACCCACATTGTTAATTCCTGTACATTACAGGTATATGGAAATAGATGTAAAATAGATGCAGAATAGTAGCAGTCTCAGAGCTGTTGTGACAGTTAAGATTATACATGTAATATTATCAAGTACCTAATATACAGTAAGCAATAAATGCAGTTTCTAGTGATTTCTGAGTGCTTATGTTTTCATATGGTAGGGACCCAAATGTTTAGATACAGACCAGATTCTTTCTAAATTCTGAAATATCCCTGACCTCCTCTCTTCCTTTTTAAGTTCTAACTTTTGAAGTCTGGTTTTAAGCCTCGCATCCAATTATTTTGGCATTTAATCACATACTAGTTTTTTTCCTCCATAGTATATTTGAGAGCATTAACATTGCTTCCACTGATTTTTGATCATGCACAATATCTAGCATGATGCTATGCACGTAGTGCTCAGTTCTACACACTATCAGAAGTGCATCACCAAACACTAGCAGATAGTCCAAGATGGCAGAGGAGTAGGAGACCTTAGTTTCGTCTGGTACCAGGAATTCAGCTAGATAGCTATCATATCATTCTGAACACAACCAGAGACCTAAGAAAAGAATAGCTGCAACTCTACAAGAAAAATGACCACTTTCTGTAAGAATGACAAGACAGAAAAACTCACTCAAAGAGAACAAGACGCAGTACTGACTGCCAGGGACCTAATCAGTATGGATGTAAGTAAGATGTCAGAACTAGAGTTCAGAGTAACAATTATAAAGATACTAGCTGGGCTTGAAAAAAAGCAGAGAAGACATTGGAGAATCCCTTTCTGGAGAAATAACTGAAATCTAATCAAGTCAAAATCAAAAAGGCAATTAATGAGATGCAATAAAAAATGGAGGCTCTAACTGCTAGGATAAATGAGACAGAAGAGAGAATTAGTGATACAGAAGACAAAATGATGGAGAATAAAGAATCTGAGAAAAAGATAACTACTAGATCACAGGAGGAGAATTCAAGAGATAAGTGATACCATAAAGTGAAACATGATTAGAATAATTGGGATCCCAGAAAAAGAGGAAAGAGAGGGTGGTCAGAAGGTACTTGGAGCAAATTATAGCAGAGAACTTACCTAGTCTAGGGAAGGAAACAGGCATTTAAGTCCAGGAGGCAGAGAGAACCCACCCCCCCAAAATCAATAAAAGCAGATCAGCACCCTGACATAGACATTATATTAAAGTGAATCTTGCAAATCCCAGAGACAAAGGGAAAATCCTGAGAGCAGCTCGGGACAAGAGATCCATAACCTACAAGGGTAGAAACATTAGACTGGCAGAAGACCTATCCACAGAGACTGGGCAGGCCAGAAGGGACTGGCATAATATATTCAGAGTGCTAAATGAGGAGAATATGCAGCCAAGAATACTATATCCAGCTAGGATGTCATTCAAAATAGGAGGAGAGTTCAAAAGCTTCCAGGACAAACTAAAAGAGTTAGTGATCACTAAACCAGCCCTGTAAGAAATATTAAAAGGGATCCTTTAAGCAAAGAGAGAGCCCGAAAGTAACATAGACCAGAAAGAAACAGAGACAATATACAGAAACAGTCACTTTACAGATAATAAAATGGCACTAAATTCATATCTTTCAATAATTACTCTGAATGTAAATGGGCTAAATGCCCCAATCAGAGACACAGGGTATCAGATTGGACAAAAAAGCAAGAAATGCTGTCTCCAAGAGACTCATTTTAGACCCAAAGACACCTCCACATTGAAAGTGAGGGGGTGGAAAACCATTTATCATGCCAGTGGATGTCAAAAGAAAGCTGAGGTGGCAATCCTTATATCAGACAAAATAGATTTTAAACCAAAAACACTAATAAGAGATGAAGAAGGACACTATATCCTAATTAAAGGGTCTTTCCAACAAGAAGATCTAACAGGTGTAAATATTTATGCCCCTAGCAACCAATTACATAAGCCAATTAATAACAAAATTAAACACATCGATAATAATACAATAATAGTAGGGGACCTTAACACTCCCCTCACTGCAATGGACAGATCATCTAAGCAGAAGATCAACAAGGAAAGAAGGGCTTTGAATGACACACTAGACCAGGTGGACTTCACAGATATATTCAGAATATTCCATCCCAAAGCAACAGGATACACATTCTTCTCTAGTGCCCATGGAACATTCTCCAGAATGGATCACATCGTGGGTCACAAATCAGGTCTCAACTGGTACCAAAAGATTGGGATCATTCCGTCCATATTTTCGGGCCACAGTGCTTTGAAACTAGAACTCACAAGAGGAAAGTCGGAAAGAACTCAAATACATGGAGGCTAAAGAGCATCCTACTAAAGAATGAATGGGTCAACCAGGAAATTAAAGAATTTTAAAAATTCATGGACACAAATGAAAATGAAAACACAACTGTTCAAAATCTTTGGGATACAGCAAAGGTGGTCCTAAAAGGAAAGTATATAGCAATAGAAGCCTTTCTCAAGAAACAAGAAAGGTCTCAAATACACAACCTAACCTTACACCTAAAGGAGCTGGAGAAAGAACAGCAAATAAAACCTAAACCCAGCAGGAGAATAGAGATAAGATTAGAGCAGAAATCAGTGAAATACATGGAAGAAATACAAACAATAATAACATATTATGAGCAACTATATGCCAACAAATTAGGCAATCTGGAAGAAATGGATGCATTCCTAGAAATGTATAAACTACCAAAACTGAAACAGAAATAGAAAACCTGAACAGACCCATGACCAGCAAGGAAAATGAAGCAGGTATCAAAAATGTCCCAACAAACGAGTCCAGGGCCAGATGGTTTCCCAGGGGAAGGCTACCAAACATTTAAAGAATTAATACTTATTCTTCTGAAGCTTTTTCAAAAAATCAGAATGGAAGGAAAACTTATAAACTCTATGAGGCCAGCATTACCTTGATCCCAAAACCAGACAAAGACCCTACCAAAAAGAATTACAGATCAATATCCCTGATGAACATGGGTGCAGAAATTCTCACCAAGATACTAGCCAATAGGATCCAACAGTACATGAAAAGGATTATTCATGACCAAGTGGGATTTATTCCTGGCCTGCAAGAGTGGTTCAACATCCACAAATCTATCAATATGATACCCTACGTTAATAAAGGACAAGAACAACACGATTCTCTCAATAGATGCAGAAAAAGCATTTGACAAAGTGCAACATCCTTTCCTGATTAGAACTCTTCACAGTGTAAGGATAGAGGGAACATACCTTAATATCATAAAAGTCATATACAAAAGCCCAGAGCGAATATCATAGTCAGTGGGGAAAAACAGAGCTTTTCCCCTAAGGTCAGGAACACGGCAGGGATGTCCACTCTCACCACTCTTCTTCAACATAGTACTGGAAGTCCTAGCCTCAGCAATCAGACAACAAAAAGAAATAAATAAAAGGCATCAGAATCGGCAAAGATGAGATTAAACTCTACTCTTTGCAGATGACATGATACTCTATGGAAAACCCAAAAGACTCCACCCCAAAATTGCTAGAACTCATACAGGAATTCAGCAAAGTGGCAGGATGCACAGAAACCAATGCACAGAAATCAGTTGCATTTCTATACACTAACAATGAGACAGAAGAAAGAGAATATGAGGGGTTGATCCCATGTACCCAAAACCATAAGATACCTAGAAATAAACTTAACCAAAGAGGCAAAGGATCTGTACTCAGGAAACTATAGAACACTCATGAAAGAAATTGAGGAAGACACAAAGAAACGGAAAACCATTCCATGCTCATGGATTGGAAGAAAAAATATTGTTATGATGTCTATGCTACCTAGAGCAATCTATATATTCAGTGCAATCCCTATCAAAATACCATCAACTTTTTTCACAGAGCCAGAACAAATAATACTAAGATGTGTATGGAACCAGAAAAGACCCCGAATAGCCAAAGGAATGTTGAAAAAGAAAACCAGAGCTGGTGGCATCACAGTTACGCACTTCAAGCTCTGTTACAAAGCTGTAATCATCAAGATAGTATTGTACTGGCACAAAAACAGACACATAGATCAGTGGCACAGAAGAGAGAGCCCAGAAATGGACCCTCAACTCTGGTCAACGAATCTTCAACAAAGCGGAGAAAATACCCAGTGGAAAAAAGACAGTCTCTTCAGCAAATGGTGTTGGGAAAATTGGACAGCCACATGCAGAAGAATGGAACTGGACCATTTCCTTACACCGTACACAAAAATAGACTCAAAATGGATGAAAGACCTAAATGTGAGACAGGAATCCATCAAAGTCCTAGAGGAGAACACAGGCAGCAACCTCTGACCTTGCTGCAACAACTTCTTGCTAGACACATCTCCAGAGGCAAGGGAAACAGGCAAAAATGAACTATTGGGACTTCATCAAGATAAAAGGCTTTTGCACAGCAAAGGAAACAGTCGACGAAACCAAGACAACCGAAAGAATGGGAGAAGATATTTGCAAATGACATATCAGATAAAGGACTAGTATCCAAAATCTATAAAGAGCTTATCAAACTCAACACCCAAGGAACAAAGAATCCAATCAAGAAATGGGGAGAAGACATGAACAGGCATTTCTCCAAAGAAGACATCCAGATGGCCAACAGACCCATGAAAAAGGGCTCAACATTACTCGGCATCAGGGAAATACAAATCAAAACCACAATGAGATACCACCTTACACCAGTCAGAATGGCTAAAATTAAGAAGTCAGGAAACGACAGATGTTGGTGAGGATGCAGAAAAAGGGGAGCCCTCCTACATTGTTGGTGTGGAAGCAAGCTGGTGCAGCCACTCTGGAAAACAGTATGGAGGTTCCTCAAAAAGTTGAAAATAGCGCTACCCTGTGATCCAGCAATTGCACTACTGGGTATTTACCTCAAAGATACAAAAGTAGTGACCTGAAGGGGCACTTGCACCTCAGTGTTTATAGAAGCAATGTCCACAATAGCCAAACTATGGAAAGAGCCCAGATGTCAATTGATAGATATATGGATAAAGAAGATGTGGTTTGTATATACACACACCCACAAACACAGTGGAATATTACTCAGTCATTTAAAAAAAGTCAAGTCTTGCCATTTGCAACGGTGTGGATGGAACTAGAGGGTTACTATGCTAAGCGAAATTAGTCAATCAGAGAAAGACAATTAGGTGATCTCACTCCTGTGTGTAATTTAAGAAACAAACAGAGGATCATAGGGGAAGAGAGGGAAAAATAAAATAAGATGAAATCAGGGAGGGAGACCAACTGTAAGAGACTCTTAACTATAGGAAACAAAACAGGGTTGCTGGAGGGGAAGGGGGCAGTGGGATACTGGATGATGGACATTAAGGAGGGCATGTGATGTAATGAGCACTGGGTATTATATAAGACTGATGAATCACTGACTTCTACCTCTGAAACTAATGATACATTATATGTTAATTAATTGAATTTAAATTAATAAAAGAAGGTACATCACCTTATATCCAAATGAATTCACATAGAGTTGGCTGTTTAATTTTTCTTGTAATTTTATGATGTGTAATCATTATTTTGTATGAATCCTAATTTTATTAGGTTTGGATGCTTAAGTTTAGGCATACCTACATAGTGACTCCCATAGATACGAAGAATTTGGTATAATGAAACTTTCCATAGACTGGTAAATAAACCAACAAACAGTACTTTGTGTATTTATTAACAAATCTTATATGGTAAAGCCTTTCTCTGGTTCCTGTTTGTAATTTTGTGTGTTTCTGTTAGTGTTTACGGAACATGTGTTTATCATGTGCTAGGTATTTTGCCAGTACAGGTGCCAAAAAGGGGAAAAGTGGACAGTTTCTACATAATATTTTGGAAATCATACCAACAGGACTTCTTATGCAATTGCTGTGGAGAGTAAGGGAAGAGGGAAAATCACGATCAACTCCTAGATTTATGGTCTGTGCAACTGGGTAGATTTACTGAGATATTGAAAACTAAGGGTGAAAGGTTTCAGACCAGAGAAAATCAAGACATCTATTTTGTGCTTTTTATCCAGGTGTATGAATCTGGTACTTAGAAAAAGAGGTATCAGGATTTAAAGGATTTAAAACTAGGGATTAGATAAATTCACCTAAGGGTGTAGAGTACAGTGAGAGAAGAATGGAGGGCTCAGGATTGAGTTTGGGTAAACCAGGAAGGGTTGTTGGCAGGTGAAACTGAAAAAGGAATCCTTTGAGCAAAGAGTAATGAAATGGGAGCCAAGAGAGCAAGTGGTTAAGGAAAGTTAGTAGTCAGGAAACAATGTTTCTGAGAGCTCAAGAAGGGTGAAGAGAAATGTTTCTTTTTAATTTGATAGTGTAGAAGTATCTGATCTTGACAAGCAGTTAAATAGAATGGAAGAGAAAGCCCAGATGGAAGTAGGTTGAAGAGTAAATGGGATGTGAAAAGTAGATAGTAGATATAGATGGCACGTCCAAGAAGTTTTGCTGTGAAAGGGAGCAAGACACCTGAAACTAACGTATAACATTCTATGTTGATTAACTGTCATTAAAAACTTAAAAAGCAAGAATTGGGGTAATAGCTAGAGGTCAACGTGGGATCAGAGGAGGGTTTTCATGTTTGTTTTTAAAGATGACAAGTATTAGAGAGTATTGATATGTTCAGAAGAATGGCCCAGGGGAGGGAAAAATTAATGTTATAGGAGAAAAGGGATAGCGAATAGGGGTAACTCTATAGTTCAAAGCATTTTGCCTTGAAGGTAACTCCAATTTAACATTGCTCTTAAAAAAATAATAAAAGTCATTACTTTTCCTATCCTTTTATTTTCAACTCTTAGGAGTCCCTTTGCTTAAATGGCATGTGTTTAGTTGGGTTTAGGGTTTTTTTGTTTTTGTTTTTTAAGATTTATTTGTCAGAGATAGAGATACAGAGCACAAGCAGAGAGAGCAGCAGGCAGAGAAACAGACTCCCCACTGAGCAGGGAGCCCGATGTGGGACTCAATCCCAGGACCCTGGGGTTATGCCTTGAGCCAAAGGCAGACACTTAACCAACGGAGCCACCCAGGTGTCCACTAGGTTTTTTGTTTGTTTTTAAAGATTTTATTTATTTATTTGAGAGGGAGAAGGAGAGAGCAAGCAAGAGCACAAGCAGGTGGAGCAGGAGAAGCATGTCAGCAGGGATCCCAACTTGGGGCTGGGTCCCAGGACCCTGAGATCATGACCTGAGCCAAAGGCAGATGCTCAACCAGTTGAACCACCCAGGCCCCCCTAGTTGGGTTTAGTTTTGTACCAAGTCTGAGAATCTTCTTTAGTTGATCTTACTCCGTTTATATTTATTTTTGTAAGTTTCAGTTTGCTTTAGTCTTGTTTTATTCCACTTCAGTCGGGGGAAAAAAATGTAAGAAAGAAAAATGAAGAAACAGTTTGTGTGCTGCTTATATTTATCATTAAATATATTTTGAACCTCTGTTTCAGTTTATCATTCTTACCTCTCCCAGTAGTCTTGTCATGATACTCGGTCATGCATTAGCATAATTACATGATCTCTTATTTTTTTCCCCTTCTCTTTTAGGGTATATTGAGGCCTTTGGTTTTGGCCTATTATCAAATTAGTTTTACATTTTGTAGCTTGAGCCACGAAATTATAGATGCTATTTTATTATATAGCCATACCGTGGTAATTTAGAATTAATTCTATGTGTAACTATAAAAAAATGTTCATTCTTTCTTCCATAGCACAAATTCTCCACATATAAGCTCTTTATTATCAATGATGTTTCATCATGTGTTTTTTTTTTTCCAGAAGGAGTTTGTGCATTTAGTATTACATATTTGAGAACTTTAAAAAAATCTATAGTTGCTTGTTATGCACATCCAAATTGACATACTAGCTAAGTAAAGAATTCTTGACAATTCTTTCCTATGAATATCCCTATAGATGAATCTTCTGACTTCCCAGTTTTCCTGAGAACTTTAAAGCTAGCCTGATACTTTCCCTCTACTGTTTGTTCTTGATTTCTTCTGCTTGGATGATTCTAAGATTCTTTGAAGCTTACTGAGTTGAATATGATAGGTCTGTAACTTGATGGTTCATTCCTGTTTGTTATCTTTTTTAGTACATGATGAGATCATTTAATCTACATATTGGCGTTCGTCATTTCAAGAGACCTCAAATACTTTTGTTCTTTGCTCTTTTTTATAGGCAGTATTCCAGATCTTTGGCGTATGTTGATGAACAAAGCAGATAAAAATCCCTGCCCTTGTGTGGAGCTTAAATTGTAGTAGGAGACACCAAGTAATAATAACAAAAATAATAATACATAAGTAAAGAATGTAGTCTTGTAGGTAGAAACAGCAGTAAAAGGTATTGGGAATACTGGACAGGAGCTAGAAGACAGGGATTAAGATTACAGTTGTTAATAGGGTAGTCACTATAGGTCTCATTGAAATGGTAAAGCGAACAGCCAATATAATAAAGCCCTAAGTCAGGAGCATGCCTGACTGTTAAAACAGCAAGTAAGCCATGTGGCTGGAGGAAAGGAGTAAATGATGAAGAAAGTAGAGGGAAATGAAGTCGGAATACAAAGAGGCAGAGTTCTAGGCATGCTGATTATATATGGCTTTGTAGGCTGCTATGTAGGGAGCCTCTGTCATTCTGGCTGCTTTATTGAGAATGGTTTGAGGGGATAGTGGTAGAACAAGGGGGGGAATGGATTGAGCAGTTGATGTAATAATGTAGATGTATGAAATGATAGCTTTAAATAGCTAGATTCTATATCTAATACATTTGTTTGATAATTGGAAGTAGGGTATGACAGAAAAAGAGGGATCAAGGATAACTCCAAGATTTTTAGCCTGAGCTACTGAAATGAAAGGATGGAATTGTCAGCATGCGAGATGGATAAGGCTGCAGTTGGGGAACATTTTAAGGAAATCATCAGTAGTTTAGTTTTGCACATGTTAAAGATACATTTCTTAGACATTCAAGTGAAGATGTCCAGTAGAATGTTTCAAATGAGTCTAGAGTTCAGGAAAAGAGCTGAGCTGTAAGTGTTGGGTTATCAGCAGATGGATGACAAGATGAAGAGTGTGGGTAGGTGTTGAGAAAAAAAGATGGTCAGGGACTGAGGCCTGGGGTTTTCACAGCATTACAAGGATGGCTAAGAGGGACCAGCAGAGGAGACTAGTAAGGGGAGAGTGAGTGAGGTAATAGAGGTGGTGTTCTCAAAGTCTAGTGAAGAAAGAGTGCTGAAAGGTCAAGTAAGATGAAAGTTGGGAACTATTGCAAAACAATCATTGGTGACCTTAATAAGAACAGATTTAGTGGAGTGATGAGGGTGATAGACTAATTTAAGTACATAAAAGAGGGAATTGGAAATATCTAATATATATATGACTTTCGCAGAGTTTGCAGAAGGGAGTAGCATTATGGGGCAAATAGCTAAGGAGAGGAGGATTGAGACTTCTTTTTAAAATGGAAGCAAAAGAGTATTTTTTGGAACGTGTCATAGGGAATGATACATACAGTAAAGGGGAACTTTGATGCTCTTTTTCACTTTATTCTGATCTTTACAGTTATATGGAATCTTACTGAAGAGATTTTGATTTCTTTAATGAATTTTTTTCCTCCAGTTTCTTTACATTTTGCTTCCTGTTGTCTCATTTCTTTGAGAGAATACCAAATTTTCTTGTTTCCTGGATTGGCTCTTTGAAAGCCTCCTTAACTACTCTTTTTCTTCAGTTTGTTCAATACGAAAGAAGCAGTTGAGGTATGTTTTTTCAGTGTTATTGATTACAGTATTTTATTTGAGGATGTTGCTTAGATGCCCTCCCTTGTATTGCTGATACTACTGGATTGGGAGGGCAGTTTTTAGAAAGCTATTTACATACCGTTTCCTGATCCTGTTTTCTTATACTAATGGTAGTTTTTAATGTCTGCTGAACACTTAATTGATAACACTGTATACATTATTTGTGAACAGGATGCTTATTTTACTGTGGATATTCATTTGCAGCTGACATGACATGAGATTTGCCTGAGTAGCCAGAAAAATAAGACTGGGCATTTGCATTTAAGCAGAAATAAAGATAGTGTTACTGAAGTATGAATCAAAAGTTGGGTTATCATAAATCAGATGTTTTCCTGCTGGCATAATTTTTTAATTGGGGGCTGCCATTTCTGACAATGCTTCTTCAAAAGTTATGGAAGTAATTACCAAGTAACCATACTCCTCATCCTTTCTTGCGTTTCAGAGAACCTTGATGGCATTTTATAGCAGTTGTAATCATCTAATCTTAGTTTAACCTAAAAAATTCATTTTGAATTGGTATAAATATGTATAGCTATAGATCAGCAACTCCTAACTAAGGGATGTATATCAGAATTATGTAGAGTTTTTCAAAATCCACATATTTTAAAAGAACTCCCTGAATTCTGATGATTAAGAACTATCACTATTAGAAAAAGAGATTGTATACATTTTTATTCATCATAAAAGCTAATATAGGAATCTCTAATCCCAAACTTACTCTGCGTAGAATATTCTTTTATAGGGGCGCGTGGGTGGCTCAGTTAAGCGTCTGCCTTTGGCTCAAGTCATGATCTTGGGGTCCTGGGATAGAGCCCCACATCGGGCTCCCTGTCCTCAGGAAGCCTGCTTCTCCCTCTCCACTCCCCTTGATTGTGTTCCCTCTCTCGCTGTCTCTCTCTGTCAAATACATAAAATCTTTTAAAAAAAAAAAGAATATTCTTTCATATCAGTGCCAGTTAGTAGAAAAATTAATAAAAATTTATAAAATCACAAAACTTTTTTTTTTCCCCTCCTAATATATATGACTTGAGCTGTCAGAGCAGTTCTTTGTTAGTAAATTATCCCTTTAGAGTTTGCCAGAAATTCCATACTACAAGGCACTTAGCCTTTCATTACCTTAGATTACTAGCCCTGAATCTTGGTATAACCACAGAATTAAATAATTTGCCCTTGTAATTTTATAGACCTTGGGAGATGTTCCCTGAGCATAAGCCAGAGAATCTACCTTATTTTATTTCCTTGTCTTCACCCTCCCAATTTTAGTCAAGTATTCAGTGCTTACTAAAGTTTACACTTCTTTTTTTCCTCTTTCCTATGATCCCAAGGATAAGGGTGGAATGTTTTCAGAGTCATCTGAGAGTTTAGATTGATTCCTAAAAGGCAGTATTAAAAAAAAGGATTTCTTAAGAGTTAAAAGAAGATAGTAGGAAGGGAAAAATGAAGGGGTGGGAATCGGAGGGGGAGACGAACCATGAGAGACTATGGACTCTGAGAAACAAACAGGGTTCTAGGGGGGAGGGGGTTGCCTGGTGATGGGTATTAAAGAGGGCACGTATTGAATGGAGCACTGGGTGTTATGCGCAAACAATGAATCATGGAACACTACATCAAAAACTAATGATGTATGGTGATTAACATAATAAAATAAAATTTAAAAAAAAAAGTTGACTGGAACATTTAGGACCAGCTAGCTTACTTTTCTTGTAACTATGTTCTTTAGGTGGCAAAGATCTATTAAGATCTTTTTATCATTTCATTCCTGTTGCTTCTGTCATAGGCCAGGCATTGCTTTTTTCATTAGTCTATCTAAGTGTAATCTTTTTCATTGCTGTATTATCTCTTTAATGAAATAACATCCATCTTTGCCTCAGTTTTCAGTTTTCTAATCAAATTTTGCAGCTGGTAGTTTGCAGGCTAGAAAGCACCTTAATGTTCCTGAGAAAGAGGACTCAGCCACTATCCTACCTAAGTGTCTTCATTTCCACTTCCTTGCATATTCCGGTTTGGTGGTGGTGGTGGTGGTGGTGGTGGTGGTGGTGGTGGTTGTGGAAGGATTATTTAAGGAGTAAGGA
The DNA here is from genome assembly GCF_011800145.1 of Mirounga leonina. Lineage (NCBI taxonomy): Eukaryota > Metazoa > Chordata > Mammalia > Carnivora > Phocidae > Mirounga > Mirounga leonina. The sequence continues at coordinate 359,318 of NW_023270829.1, read as the reverse complement.
TCCACACTACTTGACTTGGTGGGTTTAGGTCTTGAGCCAGATCAAACATTCTAGTGCTTTGTTGGCAACATTCCAGAGACCTAGTTATATTATATGTGATCTGTACATATCAGGGTTGTATATAATCCATATCATTGAGAGCATTAAGAAATTGGATTTCATGAGCTCTGGAAGTTTGCTGGGTGGAGCAGCCTGAAATTGAAATGAAGAAAGGACTTGGTTAATTATTCAAGATAGCTGGAGACTTGGAAGAATACATTGGGGGATCTATGGGGGATCTATCCAAAGGAGAGACTCCTCCAGAAAGAATGGGAAATTAAGATGGGTATTACTTTAGGCATAGAAAGCTCTCCTGCCCTCCCTCTCTTATTCCCCCCCTTTTCTGAAAAGAAATGGTATGCTTTTATCCTATTTACAAATTAATAATGGTACTTATGACAAATTTGAATAGCTTTGTGATTTATCAGAGAAAATAAATTTGTAGATAAACTGAAAAGGGAACAATAAAAATGCTCTAACATCTTTGAATTTCTGAAAATTTACTCATCTTCCTATATTGTAGAGATTCTCAACTAGGAATGTATAATAGAATTATCTTTGGAAATGCTTAAAATATCCTACTCCAGAAAAATTGACTCAATCTCCTCAGCAGTTGAATTCTAGACAGTACCTCCTTAGGTTTTTGAGATGTTCACTCCCTGGTTAAGAACCCATTTTCTCCCAGTGCTAGATTGAAGTTAAACTCTGAAAATTAGTATTTCATTTTGTTTTTACTATTGTGAAACTGTTTTATCTGTTACATAAGAAACCTATCATAACATTTAAGGAATAGAGTCAGTAGATAGGAAGAAACTGGGAAAATAAGGGACAAATTATGCTACTATTTAATCATAGTTATGATTTTAAATAGATAATTTGAAAGTTTTCAATTTTTTTAAGTCTAGTACTATTTTTATTACCCATTTTACACATGAATTTTTAAATTCCATAACAATATTTATAAATGTATGAAAGGCTTCTTGTTTGAGATGTTACTCTTTATTCAGCAGCACTATCTTGATGTGTTTTATATGGTTTGAGTTGTATTTTTAAAGAGTGTGCAGATAGCCTCATTATTTTGAAAACCAGCCTGTGTCATGTTTACTTTGTCCAATGTAAACTATTATCTGAGGGCTGGACTAGTAAAATTTGAGGAATAAAGGTAGAATATTATCATGTTTCATAGTATAATCAATAATTAAAGCTATATTATGTTCTTATAAATATAGCTATGCACAAAAACCTCACTTGGACCTGCCCCAAAGACCAAATAGAATTAGTAGACTACACATAAACTGAATTGAGCATTGCTTACTCCCAGCTTTTCCTTTGAGTTGGCATTGAAAAATGATCTTTTCTAATTTCCCTACCTATCTAGTTTCCTATTATTTTCCAAAAGGAACATTTTAGTCAGTTTTTTTCTCTGTTCACAGTTTGTTTCTTTCCATTGCTCAAGTTGTTGTTTCTAGCAGAATTTAATGGGATTCCCATATTGGTGGTCGTTTAGGTTGGATGTGGCTTTTAAATACTTCTTTTGATGCAAAATATGTGTATTTACATTGCTGAGTACTAATGTTATTCTGAAGAAAATTAATTTTAATAGTTTTAACTTGAATATGTTTTCTTATAGCAGAAAAAGAAAACTAAGAACTTCAATCCACCAACACGTAGAAATTGGGAAAGTAATTACTTTGGGATGCCCCTCCAGGATCTGGTTACAGCTGAGAAGCCCATACCACTATTTGTTGAAAAATGTGTGGAATTTATTGAAGATACAGGTAGGATAGAAGTATTATTGCAAGAGATTTAATTTAAAAGTTCACTTTTGCTATACCAACAGTTTGTCAAATGCTCATGATTCATAAAAGCTAAGTTTTGAAAGAGGTGTATAGTTCTCCTTAGGATTGATTGTCTTGAGTATTAACTCTAGACATAACTATCAGATACTTGATAAGCTTTGTTGTTAACCATTAATGCTTTTGTTGGACTTCTTTTTGATAAATGGATATGTTGAATGCTAAAATGTTACTTCCCTTATTCCGGAATTTAGAATAACTTGATTATTAAATTATGCTACTATTTAATCATAGTTATGATTTTAAATAGATAATTTGAAAGTTTTCAATTTTTTTTAAGTCTAGTACTATTTTTATTACCCATTTTACACATGAATTTTTAAATTCCATAACAATATTTATAAATGTATGAAAGGCTTCTTATTTGAGATGTTACTGTTTATTCAGCAGCACTATCTTGATGTGTTTTATATGGTTTGAGTTGTATTTTTAAAGAGTGTGCAGATAGCCTCATTATTTTGAAAACCAGCCTGTGTCATGTTTACTTTGTCCAATGTAACTATTATCTGAGGGCTGGACTAGTAAAAATTGAGGAATAAAGGTAGAATATTATCATGTTTATGTGCATTTAAAAACATGAGTTAATCATGAAACCTCAGTAATTAAATGGACTACAAAATGTAATAGTTTGAAAACATGAACTAATTCCATCTTAACTTTATTTGTTCTTAATGATCTTCTTTGGTAAATAAGCATTGTTTAAAAGACAAAACTAGGATATCTGTCCTGTCTAAAATGTCAAGCTCATTTTTACTTGGATGTACAGTTCTATACCTGTTGGGTTGTCTTTTTGGTGAGAAGTGCTGACTTTTAAGTTTTAATAAAGGAGTAGAATATGGGACAATAACTATTATCCACTAGTATTATAGTTGAAATAGCCTATATCTTCCCTGTTCCGTTAATAAGTGTTAATTTATAGAGCCTACATTTGGATATACTCTTTTTTTAAAGATTTTATTTATTTGCCAGAGAGAGCCACAGTGAGAGAGGGAACGCAAGCAGGGGTAGTGGGTGAGGGAGAAGCAGGCTTCCCGCCGAGCAGGGAGCCTGATGTGGGGCTCGATGCCAGGACCCTGGGATCATGACCTGAGCTGAAGGCAGACCCTTAACGACTGAGCCACCCAGGCGCCCCTGGATATACTCTTAATCATTTGTTTTTTTCCTTCAGCAAAGTGTATTTTAGCCAAATTTCTTGTCTATATTTCTATCCGTCTTTAGCATAGTAGAAGTGCAAAGGTCCTTAAAATATTAGCTTTCTGCTTTGAGCTTAAAGAACTCTCATTTGCTTTAGTAAATAATTTGGCTTTATGGATATGACTGAGGAATTAGGAAGTATTTTTCTTTAGTAATTAGAAAATAATAAAGTAATGTGTTTTGTACATTTATTTTTATAATTAAAATTCCCATTTCTTGAATATTTTCGAGTTGAGTGATTTGGTATGAGGAAAATGAATGAATTCCAAGTGTAAGATAAAATGAAATTCTACCCCAATTCTTAGCATAATTTGAATTAATTCAGTTAACTGACAGGTAATTTATATATTTAAGTGCTTTGTTAGAAGTGTACTGAGGTACCATAAGACCATAAGAACATATACAAGATAAAGCCCAGCTCTTGTGTGGTGGTAGTGGTAGTGTATTTGATTTACTGATTAATGCTGATGCGTTTTAGCAGAAAATTCTCAGTTGCTTGAGTTCAGTATTGAATTCTCAATATGCACTTGTAGCACAACCATCTTTTGAAGGTTTTACTTATAATGTAAATATATATCAGATACTTATATTTAAAAGTCGTACTTTGTTGTTTGGAGATCCATAGACATAGTGGTGTAAATGAGCAGTCCTTTTACTGTTAATAATCAATCAACAGGCCTTGTTTAAAGGACTAAACTTTGGGCGCCTGGGTGGCTCAGTTGGTTAAGCGACTGCCTTCGGCTCAGGTCATGATCCTGGAGTCCCGGGATCGAGTCCCATATCGGGCTCCTTGCTCGGCAGGGGGTCTGCTTCTCCCTCTGACCCTCCCCCCTCTCATGTGCTCTCTCTATCTCATTCTCTCTCTCAAATAAATAAATAAAATCTTTAAAAAAAAAAAAATAAAGGACTAAACTTTTTAAACAACCTTGAAGAAGCCATTATGGTAGTTTTAAAATTCAACTTCACTGATGATTTACATACAGTGAAATTCACCCGATTTTAATTGTGCAGTGAGTTTTGATAACTCTAGTCATTTAAACACCACCACAGTCAAGATAAAGAACATTTTCATCCCCCAAAAAGCATGCAGTGTTTCATCATGAAGTATAATAATGATAGCTAGCTGTTGGGGGTTTTTGTAGATGCTGTTTATGAGGTTGAGAAATTCCCTTCTATTTTTGTTTCCTTGTATCCAAAATGGATGTCAATTTTGTCATGTGATTTTTCTTCATCTGTTGAGGTGATCATATGGTTCTTTTTAAAGTCTGTTTATATGGTAAATTATATTAATTGATCTTCAAATGTTAAAACTAAACTGCATCCCTGGGATAAATACCACTTGGGCATAACATTTTGTCTTATATTTTGCTGGATTCAGTTTATTGAAATGTTAAGGATTTCTGCTTCCTGAGGGATATTGGTCTATAGTTTTCTTTCCTTGCAGTGTCTCTTTCTGGTTTTGGTATCAGAGTAAAACTGGCATCACAGACTTGAGTCTGTTTTCTAAAAAGTTTGTACAGAATTGGTAATATTTATTAAATTTTAGTACAATTCATCAGTGAAACTGTTTGGACCTGGAATTTTATTTATGAGGAGGTTTTTAACTGTGGATTAAAATTTTTAAGTAGATACAGGGCTTTACAGATTTTTCATTTCTTGAGTAAGCATTGGTTTTTTGTGTGTCTTTCAAGGAGTTTATCCATTTCATCCAAGGTGGCATAAGCTTGTTTATAAAATTCCTTATCAGTGTTTTAATGCCTATAGCATCTGTAGTGATGTCTTCTCTTTTGATTATGTATCACTAATTTGTGTCTTTTTTCCCCCTCATGAGATATTTATCAGTATTACTGATCTTTTCAAAGAACCAACTTTTGGTTTTATTGATTTTTGTTTCCTGTATTTTGTCTGTTTTTTAATTCAGTGAATTCTTTTAATTCTCTTTTTTTCTGCTTCATTTGGCTTTATAGTGTCTTAAAGTAGAAGCCTAGGTTAATGATTTTGACCAATCTTTACTATAACATTTAATGTTAACTATTTTCCTCTAAGCATTATTCTAGCTGTATACCACAGATTTTGATATGTTTACATTTGCATTCAGTTTGGAATACTTTGTAATTTCCCTTTTGATTTCTTCTTAATTTAACTCATTGGTTATTTTAGAAGTATTTTATTTCCTTATTTTTTTAAGATTTTTATTTATTTGACAGAGAGAGAGAGAGAGAGACAGCGAGAGAGGGAGCACAAGCAAGGGGAGAGGGAGAAGCTGGCTTCCTACAGAGCAGGGAGCCCAATGTGGGGGCTCGATCCCAGGACCCTGGGATCATGACCTGAGCCAAAGGCAGACACTTAACGACTGAGCCACCCAGGCGCCCCTTTTATTTTATTTTTTTTAAGATTTTATTTATTATTTATTAGAGAGCACAAGCAGGGGGAGCAGTAGGCAGAGGGAGAGGAAGAAGCAGGCTCCCCACCAAGCAAGGAGCCTGATGTGGGGCTCAGTGACCTGAGCTGAAGGCAGACGCTTCACTGACTGAGCCACCTAGGCTTCCCAGAAGTATTTTATTTCTAAATAATTTCCAGATATCTTTGTTACTCATTTCTAGTTTAATTCTATTGCAGTTGGAAAACAAGCAGTTTGATTTTACTGTAAGTTTATTTAGATTGTTTTATATCCCAGAATATACTCTGTTTTGAAGAATGTTCCGTGGGACCTTGAATGTTTTATTAAGCTGTTGGGGTGAAGGGTTTTTTTAAATGGGAGTTAGATCACGTGACGTTCTTTAAGAAGTCTCAGATCCTTCCTGATTTTTTTTGTTGACTTTTTTTTAAATTACTTATAGAATACTTTTGAAATCTGCCATCATGATTATATGTCTTTCTCCTTTTTAATTCTGTTAGGTTTTGCTTCATGTGTTTTGAAATTCTTTTAGTTGCATATACATTTAGGATTATGTCTGCTTTATGAACTGAGCTATAATTATAAAGCATTCTCTTTATGCTTTATAGTATTCCTTCTTAAGTCTACTTTGTGTAATATTAACATAGCCAGTGGTATTTTCCTTGAGTAATGTTTGTGTGGTATATCTTTTCCATCCTTGTAGCCTATTTGTATCTTTATATTTAGTTTAGCTTCTTGTAAGCAGCATATCATTGGGGTTGATAATTCATTTCTGTTCATGGAGTGTTTATTAGATCATTGGATTTTTTTATTCATTTATTTGACAGAGCACAAGTAGGCAGAGTGGCAGGCAGAGGGAGAGGGAGAAGCAGGCTCTCCACTAAGCAGGGAGCCGGATGCGGGGCTTGATCCCAGGACCCTGGGATCATGACCTGAGCTGAAGGCAGACGTTTAACTGACGAAGCCACCCAGGCACCCCTTAGATCGTTGGTTTTTAATTATCAATATGATAGGTTTTAAATCTCCCATCTTGTTTTTGTTTTTGTCCATGTGATTATTATTCCTTTTTTCTTCTTTTCCTGCCATCTTTTGGATTAATTGAATATTTTAAAAATTATGTTTTACCCCAAATTTGGGTTATCAGTTCTATCTGTCTTAAGTCTTTTTAGTGATATGCTAGTATTTGAAATACATATCTTTAATCACAGCTCATTGTCAAATATTACACCACTATAATGTAGAATTTAGAACCTAGTAAGAGTATATTTAACCTTCCATCCCTTGTTCTATTGTTGTACATTTTAATTCTGCAATTTTTAAAAAATTTCAGTATAGTTAACATACAGTGTTATATTAGTTTCAGGTGTACAGTATAGTGATTCAGCCATTCCATACATCACCCAGTGCTCTTCAGGACAAGTGCTGCACTACTTAATCCCCATCACTTATTTTACCCATTTCCCCACCTACCTCCCCTCTGGTAACCATCAATTTGTTTTCTATAGTGAAGAGTCTGTTTCTTGGTTTGTCTCTCCCTTTTTTTTTTTTTCCCTTTGCTCATTTGTTTCTTAAATTCCACATATAAGTGAAATCATATGCTATTTGTCTTTCTCTGACTTATTTTGCCTAACATTTAATTCTGTCTATGTGTTGCGTATGGCAAAATTTCATTCCTTTTTATGGCTGAATAATATTACATTTTACATCTGTATCACTACTTTATGAATTCATCTGTCAGTGGACAGTTGGGCTGCTTCCATAATTTGGCTATTATAAATAATGCTGCAATAAGTGTTGGGGTCATGTACCCCTTTGAATTTGTGTTTTTGTATTTTTTGGGTACCCAGTAGTGCAGTTGAGGATTATAGGGTAGTAGTTCTTTTTTTTAACTTTTTGAGGAGCCTCCATGCTGTTACAGGGTGGCTGTACCAGTTGTCATTCCCACCAACAGTGCACATGGGTTCCTTTTCCTCCACATCCTCATGAACACTTTTTGTTTCTTGTGTTTTTGATTTTAGCCATTCTAACAGATATGAGGTAATACTTCATTATAGTTGTGATTTGCATTTCCCTGATGATTAGTGATGATGAGCATCTATTCGTGTGCCTGTTGGCCATCTGTATGTCTTCTTTAGGGAAATGTCTGTTTATGTCTTCTGCCCATTTTTTAACTGGATTATTTGTTTTTTGGGGTGTTGAGTTGTATCAGTTCTTTATATATTTTAAATACTAACCCTTTATCAGATATGTCATTTGCAAATATTTTCTCCTATTCTGTAGGTTGCCTTTCAGAACAATTTTGCTGCTGTTTCCTTTACTGTGCAGAAACTTTATTTTGATGAAGTCCCACTAGTTTATTTTTGCTTTTATTTCCCCTGCCTGAGGAGACATATCTAGAAAAAAGTTGCTACAGCTGATGTCAAAGACATTATTATTACCTGTGCTCTCCTAGAATTTTTATGGTTTCATGTTTCATATTTAGATCTTTAATCCATTTCAAGTTTATTTTTGAATGTGGTATAAGAAAGTGGTCCGGTTCCATTCTTTTGCATGTAGCTGATAAGTTTTCCCAGCACCATTTGAAGAGACTGTTTTTCCCATTTGATATTCCTTCCTGTTTTGTTGAAGATTAATTGACCGTATGATTGTGGGTTTATTTCTGGGTGTTTTATTCTGTTCCATTGACTTATAATTCTACAGTATGTTTTAAACATCATAATACATGTTTATAATTTTTGCTTTAAACAGATAATTATCACTTTTGAGAGATATTTTCTTTCAAAAGAAAGATTTATAAATCGTTTTATATAATGGCTTTAGTAAAATATAATTCACATATTCTGCAATTCACCAATTTAAAATGTACAATCCAGTGGTGTTTTAGTATCTTCACAGAGTTGTGCAGCCATCAGTGCAACCTATTTTTAGAGCGTTTTCATTAACCTCAAAGGGACCCCCCATACTCATTAAGCCGTCACTCCCTATTACCCACACCCACCCACCCTTAACTTTCTGTCTCTATTGAGTTAACTGTACTGGTATTCTGTGACTGGCTTCTTTAATGTAACATTTTCAGAGCTCATCCATATTATAGCATCTATCAGTACTTCAGGTTTATTGCTGAATAATTTTCCATTGGTGAACATTTGGCTTGTTTATACTTTTTGACTATTGTGACTATTGCTTCTGTGAATATTCTTGTATAAGTTTTTGTGTGGACATGTTTTTCACTTGAGTATGTACCTAGATATGGATTTGATAGATCATATGGTAGACTATGTTTAAATTCTTTAGAAACTACCAGACTATTGTCCAAAGTAACTACCATTTTACATTCCCACCAGCAATATATAGGAGTTCCAGTTTCTCCATATCTTTGCTAATATTTTCCTTTTTTTTTTTTTATTATAACTACCCTAGTGGATGTGGAATGATACCTCATATGGCTTTGATTTCATTTCCTTGAAGACAAATGATGTTATGCAAATTTTCCTCAAGCAGACTCCCCACTGAAGATAGACCCCCTCGTAGGGCTCGATCCCAGGACCGTGAGATCATGATCTGAGCTGAAGTCAGACACGTAACTGACTTAGCTACCCAGGGGCCCCTGCCCATTTTTAAATAGTTATTTATCTTACTGTTAAGTTTAAAGGCTCTTTATATATTCTGAATACAAGTTGCATTTAAGTATGATTTGCAAAAATTTTTTCCTAAAAAACATTCCTTGATGTTTTGTGCTTTTGAAGCACAAAAGTTGGAAATTTTGATGATGCCCAGTTTTTAAAGATTTTTTTCACTGTGTTCATAGGATCATGTCTAAGAAGGTTTTGCCCAATCCAAGGTCACACAGATTTATTCCTGTATATTCTTCTAAGAATTTTATGGTGCTAGTGCTCTTACATTTAGGTCTGTGATCCATTTGAGTTTTTTTGTCTATGGTGCAAGAAAAGGTTACAGCTTGCTTCTTTTGCATGCAGCTCTCCATTGTCTAAGCACGATATATTTATCCTCTGTATGTGATGTGTTCTCCTTTCTCCCTCAACTCCCAGATGCTTTTAAAGTTACTTTGTTTTTTAGCAGTTTTATTTAAAATGTTCCTTAGTGTGTGCTTTAAAAAAAAAAAAAAAAAAAAAAAACACTTGTGCTTGAGGTTTCTGGAGCTTCTTGCATCTTTTTGGTTTATAATTTTCAAATTTGTAAAATTTGGGGCCATTATTTCTTGAAATATCTTATTCCCCCTCTTATTTCACCGTACTTCTGCTTGTAGGCTCCCAACTACATGTGTGTTAGACATCTTGAATTTGTCCCACAGCTCACTAAGGCTGTGTGTTTTGTTAAGCCTTTTTTTTGTTCTGTGTATCATTTAGATTACACTGTATATCTGTTCACTGATTTTTTTTCTATACCGTCAAATCCAGAAGTTCCATTTAAGTCTCTTTTATTTGTGTGTCGTTTTTCTACGCATAATTTGGTATTTTCCTTTACATCTGTGAATATACTTAAAAAAATTGTAATAGCTGTTCTAAAGTCCTTTTTTACTATTCTGCCATATTTCATTTCTGGATCTGTTTCTGTTGATCTCCTAATTATGAGTAACTTTTCTGCTTTTTTGGTGGTTTTGATTTGATGTCAGACATTTTCAATTTTACAGTATTAGGTGGTGAGTTTTCTGGTGTTCTTTTAAAGAGTGTTCAGTTTGTTTTGTCATGTATTAATTATTTGTGAATCACTTTGATACTTTCTAGGCTTGTGTGTAAGTTTCTTTTGGTGGATCCAGAGTAGCTTTTATTTTATTGTTTATATAGAGCTAAAATAACATAAGGACTTGACCCAAAGCCCTGTATATTAAAAGGTCTTTGAGAATAGAATTTGAACTATTCTCTGCCCTGGACTGAGGAAGTTTCCTCTCATACATGTGGAGTATTCAACCAAAGATTTCAGGGACGTTTCTGCACATCTCTGAGGCTCTTTTCTCTGTGTAACGCTCCCTCTTTTTTGGTATTCTACCCCACAGATTTTGACCTTCTCATCCTTTCTGAACTCCAATCTCCTGCCTTCTCAACTCTGGTAGACCTTTGTGCTCTCTTGGGATTCCACCTCTCTGCACTACTGTCTAAAAACTGTTTCCAGGCACTGTAATTCAGACAATTTAACTTAATTTGCTGCTTTTCCCCCATAGATCACTGTTGTTCAATGTCTGAAAACTTTTTTATATAATTACTCCAGTTTTTAGGTTTTTACTATAGGAGAGCAGTTTCCATAGCATAGCAGTTAAGTCCTTCATGGTGGAATCAGATGTCCGTATAGCAATTTGTATAATAGTACTGTATAATAGTTGTGCTAAGGTAAAGTTGGGAAATGACCCTTGAAGTATAAGTTTAAGGTAGGCAAAAAGGCAATGTGGAGGAGAGACATTGTAAAGAAAGGGAATGATAGGCTTCTCTCAGGAATTAGTATGATAAACCTGATAGATAATGAGGTTGAAAGAGGACTCAAAAATGCTCCTCATATTGCTGGTAGGGTAAATGTAGGTATACCATTAATGAAAACAGAAATTGAAGTATGAAAAGCAGAAATGGCATTTTGATAATGGATTCATATTATGTACATGTTAAATCTTTAGGTGCCTGTGGGTTATCCATAAAAAGCCCCAAGACTCCATTGAATGTATGGCTATGGATCTTTGGAAATGGCTTAATCTTAAGATTTTGGTAATTGTCATTATATAGATATCAGTGTAAGCTATGTGTTGATGAAATTTGGGTGAATATACAGAGTGAGAAGAAAAGTTCAGTGCAAATAGGCTATACAAAAGAGTAGGCTCAAAAACACCAGAGAGGAGAAAAATTTTAATAAGGAAGCATCATTATCAGCACTGAATATGAAGAAGTCAGGTGACTTAGAATGATACTTTTAAAAACATTTTTGTTGAGATAAAATTCACATGACATAAAATTTAGCCATGTAAAAATGTACAGTTCAGTGACATGTAGTGCATGTACAGTGTTGTGCAACCACCACCTTATCTAGTTCCAAAGATTTTTATCACCCTAAAGGAAACTATACCCATTAAGTAGTTAGTCCTTTCCCTTTTCCTCCCTTGGCCCAAGACTCTGGCAACCACCAAGCTGCTTTTTGTCTCTGTGTATTTACTTACCCTGAATACTTCATATATATGGAATCATACAATATGTAACCTTTTGTCTGGTATCTGTTACTTTGCATAGTATTTATCTTTGTTGTAGCATGTGTAATTGTATGGATTTACCACATTTTGTTTATTCATTGATAAGTTGGCGGACGTTTAGTTTGTTTCCACCCTTTGGCAATTGTAAACACTGCTGCTGTGAACATTCATATACAAACATTTGTTTTGAGTACCTGTTTTCAGTTCTTTGGGGTAGATACCCAGGAGTTGAATGTTGAGTCGCGTGGTAATTCTGTTTATCTTTTTTTGCGGAGCTGTCAAATTATTTTCTACAGTGGATTCACCATTTTATATTTCCACCAGCAGTGTACAAGAGTTCAAATTTGTCCACATCATTGGCAAATTGGAAGAGCAAAATAAGATTATCAGCAGCAGGAGGTGCACCGCCAACAAATCAGGAAATTGAAAAACTATAAAATGTAGGAAAAAATACTGCAAAATTGCAAAGACTCTAACCCAGGAATGCCTAGATAGATTCTGAAGATAGCACACCTTCAAAACCAGAGAAACCAGGAATTATAAATTAGTCTCTTAAAGAATTTCTTTAGTTTTAGTAATGTTGTGTCTAGCAGAAATTCCTTGAAGTTTTCTGGTATATTAATAATAATACTTTTTATCGTTTCTGGCTCTGAAATATATTTTTATCTTTTAGCAGGAACATTATCTTCTTTAAGTAGCTAGTCATTCGGTCTTAAGTAATGCTTTTTTGTTATTGTTGTCGTCATTTGTTTTTACATCATTGCCTTAGATGATAATCTTCATGAGAGTAGGGACCCCTAGGTCCTAAAATCCATGGCTGTGGCACATATGAGTAAGTCCTTACTTAATGAATGTTTAAACAGTTTTTTCCTAATAACTGATTATTTGTCCTTGTGACATTAGTTATACATGAATAATATTTCAGTCTTTATTTTCCAAACTACAGTTAGCATTTATTGTTTTTCATACAAACACAAAGACTGCATGATGATTGCAAAAGATGAGAAAACGGAGACATATGTGCTCCAGTGAGACTTATAATAATAATTTAAATGTATAGCAACTGAATAATTTGCATTATGCTTAGCCCCACTAAGTTATATTATCATAAAAACACAGGTTTTGCATTTTAATAATAATGGATGAAGGTGATACACAATGTGTAAGATGATCTCTGGTTTTTCTTTGGAAAGAGACTATTCTTAAGTGAAAGCTATTTCAGATGCTTCCTTTTTAAGTTAAATTGAAACACGAAACTGTCATTTTTGTGGTTGACAACCAGATGATGTATACATAGATCTCTTGTTTAATGATGAAATTCCTGCAGGAAAATAAATGTGCAAGTCTGAAGAGACCCTAGCCCTTAATCTTTTTATTCCTCAGGTGAAATAATATACTTTGCTAATATAATAATCAGCTTTTATGGAATATTTACTATTTGTACAATAATTTTTAGTATGATATAAAATAACTTTGTATATTCATGTAATTTTCACACCTGAATGAGTTGTATGTACAGTTACTGTATCTGTTTTACAGAAGTAGAAACAGGCTCAGAGAAATTAAGTAACAGATCTGAGGTCACACAATTGGATTCTAGCTCCACTTACCATTACTGCTTACAGATGACGTTTGATGAGAGTTGTTTTATTGTTGTTGAGGAAAGGAATTGTCTCTTTCATTATAGCAAGAAGAAAGGCACAGATAAGTCCATAAGAGGTAGAATGAAAAATGAGTTGTGATTTTATTATGATCAAGAGTTAAGGTTTTCTTTTTGTATATATTTTTACCATATATAATATACCTTTAAACATACATAGCTTTTTCAAAAGGGGATAATTAAAAATAGTTTTATAATAGTTTTAGTATATGAGCAACATCATTCCATGCAATAAGATAGTTGTCTTTGGAATTACCTTTTATGACTTACCATATTCTAACATCATTATAGTTGTGGTTTATTCAGTTATCCTGTATTTCTGAACATAAGTCTCCAAACATTCAATGCCAGCAGTTATCCTTTTATATGTACATTTTTATATGCTTGTATTTTTATTTTTTCAGAAAAATGTTTAGATGTGAATTTTCTATGTCCAACCCGAAGTGGTGGAAAGTATGTACCATAATAAAAATAGGCATTGTTGAATGTGACATACTAATTACCCTAGCTTGTTCAATGTGTGACCTTGAGAAAGTCATTTCACTTTTCAAAGCTTGTTTATCTTTTACATAAGGCCTCTCGTCAGTTATTTTGAACATGGGATGAAAATGATATATGTAATATGTTTTTATTAACTTTATTTTTTTTAATTTATTAAGTAATCTCTGTGTCCAACGTGGGGCTCAAACTCATGACCCTGAGATCGAGTCGCATGCTGTACCAATTGAGACAGCCAGGCACCCCTTCTTTATGAACTTTTAATCATTATAGTAAGGAAAGTAACAAAATGAAAGATTGGAGAGCTATTGTTATTTTTTCTCAAATAGTAAAGATTTTGTGGCTGGGAAATATAGTGACATGTTTTATTTTTTATTTTTTTTTAAGATTATATTCATTTGAGAGAGAGAGAGCACAAGCTGGAGGGGGGGGAAGGGAGAGGGAGAAGCAGACTCCCGGCTGAGCAGGAAGCCCAACTCCAGGACTCTATCTCAGGACCCTAGGATCATGACCTGAGCGAGCCAAAGGCAGTCGCTTAACCGATTGACCCACCCAGGTGCCCTAGTGACAAAATAATAAACATATCTTTTCCACCCCCCCCAGTGGAATTTTAAGATACTGTTTTTGATTAAGAAAATACTGAAAAAAGAAAAGAAAATACTGCCTTTAGCTTTATTATTCCTATAATAGCCTTTGCCTAAAATGTTATTTAACACTGCCCGAAGATTCTTACTGCATTGATGTTAGTTCACCCCCCCCTTTTTTTTTTTTTTTTAAGATTTTATTTATTTATATGTCAGAGAAAGAGAGCACAGGCAGGGGGAGCGGCAGGCAGAGGGAAAAGCAGGCTCCCCACTGAGCAAGGAGCCGATACAGAACTTGATCCCAGGACTCTGGGATCATGACCTGAGCTGAAGGCAGACACTTAACAGACTGAGCCACCCAGGCATCCCAATGTTAGTTCATCCTTATAAGCTTGATATATAGATAGATTTATTTTTTTAGAGCAATTTTAGGTTTATAACAAAATTGAGAGGAAGGTATATATTCCCATATATTCCTTGCTCCCACATATGAACCCCACCCCCACCCCACGTTACCAGCATCACTCACCAGAACACTACGTTTTTTACCAATGTTCAGCCATTAATGTATCAAAATCACCCAAAGTCCCTAGTGTACTTTAGAGTTCACTCTTAGTTTTATACATTCTATGGATTTGGACAAATGTGTAATGACATATCCATATTATAATAACGTACAGAGTATTTTCACTGTCCTAAAAATTCTCTGTGTTCTGCCTATTCATCTCTCCCCCACTCTCCCTTCCTCTACCCCAGGCAGCAGCTATCTTTTTTATTCTCCATCTTTTTGCTTTTCTATGGTATATAGTTGGAATCACAGAGTATGTAGGCTTTCCAGATTGGCTTCTTTCACTTAGTAATATGCATTTTAAGATTCTTCCATGTCTTTTCATGGCTTGATAACTTAACTTCTTTTGGGCACTTAGTAACATTCCATGTTTGGATGTGCTACAGTTTTTTATCCATACACCTAGTGAAGGACATCTCGGTTGCTTCCAACTTTTGGCAATTATGAATTAAAATGCTATGAACATAGTCTGCAGATTGTTGTGTGGATGTAAGTTTTCAACTCCTTTGGGTAAATAACAAGGAATACAATTGCTGGATGGTATGGTAAGAAGATGTTTTGTAAGAAACTGCCAAACTGTCTTCCAAAGTGTCTACCATTTTGCATTCTCACCAACAGTGAATGAGAATTCCTGTTTTTCCACATTCTTGCTAGCATTTGAGTTTGTTAGTGTTATTTTTTTTTTTTAAAGATTTTATTTATTTATTTGAGACAGAGAGAATGAGATACAGAGAGCATGAGAGGGAGGAGGGTCAGAGGGAGAAGCAGACTCCCTGCCGAGCAGGGAGCCTGATGCGGGACTCGATCCCGGGACTCCAGGATCATGACCTGAGCCGAAGGCAGTCGCTTAACCAACTGAGCCACCCAGGCGCCCCTGTTAGTGTTATTTTAATAGGTATGTAGTAGTATCTTACTGTTTTAATTTGCAGTTTTCTAGTAACATACTATGTAGAACATATTTTCATACTCTTATTTGCCACCAGTATATCTTCCTTTATGGTGTCTGTTAAGGTCTTTGGCCTGTTTTGTAATGGAGTTGTTTTCTTATTATTGAGTTTTAAGCATTCTTTGTATATTTTGAATAACAGTCCTTTATCAGATATGTCTTTTGTAAATATTTTCTCCCAGTCTGTGACTTGTCTTCTAATTCTCAAAATACTGTTTTTCACAGAACAGAAATTTTTAGTTTTGATGAAGTCCAGTTTATCAATATTTCCTTTATGGATTATATCTTCAGTGTTGCATCTAAAAAGGCATCACCATACCCAAGGTTATCTAGGTTTTCTACTGCTATCTTCTACTTATTTTATAGTTCTGTTTTATATTTGAGTCATTTAGTTTTTAGATTTATATTCCCATTTTGAGTTCATTTTTGTCAAGGGTGTAAGGTTTATACCTAGATTGGTTTTTTTTTTAATGCAGATACATAGCTTTTCACCGTTTGTTGAAAAGATTATCTTGTATTTGCCTTTGCTCCTTGGTTAAAGATTAGTTGACTTTATAGGTATCTGTTACTAGGTTCTCTGTTCTGTTCCCTTGATCTGTTTCCCTATGTTTTCCTTAATACCACATCATCTTGTTTACTGTAGCTCTGTAGTAAATCTTGAAGTTGGGTAAGTGTCAGTCCTCCAGCTTTGTTCTTCTCTCCGAATATTGTATTTGCTTTTGAGTCTTGGCCTCTCTGTATAAAATTTAGAATCAGTTTGTTGATATTTATAATAAAATTATTTGCTGAGAATTTGATTGGATTGCATTGAATCTGTAAGTCAAGTTGGGAAGAACTGACAATGTTGACAATATTGTGTCTTCCTATCTGTGAACATGGAATATCTCTTCACTTAGTTCTTTGATTTGAGTTTTATTCATCAGTTTGTGGTTTTACTCATGCAGATCTTATACATGTTTATTGAATTTATACTTAAGTATTTCATTTTGGGGAGTGCTAATGTAAATGGTATTATGTTTTTAATTTCAAATTCCACTTGTTCACTGGTATATAAGGAAAGTAACTGACTTTCATATGTTAACCTTGTATCCTGCAACCTTGCTATAATCACTTATTAGTTCTAGATTTTTCACCTATTGATTTTCTACACAGATGATCGTGTGATTTGTTAAAAAAAAAAAAAAAAAAGATTTTCTTCCTAATCTTTATGCTTTTGATTTCCTTTGCTTTATTGCTTTGGCAAGGATTTATAGTATACTGTCAAAAGGCATGGTTCGAGGGGACATCCTTGCCTTATACCTGATTCAAGTTTCTTACTGTTAACGTATGTTTGCTGTAGGTTTTTTTTTTATAGTCTTTATCATATTAAGATAGTTCCCCTCTATTCCTAGTTTGCTGAGAGTTTTTATCATAAATGAGTGTTGGATTTTGTCAGATGCTTTTTCTGCATATTGATATGATTGTGTAATTTTTCTTTAGTCTAATGATTTAATGGATTGTTTAATTGGTTTTTGGATATTGGACTAGCCTTTCATACCTCGGATAAATCCCACTTGGTCGTAGTACATCATCTTTTTTAAACATTTTTTTTTATTCAATTTGCTAATACTTTGTTGAGGATTTGTGCATCTGTTCATAATAGATACTGGTCTGCACTTTTATTTTCTTACAATTTTTTGTCTGGATTTATAAGCTTTTACCATATGAAAAATCGCACTATACTCAGCTTGAGATTGATGGACATGTTACTGCATCCATTGTTTCAAGACTCAAAATAACTGGCCTGTTGAACTGCATACTGCTTCATATCAGGGACAGTGTATTTTAGGTCTTTTATCACATGCATATTCTAATACACTGCACATAGTAGGTGTTGTATTAAGGAATATTAAATCCTGCTTCAAATCAAAACACATCATAGTACGTCTCCATATGTTCATATCTTTTCTGCATTTGTGAATAAGTACACTTCAATAAGATATAGCTGTCTCATTTAGTGTTCATCTCATTTATGCATATAATCTGTTACACATTTTGTTTTAGGCTTGGGACATCACATCTAAGAGAATGACTCCTAGATCTCTTTCTCACACCCCAGCGTTTTCCTTTATTCCTGACTGCCTATTGAACTTTTCTATTTGGATGTGGTATCTTGGGATTTAAGATTAAAATTCAGTTCATTTTCCCCCAAGCCACTTCTCTTGATTTCCTTTTTTCTGATAGTGCCAGTTTCTTTTTCCCAGTTACCTGGGCAAAGGTATTTCATTAATCTGACTCCTCTTTCACCCTTCGTGCCCACACACTATTAATTGCTCAGCCTTAGCCTTTCTTAGTAGTATTTTTCTTCTGTTTTCCAGTGTCACTACCATATCAAGATCTCTTTTTTTTAATCACATTTACACTGTTACTGCTTCTAATCCAGTTGTCTCCCTACCCCCAAATGTGTCTTCTACTTAAAAATATTGAGTGCTTAGAAGGAAAAAAATAAAGTTAAAATCTAACTTAATTTTGGGGGCGCCTGGGTGGCTCACTCGTTAAGCGTCTGCCTTCGGCTCAGGTCATGATCCCGGGGTCCTGGGATTGAGCCCCGCATCGGGCTCCCTGCTCAGCCAGGAGCCTGCTTCTCCCTCTCCCACTCCCCCTGTTTGTGTTCCCTCTCTCACTGTGTCTTTCTCTGTCAGATAAATAAAAAAACCTTTAAAAAAAAAATCTAATTTTGGTTGCAAGAAACCAAATGCAAAAAATACACTTAATTGAAAGGAAAATTATCTCTGGAAGCCAAGAGATTCTGTCCCCAGTGGACTAGAATCCTGGTAGTAGTATCATCTGTTTTTCTGTGTCCTTTTCTCTCTGTAGACTTACCTTGTCTATTTACACATCCTATATTTTTATGTCTTAGTTTGAATTACATGCTGAGCCTAACCAGGTATCTTTGAGTCCCCAATTCCAAATTCTCAGAGAATCTGATGAGTATAACATAGCATACTGTACTGACCAGTTTGTTGATTTAGCATTTCCAAATAATCAAATTTAATTTTTTAAATAACTGATTAATATAGAATGTTTTATTTTGTCTAAATGCATGTTGCATTGTGCAGTTTTCTTGAAGTATGATTTTGCCTTAATACTACTACTTACCCATGTACCTCCCCATGGTTTTTATCTTTCTGTCAAGCAGTAAGAATGTATTTTAAAGATTTTATTTATTTATATTAGAGAGAAAGAGCGTGTGTAAGTGGGGGAAGGGGCAGAGGGAGAGAGACAATCTCAAGCAAACTCTGTGCTGAGTGTGGAGCCCACTTCAGGGCTTGATCTCATGATCCTGATGAGATCATGACCTGAGCCGAAACCAAGAGTCCAGACACTAAACCAGCTGAGCCACCCACGTGCCCCAATAATGCATTTTTAATTGTGTAACATCTACCTTGAATAAGTTTATATACTACCACCAATTTTGATTTTTTTTCCCCACATGAGCTTTTGAGGTTTTTTTTTTTTGAGGTAAAAATCACATAACGTATAACTTAACCACTTTAAAGTGTACAATTCAGTAGCATTTAGTGTATTCATAATGTGTAAACCTCACCTCTAATTAACTCCAAAATATTTCTCTCTCCAAAGGAAATCCTGTACCCATGATGCAGGCAGTCACTCCTCACATACCACATTTTGTCTGTCCATTCATCCAGTGATGGCTATATGGGTTATTTACATTTTGTGTCTCTTGTGAATAGTGCTTTTATGAAGATTTATATACAAGTATTCCTTGAAAAGCTCCTGGCATGGAGCCCAGTGCAGGCCTGGATCTCACAACCCTGACATCATGACCTGAGCCCAAATCAAAAGCTGGACCCTCAACCTACTGAGGCCCCCCAGGCACCCCTGGCCATTATTTCTTCAGATATTTTCCTTTCCATCTAGGAAGGCCCTTGTGCATATGTTGGTAAACTTGATGGTGCCCCAGAAATCTCTTAGGTTTTGTCCATTTTTCTTCATTCTCTCAAAATAGATAATCTCAACCCACCAGTCTTTAAGTTCACTATTTCTTCTACTGCAGATAAAATCTGCTCTTAAACCTCTCTAGTGAATTTTTTTAGAATTGATTGATTTGTGAGCGCACACATGGAGAGAATCTTCAAGCAGACTCCCTGCTGATCAGGACTCAGTGCCATGACCCATGAGATCACGACCTGAGCCAAAACCAAGAGTGAGACGCTCAACTGACTGAGTCACCCAGGCGCCCCTCTGTAGTGAATTTTTCATTTTCTTTATTCTAATTTTGAGATCCAGAATTTCTCTTTAGTTCTTTTTGTAATTTTTATCTATTTATTGATACTCACTATTTGTTGTGATTGTTCTCCTGGTTTCTTTCAGTTCTTTGTTAATGCATTTTTCTAAACAGTTGATTTAAAGTTTTTGTGTGATGCAAAGACTGGGTTTCCTCATGAACAGTTTCTGTTTATTTCTCTTGTTTCTTGGGTGTACTATATTGTTTATTTCTATGTCTCTTAAAATGTTGTTGAAAACGTATTTTGGGGTTTTGAATATTGTGGTATCTCTGGAAATCAGATTCTCCTCCTCAGCAGGGTTTCTCTTGTTTATTGGCTATGTTTGCTGGTTTGGTGACTTTCCTAAAATACTGTTGTAAAGTGTGTATTTTTTGTCATTTGTGGCCACTGACGTCTGTACCCCATTAGATTAGTGGTTAGCTAGTGTTTTGACAGTTTGTTTAAATGCCTGAAAGTCATTGGAAAAAGTCCTTTCCAAGTCTTTGCAGATTTTATTGGGGCATCTTTCAACACTTACCCAAGCCGTTTATAACTCTGCCTGAGCCTTCACTTCCAGCTTGAGCAGAGCCTGTGGTCAGCCTAGAGATGAAAGTTTCTAATCTTGTCAGGCATTTTCTGAGGATGTATCTAGCCCTGGGCATGCATGTGGACTTCTTGATTCCCCAGTATTATGTAGGAGCTTTTTAAAAGCTGTAATTCTGCCAATGTCTCCCATGCCAACATCTTCCATCACAGGCTTTCCCTCCCTTTGCTTGTCCTGACTGTTGTCTCCTGCTCCAAATTGCTACAGCTAATACTTGTGCCTTTAAATGCCAGTGAAAGTACCTCACCCCTGGGGACACTTCAAGTTGAGTGAAACACAAGCAAGCCCTTGTGCTGTTCATCTGGGAGACAGGTGAAAACCTATCACCACATTTCTTTGAGAATAAGATCTCTGTTGCTCCCTCTGGCACTTGAAATCTTTGCCCAGAGCACAGGCTGCATCATTATGGTCGTTGCCAATCTGAAGTGTAGGGGTATGGTAGATGGACAGTTAGAAGCTGCTTTCTTCACCAAGCCTTTTAGTGGTTGTGATGATTTTTTTTTTTTTTTTTTTTTACCAGATTTCAGAGTTCTGCAAAAATTGATTCTGACACTTTTTGACAGCTCATTAGTTGCTTTTCTGGGGGGAACCAAGCCCTGAAATTCCCATCTCCATCTCTTACTGATGCCATTCCCCATGGACATATTTTTCTAATTTATGGGTTATCTACATACCTTACTTTGTAATCTCTTTTATGATTTAGGATTATTTCAACCCGAAGGTGTACAGAAACAGTCTGTGAAACTCTCTGTTTTATATCCTGTATTAGCAGTTCAGATAGACCATTTTCAGATACCAAGAACTTTGTACAGCACAAGGGTTAGGTACTTTTCTAACAAAAGAAAAAAAAGAGGATACTTGGTTAAAAGTTATCATTCAAAATTTCTAAACTTTTATATTTAGTTTTGGAATTTTGGAATAGATTTCTAATGCCTTTATTGTTTGAAGGCCCACGATAGATATTTCGGGTGATTTAAGTCCAAGTTAAACTTTGATAATTCACATCTAGGTAAGTGAGTTAGGGGTGTTTTTTGTTTGTTTATTGTACATCATTTAGTTATTAGTGAATGGAAGGCAAGATTTTTAGCATGTATGATTAAGTACCTTAAAATTTTTATTTAGCGAGAAATATTAAATGCTTATCACTATGTTGGTGGTTGTCAACCTCAGCATTATTGACATTTTGGGCCATTTAACTCTATGAGAGGGGCAGTCTAGGATATAATTTAATTTAGGTGCATTGCATTTAGTGTTCTTTTAGTCTTTTAAAACCCCTTTAATTCAAAAGAGTTTTTGAAATTATCATCAGACCTTTAGCCACTAGTTTTAGTCTTCATTGATTTTTTTTTAAATTTTTAAAAAAGATTTTATTTATTTATTTGAGGGAGAGAGAAGGCATGAGAAGGGAGAGGGTCAGAGGGAGAAGCAGACTCCCTGCCGAGCCGGGAGCCCGATGCGGGACTCGATCCTGGGACTCCGGGATCATGACCTGAGCCGAAGGCAGCCGCTTAACCAACTGAGCCACCAAGTCACCCTTCATTGATTTTTTAAATTTCTCCTGTGGTTATTGGTTGACATTTCACTATACAAATGAACTACTCTTTCTTCCTCAATTTGAGTTTGTGTGATGCTTCCTCATTATTAGATTTGAATTACATTTTTTTGTTAGAAATACCACCAGGGTGATATGTCTTTTTAAGTACATCATATCTGTTGAGACAAAATGTCAGTTTGCCCCAATATAGGTGTTATTAATTTTGATTATTTGGTGCTATATCTACCAAACTTCATCACTGAAGTTAAAACTTTAATTTATTAATTTTTTGTTTATATTGTTATGGATTCATTCATCCTTAATATAGTCAATGGGTTATAATCCATTAATGTTTTTATATATTTTGATATTCAGATCATTGTAACTTAGTCTCCTTCATGGCTTCTGTGTCCTTTTAAGATATGTCCCCATAATTCTAAGTACTTTTTCAGTTTTCTGGCACAAGATGCACCAGGCTTGGCTTATACTTTTTCTGATTGAACTTTGGCATCAGCCTTTGCTCCAGATTGCTCTGGTTTGTTTCGGTAAAGAATGGTATTTAGAAACCAATATTGGGGCTGTTTATGGACCATCTTAGCAGAAAAGGCTAGGAAAGCTCAGAAATATATGTCTGTATGTATCTGTACTTACTTCTTTAGCAGTCTATTAAAAACCATGAATTTTTGCTGTTACTTTCAATTTCAGTCTAATGCCACAACGTACATTTAATTCTATTTCCTCTTATTAGTAATTTCCTTCTCCAACAGTGGGAATCCTTGCTCCTTTTATTCTCCGCGTATTTACTAATTTGCTCAAGTCTGGAATGTGCAAAAGTCTCCATTACACCCTAGATTTGAAACCTATTAAGTAGAGTTCAGTAAGTGGCTCCCAGTTTGTTTGTTTGTTTGTTTTTAATTTTTAAGGTCCAGTTACATAGAGTGAAGTGCACCAAACTTAAGGGTACACTTAGATTGAGTTGAGACAAATGCATACCCCTGTTTCATCCACATACCTGTCAAGAGACAGAACATTTTCATCATCCTTTATGTCTGTTCCCAAATTAGTTTTCCAACCACCCAAGATAACCTCTTCTGATTACCCCATCCCCCACTTATAAGTAAGTACTACCTGTTTTAGAACTTGATATAAATGGAATCATACAAAATAAATTATTTTGTGACTGGTTTCTTTCATTCATTACAGAATAATTCTTGTTGTGACTATGTCAGTAAAATTTTATAACATTTAAAAATACAACTTTAGCCATGAAACTTTGTCATTGGATTTTTGCTCCCTTTTATGTTCATAGATTTCTGAGTATTAACTTTTCCTCCAGCATGAGATAAACTTCATTCTTTCCTATTGTGTATTCTTTGTAAAGACTAAGATGCTTGGGTGGCTCAGTCAGGTAAGCGTCTGCCTTCGGCTCATGTCATGTTCCCCGAGTCCTGGGATCAAGCCCCCCATTTGGCTCCCTGCTCAGCGGGGAGCCTGCTTCTCCCTCTCTCTCTCCTACTCCCCCTGCTTGTGATCTCTTGCTCTCTCTGTCAAATAAATAAATAAAATCTTAAAAAAAAAAGACTAAAGTAATTCTAATAACTAGGTAGGAAAGTAGAAGGAATTAATAATACATTGTCCCGTGCAAAAGCTGTGACATTGGTCAAGGAATGTTTGAAATAATCTCCTTTTTCATTGATTACTTGTTTTGGGTTTTTGTTGTTGTGGTGGTGGTATTGGTGGTTGTTGTTACTCCTGTAACGAGAGTACAATAAGAGTACAATGCCTTATCAAATTGAGTTTCTTTTAGAATGCTTTGAGGAACTTCCTATTGAACATAGAGAATAGCTATAGACTTTTGGCCAGTGACATATAAATGTTAGATCTTTTGTTATTGTCTACAAGTCCCTGGGGCTTTTCTTTTTTCTTTCTTTCTTTTTTTTTTCTTCTCCAGTATAATTTCTTTATGTTGTTTAGACTCTGTAATTTCTATTGATTTATCTTCAAGGTCTGTCTGGTTCTGTTACTTCTTAGTTCTAAAATTTCCAGTTCTTATTGTATTTCTGATTTTTTGCTGAAACTTTCTATTTTTTGTTCCTAGTGTATTTATAATTGCTTGTTGAAATATTTTATGATAGCTGCTTTAAAATCCTTGTCAGATCAGGGCGCCTGGGTGGCTCAGTTGGTTAAGCGACTGCCTTCGGCTCAGGTCATGATCCTGGAGTCCCTCGATCGAGTCCCGCATCAGGCTCCCTGCTCGGCGGGGAGTCTGCTTCTCCCTCTGACCCTCCCCCCTCTCATGTGCTCTCTCTCACTCTCTCTCTCTCAAATAAATAAATAAAATCTTTAAAAAAATAAATAAATAAAAAAATAAAATCCTTGTCAGATCATTCCACAACTGACGCCTTTGTATTGGTGTCTGTTAATTGTCTTTTCTTATTCATGTTGAGATTTTCTTCATTTGTGGTATGATGAATGATTTTAGCCTATTATTGTATCCCAGGCATTTTGGATATTATGCTATGAGATTTTGGATCTTCTGTTTTAGTAGGCCTCTTCTGACACTGCACAAGCAGGGAAGGAGAGCTGCTTCATTACTTCAAGTTGGGGATGGAAGTCCGGATGCCCTACTTGGTCTCCATAGGGTTCTACTGACACTGCCATGGTGGGGAGGGTAGTTTCCCTCTTTTGTCAGGATCTAGTCTCCATTCACCTCTAGTGACATTCCAGGGAGGGGAAGGGGTGCCTTTCTTACTGCTGGGCAGAAGTGGAATTCTAATCTCCCTACTTGGTCACAACTGATGTATGTGAGGAGTGGGTTTCATGGTCTTTGGCTAGAGGAGGGCAGTTATAATAAAAAATGTTTTGTTTTACTTTCTTTTTTTGTTTGTTTTTGTTTGTTTTGTTTTGCTTTCTAAGGCCACATATTTCACTAGAGAAAGCAGGTTTTTCTTGTTGTGGTTGGTTTTCTGTTAGTTTTTCTTTTTTGCCTGTGCTTAGTGAGTGGTATTTCTGGGTTGCAGGCTTCTGTTGCCCAATCCAGTATATATGAGGCAAAAAGAAAACCCAGAGAACTCACTGTCCTATTGTTCTTCAAGTTCCAGGGTCCTTAGATAGCTTACTTTCTCTCTACCAGTCTTTTGACTTTCTATATATTATGCTCAGGAATTTTAGCTGTATTTGGTGGGAGAAATAGGGAGAAACTTGTCTTCTCATTTTGCATGGAACCTGGGTGTCCTAAATGGTTAAACAGAAAAAGTAGTCCATTGAGAATTTAAAAAGAAATGCTCAAAAAAATTAAATTCTTAACAGTTTACCACCATATTTTTGTAAGTCACTAAGATGTACATAAACTTAAGTATATTTTTTGTTGTAGATAAGTATGTATGTATAAAAGCTTGTATATTTCTTTTTTCTTTTAGGATTATGTACTGAAGGACTCTACCGTGTTAGTGGGAACAAAACTGATCAAGACAATATTCAAAAGCAGTTTGATCAAGGTATGGCATATAAAATAAAATCATTTTAAAATTATTTTCCTTATTGATATTTCATGGTGGGAAGATTGATTTTCTAAGGATGTGGGATTTTGAAGGGAAAGAGTTTTGAAACAGGATTAGAAGTATGTGATAGAATAAATACCACAGTCAGGAAATAGAAAAGCTATAAATCCATTGCCAGAATTAGAAAAGCAATAATAAATTGACTTATGACATACCAGCATCTTTGTATAGCAGAGAGAGTACTTATTTAAAGATGCAATTAAAATTTTATTTCATGCTGTAGGGCCAACTAACCATTAGGAATAAAAACAAAACAGTTCCCTACTCAGAGTAAATTCTGTAAGAAATCAAAGTTTTAAATACGAAAAATGAAGACTGAACATTATGGAGAAAAAGGAGTGAATATTTTTATAATCTTAGAGTATGGAAAGGCCTAAATTTGATACGAAACCTAGAAAGCATACACAAGATAATAAATTGGACTACCTAAAAATGTAAAAATTCTGTGTGAGATAGTGGATAAAACATAAAATCAGGAGACAAACTATAAACTTGAGGAAGTTATGGAATATTATCTAAGCTAGATAAGCAGTTCACATCAGAAGAAAGTGACCAACCAAGTTTATGAAAATATGCTCTGTCTCTATGATTTGTAGATATAAATATTAAAGCAAAAAGATTTGGTTTTTATGTGTTTATTATCAGCGAAAAAGATTGTTGATAGAGTATAGACAAGCAGGTATGTTGCCTTTTGAGAGGCAATTCATGTATATCTATTAAAATTCAGGTATCTTTGCTAGAGAAATTCCACTTACAAATATTTATGTTACAAAAGTCTTAGTGTAAGCTTACAAAGATATACTTGAAAGGGTAGTCATTGCAGCATTGTCTGAAATTTTTTAAAAAGGAGAGGGCCTACCCACTGTGCTTATAAGCAGACTACTAGATAACCATGTAAAATAATGTAGATTTGTGTGTGTTGAAATGGTAAAATGTCAGTTGTTGAGTGGTGTGTGTGTTTTCCTTGCTTTAAAAGTATATTGTATATATTGTACTTAATTTTTTAAAAACATTTTGTTGGATAAACTGAAACTTTATAATACCAGATTTGTGCAATTTCCCTTAAAATAATGAAGGAACGGGTAGTGGTCAGTACTAGGCCTCTTTAATTAGACTGCCTGCTTTTATTTTCTGGTTCTGCCACTTACTGTCTTTGTGCCATAGGGGAGTTAATTTTTCTTAATCCTAACTTTTTCATATTTAGAATGGGAGTGATTAGAGGAACTGTGATGAATAATGAGATAATGAAGAGTTTTCTGTATGACCATATTAAATATTCTTCAGATAGCTAGTTACAAGGAATGTAGCCTAATAAAATAAGCTTTAGTATATAAAAGTGTTTATCATAGTATCTTTAATGTTTTTAAATGAAATCCAAATGTTCAGTAATAAAATATTATGTATATTGTTAAATCTGGGGGAATATTTTGTGGTCATTAAAACTATTTAGGGCAAAAGTTTAATAATGGGTTAAGGATATATGTAGGTTCTTAGTACTAGTCTTTCAGCTTTTCAGTTATATTACAATTAAATGTTATCTAGCACACAGAAAAGTTAAAAAGTTGCTTGTGAAATTTTAATGATCTTAGGTAATGCCTTAAAAATGAAATCCAGTATAAAATGTATGATTTGTCTGATTTATTTTTTTAATAAGTGGGAAACAGCTGAAAGGAAATATGCTAAAATAAAGTATAAACAGTGATTGTCTCTAGGTATGGGGTAATTTTTTTCTCTTGTTGGTCTGTGTTTGTACATTTTCCATCAAAAGTATCCATTGTACTTGTAAAAGGAAAATATTGATTCTTTTAATAGCAGATTAACCTTATGATACATCGTTAGTATTTTCCAGTCTTTTTTTAGTCAGAATTTCACTGATAAGTGTTGAAATTAAAAGTATTTCATATAAAAAATTAAGCATAAATTAGAAGGTGTAACTCAGATTTGTGTGCTTAATTCCTGTCTTTTGTCTGTTTTCTTATTGCCTTTTTAAATAGCTTATATAAACAAAATATTTTAAAAGATAGATGTTAGTGAAAACTAATGTTCTTCAGCATACTAATAAGCCTAACAGCATTTTTTGTTGTGATAGAAGATGCTTCTTGCTTGGTTCTCTCTTTCCTTATGTCAGGCAAACTTAAAACAGTGGGGGAGGGATGTATCACCCTGTAAAGAAACATGGCTGATGAGAAGATTCTAAAAATTTGGATCTACAAGTACCTGTTTAGCTTACTTCTCTTACAATAAATCAGAATTTTATTTTATAAATTTAAATTTAAATTTTTGTCTTGTAGATCATAATATCAGTCTAGTATCAATGGAAGTAACAGTAAATGCTGTAGCTGGAGCTCTTAAAGCTTTCTTTGCAGATCTGCCAGACCCTTTAATTCCATATTCTCTTCATCCAGAGTTATTGGAAGCAGCAAGTAAGTTATAAGCCTCCTTTTTTGGAGAGGGATGATGATGGTGGGTTTTATATATTGATTGCTATGTGTTAAAATCAGTCTCGCACTAGAACATGTAGCTAATAAAAATTTAGCTTATAAGACTCTTTCTTAAATGTATTTTCCTCCAAATAAATAAAATCAGAATCTCGGGAGTATTCCCCAGGAATACTTAGGTTTAGCTGGTCTCTCAAGTGACTCAGTGCTTCTAGAAGTTTGAAGGTCACTGTACTAGAAATTTGAGATTTACATTTTTGATTCAAACTCAAAGGCTTTTTAAGAAAATTAAATGAACTCGTCAAATGAATGTATCTGTAATGTATTTCCGTAAAATATTAACCTGTGTATGGTATTAAACGTGTATTTAAATTTTTTAAAGTCAAATTAACTTTCGCCTCGTGTCTTCAGTCATTTTTTGAAAAAGGTAGGAAAATAAATACTTAGTATTTTTTTTTTTTCACTGTCTCCGAGTCACTTAGACCTCTGATTAGCTTTATTTGCAGAAAGGCTGTTGTAATAGATGATAATGTATTTAGCAGGTTCTTTAGAATATTTTGTTTTTGTTTACCTATCCTAATGTGCTTCAAACAGATTGTTCATTATCTTTTACAATAAGCAAACCGGGAAGCTTTATCGAATATTTATAAACGTATGAATTTTAACAGATTTCTCTCTAATTTTACAGAAATCCCAGATAAAACAGAACGTCTTCATGCATTGAAAGAAATTGTTAAGAAATTTCATCCTGTAAACTATGATGTATTTAGATATGTAATAACACATCTAAACAGGTATTTTTATTTTTTGTTTTTGCAAATGCACTATAAATTTCATTCAAACTTCAGACTTGATAAATTCTGAGAGAAAAGGAGGCAAACTAATTTAAACATACAGTTCAATTTTGGTTCTATTTTTTCCGGATTTTTAAGATATTTCATCAACTTGTTTAAAGAAAGGTGTTGTATGACTCTTTTAGTACATTTAATGATTACATGAATAGTATAATAGGTACATCTCCCCTGTTTTTTATTACTGTTATTCTTTAATAGTTCTCTTCTGTAGAATCTTGGAATTTTAGGTATGAAATAACTCTTAAATAATTAACCAAATCAACCTATTTGAAGTTGGAAAAATTGAGTTTAAAGAGGGAAATTATATGGTCAGTGTCACATAATAAGTGACACATCTTATAAGTAGAACCACTGTTTCATTTGCTTTTTGTATCACACTGTGTTACTTTTGTATATCTTGCCTGTTTTGTTTGGATATAGCCCACACAGTGAAATTTTTATCAGAAACTTAAATTCATCTTATTATCTACACTGTTAACCTGAAATGCAGGACATTAATCCTGTATTAAAAGCCCTAAGTATGTTAAGCTTGAAGTTTATTCTTTTTTCTAAAATGATACTACTCACAATGCCATTTCTTAAGTGAAAGTATTGTATAATAGCTTAAAGCTCAGACTGTTGAGTCAAACAGGCTTGCTTTTGAAACATTTTTATTCTGCGACTGTAGGCAGATTACTTACCTTGCTTAAGTCTTCATTTTCTCAACTATAAAAAATGAGAAAAATAACACCTCACAAAGTTGTTCTTGGGACTAAACAATTATTAGTATTTGTGCTTATTTTTTCAAAAGTCTATTCATAATATTTTTTAGTGACACTTTATGAACTGAAGTTTGGGGTTTTTTTTTAACTACACCAGTGCTAAAACCTAAGTATATTTCAGTTTGTACCTCTTAAAAGAGAATATTAACCAGTGTTTAAAGTTTTATTTTTGCACTCAATGTAGTATAAAATTATATTAACATTTCTGGTAACCGTTCTCTGAAGTCTCCCTCCTTGAGAAAATACCAGCATACTAGTATTAACATATAATTAGTGGAATATCATCTTTTGAAAATTACCATACCAAGTGGTTTTTGATATGATAACAGATGTGTACATGGTACTACCAGAACTTACCCAATATGGAGTGTAAGGATGGTTTGTGAACATATTATTGTCTGGCCAGATTAAAGTGCTGAAGTAAGAATTGTACTTCATTTAAAAGAATAGGGAAAAAAGACAAAAGGAAAAGCATGTTCAAAGAAACACAGTGCTAGCCCACAATCAGTATTATTTTAGACACTTTCGTGCTTGGCTTCAGTAATACAGCCACGCAACAAAAGCATATATGATGGGTTGAGGAATAGCCGAGGACTTCGTGATTCCAGTAGAGAGAAGGATAGACAGGGTTAAGAGGTAAGGTCAGAAAGGGAAGAGAGACAGTGCGAGGTCATATAGGACAGTATTCACACAGAGTGTAGGCTTAAAAGCTTTAATCCTCAAAACGTTTTACTGATAAGGAAGTTGCTTTATGGGTGTATGTCACTAAGCACATTGTTGACTTCAACTGACATTTATGGGGATGTGGGGAATTAGACTTTGTCTCAATGAAAATAGCATTGCATGCCAGTTACTCTTAATGGTAGATGGACTACTGGAGAGTAGAGCAGAGAAATAACATCATCAGACTTAAATTTTAAAAGGACTGTAGTAGGACTCTGTAGTTAAGTATAGACTGTAATGGGAACTCTGTGTGCCAGATATTCTTACAAAGGCTAGGGACATAGCACGTGAATAAAGCAATCACTCATTTCATGGAACTTAAATTCTAGTATAGGAAATAAATGAGAAATAAATATATAATGGATGATTGACAAATTGCAAAAACTAATCCATAGAGTTACTCTTTTGCTATATTCTCTTTCACCTTCCATATTCAGTGAGTTACCGTGTCAAATCCATTTTTTCTCCTCATTTATTTTCCTTTTTGTTCCTCTGCCACGGCTTTAGTTTAGCCATTATCATTTCTCATTTAGGTAACTCTAGTTTCTTTGTAATTAAGCTCTCTCCATGCCAGTTTTCCTCTTGATCCTCCTTTGATTGATGTCAGAATGATCTTTCTATAAATATATCTTTCTGATTGAATAACATCCTATATCCTAAAGAAAAAACTGTTTAAGTGGTCTGGTTCTAACTTCTTCAGTTATACCTTTTTTCCATTTCCCCCAAGTACACATCAGGTAACTGTATTAAACTAATAGCACTTAACCAAAAGTATCAATTTGTGCCTGTCTGTCATTACATCTTAATGTGACTGCCTCAGTTCTCAAAATGCAGTCCTCAAACCAGCAGCAGCAGCATCACCTCAGAACTTGTTAGGAATGCAAATTATCAGGTCCCACCCCAGAGGTAATTATCAGTCTGTGTTTTAACAAGCCCTCCAGGAGGTTCTGATAGACACTGAAGTTGAGAACCATTGTTTTGACTGAATTACCCTTCCTACCGTTTTACCAAATGCCCATCACTGTTTTTTTTTTTTTTTTTTTAAGATTTATTTATTTGAAAGAGAGAGCACATGAGAGGGGGGAGGGTCAGAGGGAGAAGCAGACTCCCCGCCGAGCAAGGAGCCCGATGCGGGACTCGATCCCGAGACTCCAGGATCACGACCCAAGCGGAAGGCAGTCGCTCAACCACCCGAGCCACCCAGGTGCCCCCAAATGCCCATCACTCTTAATTCATACATCAAACATTACCTCTTCAAAGAAGCCTTCCCTGGCCACCCTCATCTCTTATTTGGAACCTTTCTTTTACAATTTTTGACCCAGCAATTAGACCTGATGCCCATACTCTCATGTCTTTCAACTTTAAGGTTTTTTTCTTTTCTTAGAATCTATACTTGCCTACTGCATAGAAACACCTGAGTAGGCCCTATATTTTAACAGAAGGTTAATTTTATTCTAAATATTCTAATTTTGACTCTTAACAGATAGTAATAACTTTTACCATAGAACACATATATTTAAGGCACATATTTTACCTCAGATGAGCAATTCCTATGGTTGGGGAGAGGAGATTCTTTGGTTTATATTTAAAATACTTTGATGTGCAAATTTAATTATGAGATTTTCCCACTACCTTGCATACTGGGCTATTTCTTTATGTGTGGAATAAGAGGGTCAGCTAAGATTCTTTCTCAATTTAATAATTTTGAGTTATAATTCAAGATTTGCCTCTTATGTTTCTTGTTTCTTACAGATAATGATAGAAGTGCTTGCTCACATATTTAAAGAACTAGATGTAAATCTGTTAATAACGTATGATCGATCATTTGTAAATTATTATTAAATCCTAAGAATTTTAAGGTGGAATGTGTTTCTGTGAACTTTTGTCTTTCAAATTAAATTTGTAGCAAGGTACAAATACTTAATGATTGAAAAAATTATTTTTTGCAGTAGTAGAAACTAATTTTTTTGTAAGTTGAAAAGCCTCTTGGTTGGGGCATTATGATAGAGTAATTTTTCTAAAGCTTGGTTTTTCCAAGGTTCAAAGAGATGGCATACCATAGTTGTCTCTTCATCTCTCGTAATAGTCAAGGAATTTGTATATGCAATTAGAATTCTCTGTTTCTGTTACCAGAAACTCATTAAAATTTGTCACGTGTTCTCTTTACTCTGAGAAAAAGGTGTGTGTTTTTTTTTCCCCACACAAATTAAGGAGGCTTCTCTAAGTAAATTATAAAACCGCTGGGTACAACAATTTTTTTTTTTTGAAGACTATCTTTGGTTCTCCTAAGAAATGGATTTTACTGCTGTCTCCTGTTACTGGAATGTAGTTGAACATCTTAGAATGTATAAGAAGAAAAATGTTTTAAATTTGAAGTTAAGATAAAAGGTTTAAAACTAAATCATCTGAGATCTAGGATACTTAAATTGTCATGAATTTTGATTGGTTTCTAACTGTTTTTTCCTATCATAATTTCAGGGTTAGTCAGCAAAATAAAATCAACCTAATGACAGCAGACAACTTATCCATCTGTTTTTGGCCAACCTTGATGAGACCCGATTTTGAAAATCGAGAGTTTCTGTCTACCACTAAGATCCATCAATCTGTTGTTGAAACGTTCATTCAGCAGTGTCAGTTTTTCTTTTATAATGGAGAAATTGTAGAAACTGTGAACACTGTGGCTCCTCCACCACCTTCAAACCCAGGACAGTTGGTGGAACCAATGGTACCGCTTCAGTTGCCTCCACCCTTGCAACCTCAGCTGATTCAACCACAGTTACAGACAGATCCTCTTGGTATTATATAAGTAGGAATTGATTGCAGACAGCCTGAAATTGACAAAAAGCAAATCTAGGCATGCATGTTTCAGGGTTTAGTAGTATACTTGATTTTTCCTTACAGGTAATTCACATTCAGAATGATGAAACATTTTCTCTTTGAACTATATGGTGTTCCTTACTCACTTACATTACAAATCTAAGACCATGTGATAAGCATGACTGGAGAGGTTTAATTTTTATAAACAAAAATAGCTATAAAATGCAAAGCTGCTGTTGCATGCAACCTTATTGCAATCAGTATATCATTCCTGTGGCATTTTCTGTCACATTATATTGTGAATAAAATTTTTCTATAGAAATTAAATGATTTAAAAACTCACATATATGAAACATTTAATGCTTTTCAGCCTGCCTTATGGCTGATTTTGTTATTTGGTGTGCTAATTTGGGCAATTTAATTTACATTTTAGCAATCTGTGTAGATAACAAAAAGCCCAGTTAAGTATTTTATAATTTCAGGCTACTTATGCCATGCTTGGGATGTTGTTTGAAAGAAAGAAAAATACACTTAACATATTTCTGCACCTTCATCTTCTAAGTAAACCTGTGGATGATTTGATGAGGGGTAAATGAACATATTTCTTGTACACGCATACCAAGGACATACTTGTGGCTAAAGTGAGTTGATAATGTTGTGCAAAGGATAGTTGTCACCAGCTCATTTCTTTATGGTCCATAATGAAATAAACATCTTGTATACTGTTAATTCTGTAAACAGATGCATGTTCAAAAGATCTATGATGGTCTTGTAATCTTAATCTAATATATTTTAGATATTTTAATTTTTTCCCTCTTGGGAAATACATTTAGTATAGTGTAGAAAATACTTCATGACATTTTCATATAAGGTTATATAACTTTTCATACATAAACATGAAATTTGTTGTAGAAAATTCTTTAAACCAAACATTTTAATCTAGGACTTCAATTTAATCTGTTCCTTGAATCTATTTTTATGTGGCCCTTTAAAACATATCCAAAAATCCATTGCTAATATAGCAATAAAAATACTTTGGGTACTGACAGCCTCTTTGGAGTATGTATATATAAAATTGCAAACTTGTATTCATATTCTTTTCTGTGATATGTTGTACTAAAATCAAAATGCTTTTGCACCATTTTTTAAAACAGTTTTTTCTTTTGACGTTGGTACCAGATTTGCTGTAAATGACTGCTGCTTTGGGGGTTAAACATTTGGTTAGTGAAGATACAACCAGAACACTAAATTATGGATAAAAATTTCAGAATAGGTGGCATAGGTAAATATTTTTAGGCTTCATTCAGAATTCGTTTATTATCAAACCATGCCATTTTTTTCTGGAAAGAAAAAAATGCTGTGTTTTTCATTGTTAGGTTACATTTTTCTGTAGGAAGAGGAAATTCTTTGGTCCATGTTGTAATCTTCATTCATACTGCAATTTTAAGGTTGTCTTATGTGTATTATAGTAAATAGATGATTTTGAGATTCAAGGCTCCTAAGAGTTTGATTTGCTCATTTTTCCCTAAAATAAATACTGTCTTTCCCAACTGTTATGTCCTAGGTATTATACTTCTAATTTTAACTTCAGAATCAAGATGTCAACATGAACCAGGCTGCTGTTGAAGTACATGTATATTATAAATTATCTTACTTGTGTTATACTCTTATGTGTTATTATCTTTTCTAAGAAAACAAAGTCCCTATTATTCCTATTGCAAAGCACACAGGAATTAAGAAAGTACAGTAATTTTTAAAAAGAAAAATCCGGTAAATGTAGTATTCTTAA
Source organism: Mirounga leonina (assembly GCF_011800145.1). Taxonomy (NCBI): domain Eukaryota; kingdom Metazoa; phylum Chordata; class Mammalia; order Carnivora; family Phocidae; genus Mirounga; species Mirounga leonina. The sequence goes on along the minus strand of NW_023270829.1, from coordinate 324,040 downwards.
CTTGTTCTATATTACTTAATAACCTATTGTCTATATAGCTTTAATTTATAGCTGTCAGTTTAACATTGGCATGTCTGGCAAAGAAAATTAAACTTTAAGAGTTTTATAAACTGTTTCTAGGTTGCTAAAGAATTTATTTTTCTACTATATATGGTATAGACAAAGCTCAAAACTATGTACAGGAAAAAAGCCTGACTATTTCTTTTGGAAGTAGGCTGAAAAGAGAATTTTCAGAACTGTTCTTGTCTTCAGTTCATTCGGTCATGACTTTGCTATTGTAATATGTGAATCCCAGTTTATTTAAGCTATTCTCTTTTATACTATGTTAATTTAACTTTCATGTACATTTAGTACCATTTTGTTTAGCATTTACCATTTTCCACATTAACTACCTTACACCTTCCCCAAAACTTACCTCCACTTTTCTATGCATTCTATAATTGATTTGAAAACCTTTGTAGGGCTCATTTAAAATTCTAAATTTGGTTCAATTAACCTGTAGGTTACAGTTAATTGAAAATTAAAGTACAGTTTAAAGCTCAGTCTGTTACACTGAATTGATTGCGTTTGTTTTTGCCAAGGGTTTAGATATGTTTTTAATTATCAGAAAAATAATTCTAAGAACAGAATAATATAATTAAACTTTTTCTTTGGTAAGTTACTGGAAGGTTTCACTGTTTAGGGACATATTATATAATGAGACTTAAAGGATGAAAAGAATATTAGATAGTCTCATAATTATGGGTAAATATTAAGGCATTATATTTTACAATTTTAAATAAAATTCCATCCTCACACATGTTGCCATTGTTTCATTTAAGCTTCAGTGCTTATAGTTATTACAATATTGTACTCAACAGTGTCTAGATTAGCAATATAAAGAAGCATAGTGGTACTCCTTTTCAAATTTTTAGTAGATTTATTGGAAGACAAATTCTATTCAACAGACAGACACTAGGATACACAAATAATTTTAGAACAAAATTCTAGGCATAATACATTTCCATTTGAAATAGTATTTGTTTAGTAGTGCTTTTTCCCCCCTAAAATTTACGCTGTATATACTGTAGGTAACAGCAATCTAACTTAGCCAAAAAGCATCTTTTATTTTCCATACTGTGTGTAAATAATGTAGACCTTTTTTCTGAGGTACTGGAATTTAATTTCTAATATCTCTTAGATATAAACAAAAGGGAACAATTGGAATAAGAATTTAGGCCTTAGCTTCCATGGTGATTTTTAGTTTTTTATACAGTAATGTGATGCTATTTGTCAACTGGATATAAATATATATATATAATTTTAAAAAGTCAGAAGTGCTTTGTTTCTTTGTTTATAATTAATGTAATTTTGTGCTTCACCCACAGGATGCTGCAGTAAATTAAATATCAGTGAAGCTTCTGTATAAAGAATGCTACGAATAAAACATTAAGAAGCTATGTAATTTTAAGTTATAGTTGCCTCTAATTTTACCATTTCATTGGTAAAAGCCTTTTTTCTTGGCGTAAAATAAAATAAAAATAAATTTGTCAATATGATGAAAGTTTTATTAGGGAGCTATATTATTGAGCTTTTTACTATACCATGAGAGGAGATCCAAAATTCGTTTTGGATGCATACGTACTGGTGGAGATTCAGTTTTTAAATGTTCAGGAAAAGATGGATTGCTCAGATTTCTGACTCAGCTGTTACCTGAACCTGAATTTTGAGCTGCGGCTAGACATTCTTTTGAGCCCCTGGAAAGATTTTGAAGCCTATTCTAGTTTATTAGCAGAGCTGCTGACATTGAAGAATATACTTTTGTTTTCTCTTCATGGATTATGAATATTAAGCCCAGCTTTATGGATGTGTGTTCTCAGAACCTATGGATCTGGTAAAGTTTGTTTGACTTTAATCTTTTTGTTTATCTTGAATTCAGTCATTTTAATTAATTTTTAGGTTGAACAATTTCTGATTTGTTTCAGTGCTTTATAGGTCTTAATTTTTTTATTGTATTTGAACTCTTGGAATTCTCAGCAGCCTTTTCAATTTATCAAACATCTGGAAATAAAATTTTCCAAGATGTAATAGGAGAAGGAATTACTCTTCAAAATTGATTTCTTATGGTAACATCTGTGTATAGTTGAGCAAACTGTACAAGCATTAATAGCTGATGCCCAGTATCCAGCCATTAGATAGCCAGGTACCATGATCTTTTTAAAGTAGTTAAAATCTAATTAATGAACTTTGGACAAAACATTAACCTCAGTTGAACCTTGTCATCATCCTATCAGCGTGATTCCATTTATCCCCCCCACCCCATATTTTATTTCTTTGTGGGTAGGTGGGTCTAGGTGGGGGGAATCCACAGTTATCACTTAAATCTTAAAGTATTGAATATTAGTCTTAGAGAAATCTTTCAGGCAATAGGAACGATTTTGAAAAGCTAATCAGTGATAGTCAAAGTTAAGATTTCGGTCATTACTAAGTTTAATGTATAAAATTATAAAAATGCAGTGCTAGCAGTTTAGGTTTAGTCATTTTACAAATAGTCTAAGACCTGCAGTATACACACTGAGTAGTTGTCATGGAGTTTGTGGGAAGAACATTTGTATATTCCCACAGTGTAGATTTTCTGTTCAATTTTATTTGCCTCACATGGTAAAAATGATGAACAACTTAATAATGGCTCTCCTGTTCTGAAAGTTTGCCTCATTTTTAGTTAAGATTCTATTAGTGTTGTGACCTGTTTTTTCAGATTTATTTCTATTCTGTATTAAATCTTACTCTAATACAAGTGATGTAGGCTTAACAATTGACCTATTTATTCATTGCTTCACTAAATCATCCAAGTTACTTGTAATTAGGTATCTACTCACAAGATCATTTTCTTGTGACCTTGAACTGAATGTTTTGTCCTAATCATTTAATATGTTTTAGATGCTTGCCAGTTTTTAAAAGAGCTTACCCATTTTAAATTTGGAGCTCTGGGTTTTCTTTCCCTTTTCTCTAGATTTTTGGTGTTTCATTTTATTCAAATAAATGTCTTTGTAGTTGTTCAGTGACGCCACCTTATATTTATTACTCTAAAATGATAAGTAAAATTAGAAGCATTCCATACTATCCTTGCTGCTGTTATTAGCATAGGACCTAGGTTATTTTAAATGCAGGTGAAAAGATTTTAAAAACAAAAACCCAAGCTATCTGAGAGAACATAACCTTTGGATACTCTCTCAAATTTACTTCTTGGAAATTTCATTTTCAGCTTTTTCATCTTTGTTGGTGCTCAAAGGTACAGTTTGCTAAATGTTTTTGGTTTATAGAGAGAAACCATTACCAGTGATACCTTTTTCAAATACAAACTAAAATGCTTTATCCAATTCTTTACAAAATGACGGTTGTGAGGCACCAGTCTGGATCAGTCGGTGAAGCATGCAACTCTTGATCTTAGGGTTGTGAGTTCAAGCCCCACATTGGGTGTAGAAATTACTTAATAAAATCTTAAAAAAAAAAAAATGGCAGTTGTAAATTACTTAAAATCCATTTAAATTATTATTTTCATGGTGTAGATCAAGGTGAGTGAACTTTTTCTGTCAAAGGACAGATGGTAGATATCTTACCATATGATCTCAATTCTATTGTTGTAGTGCAAAAAGAGCCATAAACAATATAGAAATAAATGAACATGACTGTGTTCCAGTAAAACTGTGTCTACAGAAAAGATGCAGCTGACCAGATGATCCCTGGCATAGATTGTTAGTAAAATTCAATCTTCCAAGTTTCCAATTATGTGAAATAATTACGATAGATTAACTCCAAATAATATAGGTCAAAGTAATATTTTAGAGAGGGTGATGATAATTGTCCTCTCTTTTAGCACCCTTTATTCCCAAAGGGTATTATCTTTTTTAGTTGTAATAAAATAAATGAGCTATGTGGAATAGTTCTTTAAAAGATCATAATAAGTTATTAAAACATTACATCCAGTGTGTAAGATTGGTGATATAATTGTATATATCAGAATTGAACTACTTTCACAGCTTCGCTGCCTTTTTTTTTTTTTTTTTGAGACCGAGAGCATGAGCAGGGGAGGGGCAGAGGGAGAGAGGATTCCAAACGGGCTCCATACCCAGTGCAGGGCCCGATGCAAGGCTCAGTCCCATGACTCAGATCATGAGCCAAAACCAAGAGTTAAGGGGGAAAAGACATTTTAAGCGGACGCTTAAGCGACTGAACCACCCAGGCATGCCCCGCCTTCTATTCTTAAAGATGACTTGAAGTAACCTATATATATATTTTTTAAAAATTTAGAGAGCGAGAGCAGGGAGAGTGGCAGAGGGAGAGGAAGAGAATCTCAAGCAGACTCCCCGCTGAGCACAGAACCACAGGGCTCAATCCCATAACCCTGAGATCATGACCTGAACTGAAATCAAGAGCTGGATGCCTAACCAACTGAGCACCCAGGTGCCCCTTACAGTAATATTTTTAGTGGTGGTCATTGCATCTCTACAAACTATACATTAATCGTGAGCATACTTAAGTAAATTTTGACATTACTGAAATGATTAATATTTTTACTAACCCTAAAATACCAAAATCATGTCTATAATAGATCTGGAAGTATGCGACCACTATTTAATGGATACTCTTTTCAAAATGTAAGTTTATGCTTCTGAAATCTTTTTGGCTGTTTTTAGTCTATTTAAGTGCCATCTGAGGTGTATAGGCAGCAAATCTTAATTCAGACAAATTCAAGCAAGTTTCTTCAACTAAGAATAACCTTAGAAGTTTTAAGAATGTGCTGGCTTTTGAGTATTTTTCTCTTTATAGCCATGGTTTCCAAAGAATCACTAGTGGGAACTAGTTAAGCTATCCAGAAGCCATCCAACTATACACATCTCTGAGGTGCAAGATTAAGAGATTTATTCCCGGTTATGTGCTTATATATTCCATCTGGGGAAGACAAAATGGAGTTTCTGGGAAAAAAAGTTCATATGAGAAGGGTTCATTAAGTTGAAAAAGCCTTGGCATTCAAATTTAAACTTTGTATCAATATGAAGACTTGATAGTTACTGAGCAATTCTATGACCATAAGTTGTAATAAACCAGTCAAAACTAAACATTTTAATGGCAAAGATCTGGGCATATTACTAAGGAAACTTTTACTGTTACTTCTTAGAAAATCCAACTGTTTATTTTTATTTTATCTATTTGGGGGCGGTAGTGAGAGCATGACAGGGGAGAGGGTCAGAGGGAGAAGCAGACTCCTCGCCAAGCAGGGAGCCCGACGCGGGACTCAATCCCAGAACTCTGGGATCATGACCCAAGCTGAAGGCAGTCGCCTAACCAACTGAGCCACCCAGGCACCCCAAATTCAACTGTAAAATGTCTTCTCCCCCTTAACTCTTTGTGAATAAAAAGGTTCTATCAAAGAAACAGGAAACTGATGATAAAAGGAATTGGAGGATATAGAGTGATTTGCACTGCAGAATGTGTTCAGTGTTGTAAATTTATATATTCCGAGTTTTCCAAAAGTCACCATCTTTTCTACCACTTTTTTAATTATTTGCATTACCAACACTGTAGAGGTTCAGTTTTTCACATGAGAGGATGTAGCTCACTTCAGGTCAATAACACAACCATCGAACACTCTATTAGGCAGGATAATTTTCAAAAGCCGTATTTTTAAAGGCAACAATGTGATGTGGAAAGGAGGTGTACACTAGACTCAATCCTGTATAGAGGGGAGAAGTATTCAGAGCTTAGTGGAAGATCACGAACTCTTACACTCCAGTTTACTTTGTAGAAGCTGGCTTAGTGTGGGCATCTGGATTTGGCCCAGGTAAAGGGCCATGTTAGGGAAGGAGCAATCAGCTGTGCTTTTACTGATTGCATAGGGCTGGAGTGACAAAATTGGAGGCTTGAAAGCCTTAAAAGAACAGCCAGTTTTTCTACGTTCTATGTTGAAATTTGGGCAAAAAAGCTAAACTGAAAATTTCTCAAAGGCGAAACTGAATCCCTTGCAGTCTTTCAAGGCTGAAGAAGCAAAGGTCCACCCAGTTTCTCAACCAAAAACTTTCTAGGCTTGTACTCTAGGCACAGGGATGAGTTTGGGCTAAATCTTACCAAAAGTCTGCCTAACAAAGCAAAGGGGGATCCCCTTTTCAAGAGGAAGAAATTGTCTTGGAGCCTCTACAGTTCTTTTATACACAATATCCAGCACACAGTTTAAAGATTACTAGGTGTGTGAAGCAAGAAAATTATATGACAGGTAAGAGGGAGAAGAAATGTATGATTGAATCCAAATTATCTAGGTTGTGTAAAACTATGACTTTTTAAAAAACTGATTTAATGTGAAAGAAAATGGAGAGGGTTGACATGAAATAGTGAAGTTTTTCATCAAGGAATGATTTTTGTTTGAAAGGACCTCTAGTGAAAAAAATTAACTTCCTAGGTGAGGGGCCCCTGGGTGGCTCAGTCCATTAAGCGTCTGCCTCTTGATCTTGGTTTGGGTCTTGATCTCAGGGTTATGGGTTCAGACCCCTCACTGGGCTCCACGCTGGGTGTGGAGCCTACTTAAAGCGGGGAGAGAACTCCCTTTGATGAGGTAACTGTTCATTAGAAGAAAAGATTAGTGAACCAGAAGACAAGATTTTCACTGGATAATATCAGGATATGTTCAAAATGTCTGACATGTACTTTGGAGTCATGGGTCGGGGGAGAGTGATTAGGGCAGAAACAGTGCTTGAGGTTATGGCTAGCAAGCAGTTTTGCAAAATTGATGAAAACCCACGAATTAAAGTTCAGCCAATACCAATTAAACAGAGCTAAATATTTGAAACTATGCCCAGATACCCATGGCAAAGTGCTGAAAATCCAAGACGGGCCTTATTTTTAAAGCAGCTAGAGAAAAGACACTTTAATTACCTTTAGTGGAGCACCAATAAGACTGACAGTTGATATCTCAATAGAAATCAACAAGGACAGAAGACAGTGGAATGACATCTTTAAAATGCTGGCAGTATGGGGATGAGGGGGAGCAGTATCTGCCAAAGAAAAGGTCCTTCTGGAGTAAAGATGGATCTAGACAAAAGGTAAGGTACTTCATCACCAGTAGGCCTTCAATAAATAAAAACCGAGGAAAGCAGAAGTAGTCCTGAGAGAGTTTACTGTTGTCATTGAGATTTCCAACTGTAGTTCCTGAGAGACTGATCAATGAATCAAGTTCCTTCTAAAACCCACAAGGTTTGTAGGTTTTGGTGTCTCAGATGAAAACAGCCTGAGAGCTCAGTCCTGAGACTAACCCACCTCTAATAGCAACTCTGATCGGAACTTAAAAGACAGCCCAACCTCTTTCAGGCTCCTGTGGAAAATAGAGTTGAGGATATAGGCCAACATGAAATAAAGTAAGAAAGACCTTGCCCACCAATCAGTATTTAGATTCCTTTGAAGAATTCATAAGAATTACATGTGTACAGAATGTAAGCAGGTCTTCATTCAGAAGCCATTTGAACATCAGACCATTTGTACTGGAAAGAAACATGGTAACTGGGAAATTCAAGTCACACACAATGGTTGAATATTTGCAACCATTCAGAACAAAAATCTTAATACATGCATTAAATATGTAGAGACATTTACCAAAAGGCATAGCACTAATGCTCACACTGGAGAGAAATCCATGAACGTACTGAAATTTGAAAAGGCCTTCACCTGTTAAGTCTTGGTTGCACTTCAGAAAATCCACACTGGCAGGAAGTCATTTGAATGCAATGACTGTGAAAAAGCCTTCACCAGAAGTCACAATTCTTGTGTACATCAGAATTTCGTACTGGAGAGAGACTGTATTAGGTACTGCGTTTGAAAGTCCATCAGCCTCAAGTCAAACTGGCTTATTGAGTGATAGCTCCCAAGATGGCCCCTGATGCCCTGGCTTCTGGTGTTGTGACGTCTTTGTATGGTCCCCTACATTCTACCAAGATTGGTCTTGTATGACCAGTAGCAAACAGCAGAAGTGATGGTATGTTATGTCCAAGGCTAGATTATAAAGGACTATGGTTTCCCCTCTTGGGCACCCACTCTATAATGATGAATGAGCTTGGAAGCTGATTCTTCCGCCCCCAGCTGACACCTTGAATGAAACCTCACAAGATAACCAGAACTAGATCTATGCAACCCAGATTCTTGACCCTCAGAAATGTAGTTAAGTGTTTTAAGCAGCTGAGTTTTGGGGGTAATTTACACAGCAAAAGATAACTCATACAGTTGCACATTGAAGTTCATACTGGGGAGCTATCTTATGAATGCACAGTTCGTTTTCTTCATTTCCAAGTCACAACGCCAAGTGTATCAGAAAATTCAGAGTGAAACCATATATATGCAGTGAGTAGGAAGACACTAAGTGCTAGATTAAATTTCAGTATCAGAAAACTAACTGGAGCGGAGAAACTGTTTTTATAAAATAAGAGCACCTTCATGGAGAAATCTTGTTTTAAATACATGTCAGAGAATGTACTGACCATATAGTAGCTTCTCCAGAAAATACCACAGCAGCATCAACAGATTGACAAAGGAGAAAAAGTGCCTGTGTATGTGTGTGTTAGGCCTTCCCCAACAGATTGATCTGACCATAGTACCTGAGTCACTGTTGGTGCATTTAGTGGGGGAGAGGCCTTGGCATTAGTTTGCAGTATATATCAGAATTCATAAACGAAACAAAATCTATATTTAAAGTGAGAAAGCTTCTCACAGAATCTGATGAAATTGCACATTATAGATTTTATGCATCTCAGAAATTATATGGGTATATTTGTGAGAAAAATTCTGAGGAGAACATCTGAGAATGTGTTGAGGAAAGGGCATCTTACTGCACTTTTCTTAAGGAATAATTCATAGGAAAAACTTGCCAGTTTGATTAGGATGTGGACTGGAAAACTTTATAAAGGGTCAGTTGGTAAATATATTTTTTATTGAAATACAGTTGACAAACTGTTACATTAGGAGATGGTAAATATTTTATGCTTTGTAGCCCAGGAGGCTAAAAGCAAGGATATTCCGTAGACACGAAAAAACAAAATTTTCTATTGACAAAAATTTTAAATGTCATTATGTTACAAATTAACCATTTCCAATTAAAGGTTGTGTGGAAATTCTACAATCACATGGTTAAATAGATTTTAAAATTAATTTCCTTTGCAAGTCCATCAAGGTCAAAAACTGCTAAAATTATAGTGTAAGCTTGCAAAGTACATCTAATACAAATTTGGAATTGAAAATTTTTTTTCATTTTAATTTCTAATAGTACAGAAAATGTATAAAGCAACTTGAGATTTGCTTGTGATTCAATGTTAATTATCATGAAATGACCACTGCTTTGCCTTGTAATTTTAGGTTGAATTCAATGAGAAACATCAAGTCAGCAACAATAAGCTGATTTTGAAAACAATTTAGTGTTCAGTAATGGTGGTTGGGGTGGGTCCTCTAATTCAGAAAAATTTCAAATCCTGGCCCTGACAAATTCATGAAATTTATAATAGATAGATGTGTAAAAATTGATGAAGTCCACCATTGATACTGCTCATTTAATAACACATGATAGGTTCAAATATTTTCTGTAAAGGACCTGCTGTTAAATAATACAATGAATAACCATGAATTTGAAGCCTTTACATTGCAAGAGCTTGATAAATTTGTCCAACAAAGCTTTCTGTTCTACACCTATATTTTACCACCATCAGTTGTAAGAACAGATTCTATTTAAGGTTGTATTGAACATTTTCTCAACCTTCTTTGGTTGGTTCACAAAACATCCATAGAGGTTGTTTAGTCAGTTCAAACTCAGCATTGACTGAGTAGATAGTAACTGAGCAGTATTGGTAAGATCTGCGACTCAAGGAAAACCACTTGGAATTCTTTGCATTGTTTTTAAATGGATGTTACCTAGTGTTCTAAACTAAGCAATTGTTCTCACCAAAAAGCTAATAGTCTTCAACAAGTTTCCTCTGCACACATTTCTTTGGCTGCTATAAACATGATTTCATTAACTCACCACATGTTATTTCTACTGTGTCTTCAAGAAAATTGAAGAGGAGCATTGTGTCATCTAATTCTATAATGCCAGTGTTACCCTGATACCAACAATTTAGCAAGTTGAAACAAGCAATATACAAAAAGGATAATATGCTATGACCAAAGATGCAGGATTGCTTTACCATTTGACAATGAATTATAAAATGACATCAGTGAAATTGGCACAGTAGATAACTCCAAGGGCCATCCCTCCAAAAAAGAAAGATAAATCAAGCATTTTATGTGAACATAACACATGAAATTTGAAAGGAAAGGAGCCAAACTTAGTTATACAAGTTTATTTTTTTTTTACCACAGTTCCCACCCTTATGCTACATTTGCCTTACAGAAAGTCAAAATCCTATATAGTTAGAATGTAAGTGGGATTTCATGATAACAAGAAGGTATTTCCATTTATAATAATGCCAGGTAATATCATTTGGACCAATCCTCTAGCTTAGGATACCTAGGGAAAAAATGGACAAATTTGCTTCAAAACATCAATATGAAGACCATCAGAAAAACTAACAAGATCCTGGCTTGGCTCAGGGTTCCTGGCTGGCTCAGTCAGTAGAGTATGCAACTCTGGATCTCAGGGTTATGAGTTCAAGCCACACATTAGTTGTAGAGATTACTTTAAAAAAAAAAAAAAAAAAAAGAAGGAGCTAACAAGATAGTGAAGGATTACAGCCAGCAATAGGGCGAGAAAAAAATGGCAACATAGATAAACCTGCTTTTGGCCTCCAATTATTTAGGAGGTAACTGAGAATCTGAATAATGCTTCTGATGGCCTTCTATAGTTCTAGATGGGCAGGAATTAGATTTCAAGACCTCAAAGTGTTTCTACAGTTTTGCAAATTTGATGTCTTACACAAAATAACAAGATGTGTACAGACAGCATGAATTAAAACTAACAACACAGACTATATGCTAAGCCCAAGGAAATAAATGTCAAGAATTTCAGCAGATGACTACAAAAGCACAGAAAAATACCAAGTGGAAGTTAAAGAACCCAGAAATATATTAGCTGAATTTAAGGACTCAAAGGATTGGCTTATAGAAGATTAGACACAGCTGAAAATATAATTCATGAATTCCAAGTGGTTAATACAAAATAGAATAAAAGATTGAGAACTGAAAATATTAAAGTATAGTAAGAGGAAAATCTTTTTTTTTTTTTTTTAAAGATTTTATTTATTTATTTGACAGAGAGACACACAGCGAGAGAGAGAATACAAGCAGGGGGAGTGGGAGAGGGAGAAGCGGGCTCCCGGCTGAGCAGAGAGCCAGACATGGGGCTCCATCCCAGGACCCTGAGCCGAAGGCAGACGCTTAATGACTGAGCCACCCAGGTGCCCCAAGAAGAAAGTCTTATCATAAATTTAATTGAACTTTCCAGAAAGAGTAGAGATAGTAAGAAGCAATATATGACTAGATAATAGCTGAGATCTTTCCACAACTATCAAGACCATAAACAATTGATTAAAGGGCTGTGAATCAACGGAAAGCAGGAAAATACATACCAAAGCAGATAAAAATAAAACTGAAATTAGACTGAGAATTAGACAAAAGCAACAAGAGAAAAAGGATCGAAAGAGTACCACTTAGACTACAAGTGGCTTTCCCCCAATCAAAATATTAGAAGCCAAACAACGTGAAATATCTCCCTAAAATTCAATAGCAAAAAAAAAAAAAGCCTTTAAGAATAAAAGTAAAAGACATTTTCAGATGAAGTAGAAAATGCTCTTAAAATGAAATACTGAAGACTGTTTTTCAGGCAGAATGAAACTATCCCCAGGTGAGTGTTGATATGTAGGAAAGAACGAAAAGCAACAGCAATGGTAAATATGTGGGTAAATCTAATGTTAAGTAAAAAGTGTAACATTGAAGCCAATGGAAAGGTGGAAAAATGGAATAATGCTTAAAAAGAGAAAAGGAAACAAATAGGACAAAATATATTATGATACATTTAGATCCAAACATATTAAGTACATTGAATTTGAAAAATTAATATTCTAAATAAGTGATATGGGAAGTCAGACTGGATTCAGAAAATGACAAAATCACATTTACAAGGGCCACACCAAAAATCATAAGGATGGGGCGCCTGGGTGGCTCAGTCAGTTAAGTGGCTGCCTTCGGCTCAGGTCATGATCCTGGGGTCTTGGGATCAAGCCCCACGTCTGGCTCCCTGCTCAGCGGAGAGCCTGCTTCTCCCTCTCCATCTGCCTGCCACTCTGCCTACTTGTACTCTCTCTGTCAAATAAATAAATAAATAAATCTTAAAAAAAAAATCATAAGGATACAGAAAGATTAAAAGGAAAAAGATGGTATTATAAACAAATGAATGTCAATATATTTGAAACTTTGAGTGAAATAGAAAAATTCCCCCAAAGCACAACATATTAAAACTTACATGAAAGGAGTAGGAATTGCTAATAGTTTGATATCTACTAAAATGAATTTATAACTTCAAAGTTTACATGCATTCATAGGCCCATATAGTTTTGCTGGTGAATTTTACTAAATAAGGAAGAAATAGCACAAAATTTTTATAATGTCTTTAGTAGAATTGAAAAAGGAAACACTTGAATTGATTTTATGGGGTTAACATAATCTTGATAAGTAAATTCAACAATGACATAGGGCACTATTATGTATATAAGTGAAAAATCTTAAATATGTTTAGCAAGATGTTAAAAGGAAAATACAGAATTGGTTTAACTTTCAAAAATCAGTCACTGTAATGTGCATTTATAGAACAAGAGAAAAAGTATATGACTATGTCAATAGATAAGTATAAAGCACTTTATAAAAAAGACATATCATGCAAATACAAAGAGCTGATGTTGCCATACACTGTCAGACAGTAAAATGTAAGGTAAAAAGCATTACTAGAGATAGAGAACACTTAATAATGATAAAGGTTTAATTCAGCAGGAAGAGATAGCAATTCTAAATTTGTAAGCACCGAGTAGCATAGCATTAAAATACATAAAGCCAAAACAAATGTTAGAAATACAAGGAGCGCTAGATCTCCATTATCCAAGTAGATTAACACATGGAATAAGCAAATTAAATAACAGTAAAGGTATCAAAGATTCAACATGATAAGCAAACATGACATAAAGGGCCCATATTAGATACTGCACCCAATAACTGTAGATAATTACGTGAAACTACTACAAAATTGAATATATGCTGAACCACAAAGGAAATCTCAAATTTCAAAGATTAAAATCATATAGAGTTTGTTCTCTGGTTATATTAAAAATAAGATAAAAGTTAACAGCAAGATAAGAAAATCCCTTAATGTTTGGAAATTAAGCATATACTTGTAAAAAAAAGTTCGTGGGTGAAAAAGAAAATAAAAAATGGAAATATTTTGAACTAAAAGATAATGAAAACATCAAATCTTGTGGTATGTTGAATTGTGGAGATTTATGGCTTTGCATACATATAAACAGAATTCATAGTTTGAATTCATGTATTAGGAAGCCTAAATTATCAGCAGGGAGAAAAAAATAAAAACTAATGAAGTAGAAGAAAAATGCACAGAGTAAATCTTTAAGAAGATATGAGTTGTGAGGAGGTTTGAAAAGAAATAAGCAGTGCCTATATTTTTAGAAAGGCCCCTATGACAGCACATTCAATGGTACTGGAGGAATCTGTGATGGGAAAAGACAATGTGGAGTTTATGGAATTCCCCAACAGGAGAATTGCAACACAGACTCAGGGTTTTGGAGCAATCCACACCATCTCCTATATAGTATTATATACGGTTCAAGAAGTCCTTTGTATGCTTCTGCACCCTGGAAAAGAGCATGACCATGACTATCAAGTAAACCATGTGGCCAGAACTATCTAAGATAAGGTAGGTTCTGTCAGATCTGTCAGGTCATAAAGTCAGATGGACCCAGCAGCAATCTATCATAAGATGGAAGTGGTACATCTGTGATTGGGCATGAGTGCCAGAGGATCCAATTAAGTTGCACAAGCAAGTAGTCCTTTCCCTCCTATCTCATCAACTACTGTTGCCCTAGTGTCTCTTTCTCAGTTAAAAATCATGTCCATATGGCAGCCATGGAAGTGCACTGTTCAAATCTTTCAAGAATTGGGGCGCCTGGGTGGCTCAGTCAGTTAAGCAGCTGCCTTGGGCTCAGGTCATGATCCCAGGGTCCTGGGATCGAGCCCCATGTCTGGTTCCCTGCTCAGCAGGGAGCCTGCTTCTCCCTCTCCCTCTGCCTGCCACTCTATTTGTGTTCTCCCTCTCTCTGTCAAATAAATAAAATCTTAAAAAATCAAGAATTGCCTCTAGGATTGCAGTCAATTGAACGTTCTCAGCTGCTGCACTCTCAGAATTCACTACGACATTTAAACCCAAGACATACTATTCTTGGGCACCTATAGCCAATGATCAAGTAGTGAGGGGGTGTGGACAGATATTAGGAGCTAGACATTTCTGTATTCACCAAGAAAGACCCTGTGGCCTTGCATTTTATAAGAATGAGGAATGTTTTGTTTTGTTTGTTTTTAAGATTTTATTTATTAGAGAGAGAGAGCTGGGAGTACAGTGGGGGAGGGAGAGGGAGAAAGAATCTGAAGCTGACTCCGTGCTAAGGGCTTCAGATCCCACGACCAACCGCAAGATCATGACCTGAGCTGAAACCAAGATTCAGAGCCCCAACCGACTGAGCCACCCAGGTACCCCTTGGCTGTCAGGAATGTTTTTATGAGAGGGACACCAGTATTACAGGGTGTTTATTGGTGGTTCTTCTCATCCACAGGCTGGGGATGATAGTAGGAGAGGTGGTCACAGAATTGAGCTCATTCATAGCAATAGGAATGATGGCATCTCAAAGCAGGTAGCACACTCAACTGCCAGAAGCCACAGAGCCATACTTACCATAATGACCTGCAAGGTTGGAGAGATAGCCATAAAGGCTTACCCAGGAAATTGTGGAGATAGGTAATAGAACATGGCTACCCTCTGGGCAAAAGAGATGAACATTCAATGATGGTGCTACTTAACATCTAAAATACTCTTAAAGAGCAAGTGTGGAGAAGCAAGAGGCCAAGGGCAACCTCTCCAATAAAAGTTAAAATCCCTTGTTCAGTTCCCTGAACTGAGCCAGTATTCAGACCCAGAACCAACTCACTAAAATGTGAACAGATCTCTAGGAGGAAAGACCCTACAATATCCCAGCAAGTTTATATTAGAAGATCTCCCTTGTAATTTCCTAAAATGGCCTAGGCTATTTAGGTAGGTGATTGATTGTACACTGGGGAAAATGGAGGATCTCACATTTTGAGGAATATTAGACACAAGGTCTGAGTTGATGTTTGATGCCTTAAGACCCCTTTGTTAGGATGGGGGGTATATCGGGGCCAAGTAACAAGAGGAACTCTGTCCAAAGTCCAGCTTATAGTGGATACACTGTTTCAACAGACCCCCATAGTGGTTATTTGACTGATCCTAAGTGTGTAATTAGGATTGACATACTTGGTGATTGGACTAGCCCTCATGTGGTCCTTGGCCTGTGGAGTAAGATTTCTCATATAGTGAAAAAGCCAAGATATGATCCTATCTTCAACCTTTAGCGAAGATAGTAAAGAAAATACATTATCTCATCCCAGAAATGGGAGTGGCAGAGATTAGTGCCACCTTTAAAAATGCAAAGTGTGGTAGTCTCTATCAAACCTCTATTTAATTCACTAGTCTGGCTCCTGAAAAAAACCAGGTGGATCCTGAAGAATGACTGTAGACTTACTAAGCTCAACCAAGTAGAAGCCCTAATAACAGCTATTATGTTAGACATGATAGCATTGTAGAGCAGATTAGTAAGTCTTGTGATACATATTATGTGGGCATTGATTTGGCAAGAATGAGACTATATCCAATTAAGAAAGAGAATCAGAAATATTTTGCATTCATGTACAGCAGACAGTATTCATTTACAGTTTTACCTTAAAACAATGTCAATTCTCTTAACATCTGCTATAATGCATTTTGAAGAGATTTGAGTGTCTGGACATCGTATGGAACATCACTTTGATCCGTTCTATTGATGTCATGCTGATCGGGCAGGATAACTGAAAGATAGCTAGTATGCTGGAGTCTTTGATAAGATAATATATTCCAGATGAAAGAGATAAACCCAATAAGGAGCAGGGAATTCTCACTTCAGTAGAGTTTTTAGGAGTCTAGTGGTCAGTCTGGATATTCCCTGCAAAATAAGAGAAAATTGCTGCATCTTGTATCCCATGGAAGCACAGCACCTGGTAGGCTTCATGCTCTGAAGGCAACATATTTTACACCAGATTTTCTCAATTTTGGCACTGCTGGACCAAATAATTCTTTAGGAGTTGTATCGTGCATTGCAGGATGATTGGCCGTATTCTTGGCCTCTACCTAAATTGATGCCAGTGGTACTCCTCCTACTCTAGTCATGAAAATAAAAAATTGCTTCATACTGCCAAGTGTGCCTGGGGAGCAAAATCATTCCTGGTTTAGAACCATTGTTATATACCTAGAAATTTTGCTTTGACCCACATACCGAGTGACAGGGAAAACTGCCAGATTTCCGAGTGGTCCGAATAGCAAAGAGTTCCATAGAAGGTACAGGCTTTGGTATATGCAACTCTGCTACTTGGGCCATACTATCCAGTAGACCCTATGGTGTTGGAGGTATCAATAGTGGGAAAGATATAATGTAGAGTTTATAGAAAAGTCTTGAAGGGATGATTAGAATTCAGGTCCCTGGAGTTTTGGAGCAAAGCTATGTCATCTGGAATATAAATTACTATGTCTTTTGAGAAATAGCTACGGGCATGTTCCTGGGCTCTGGTAGAGAAAGGAACAAGCAACCATGGACACCAAGTGACCATGCATCTGGGACTGCCCATAATGAGTGGGTTCTGTCAGACCCTTAATTCATAAAGATGGGCAGGCCCAGCAGCAATCTACTGTAAGAGAGAAATACTATATTTGGGCTCATACCCGAGCGACTAGAAAGCACAAGGAAGGTTTTAAGCAAGTAGTTCAGCTCCTTGTATTACCCACCACAGCTCACATCTATGGCTGAAGAGGGGCCTCCTATGACCAGCTGAAGGAGAAGAAAAAAAATACACAAGCATGGTTTATAAATGGGATATTTCAGTAAGTGGGTACAAATTGATAATAGATGTAGCTACAATATAACCACCCATGGGAGTGGTCTTGAAAGACAGTGGTATAAGAAAATGTTCCAAATGGGTAGAACTATGAGTGGTGCTCCTGGTCATTCAGTCATTTTTGTAGGAGAAGTAATCTGAAGTGAGAAAATCTATGGACATACAGGCAGTGGTGAATAGCCTGGCAAGCTGGTCGAGGGGCCCAAAAGAGGAAGGACTAGAACATCAGAGATATGGAGGTCCAGGGTTGAGGCATATAGCTGGGATTATGGTATTGGGTATGAAATATGAGTATTTTTTTCATACTCCATAATAATGCCTATCAGAAAGCATTAACCATGGAAGAAGACTGAACAACCAAATGGATGAAATTACTTCACCAGTTGATATCAGCCAGCCTTAGTCATCCATTACCCCAGTGGCACAGTGAGCTCATGAGTAGAGTGGTCACTGTGAAGACGTGGGCACAATAGCGTAGCTCCCATTTAAAGCTGACCTGGCTATTGATTTAGCTGACTCAGCTATTCCGAATATCCAATTCGTAAGTGAGAAATAGCAAGGCTGAGTCTCTAGTATGGCACTATTTCTTGAGGAGATAAATCAGTGACTTGGTAGTATATTGATTACATTGGCTCCTTATATACGTATGGTCCTCTGGAAGGGCCCAACAGTTCATTCTCACAAGAATAGACAGCAATTCCAGGTATGGGTTTGCCTTTTCCCATCCCCAGAACCTATGCAGCATCACAATCTGGGGATTTATAGAGTACCTGGTCAAGAGTCATGAAATTCCACATAATACAGCATCCAATGCAGAGATTTACTTCACAGTAAAAGAGGTGCAGGAGTGGGCCCATGACCACGGAATACACTAGTTCTATCTTGTTTCACACCACCCAGAAGCTACTGGTCTGACAGGCTTTCTCTGCTTATTCTGGCTCCCTCTTCTCTTTCTCTTTCACAGGGTTTACCTCCAGTAAATATCTTGCATTTCCAACTCTGTCTTGGTGTCTGCATCCCCAAGACCCCAAACTAATACAGCCTCTGTAGGAGGGTCCCTTATGATCAGCGGATGGAAGAGGGAAAAAATCTAAGCTTCTTTCATAAGTGGATAGTCTTGGAATGTGGCTACAAACCAAAAATGGCCTATAGCTTCACCTCAGCTTCACTTGGGCATGGCCTTAACAAACAGTGATGAGAGGATATCCTCTTGGTGAGCAGAGAGATTCAGTAGTATACCTGATCATCCACTTTCATAGAAAGAGAAGGAACTCAGTTTGCATACATACAGACTCATGGGCAGTGGCAAATGATCAGAAGGGAAAGAAGAGAAGATAAAGACTGGACTTTCAGGAACAAGGATGTCTGGGGGAGAGACATTTGGATGGACTTCCTGGAGTGGGCACAAGATGTGAAGATCTTTGTATTGGATGTTAACTCTCACCAGAGAGCACACACCATGGGAGAGGCACTAAACAACCAATTAGCCAGAATGACTTGACTGGCTAATATCAGCCAGGCTTATCATCAGCTATCCAATGCTGGCACAATGAGTATACAAACAGAGTTACTAAGATGGTAGGGTGGAGGCTATGCACAGGCTTAACAACATAATCTCACTTCCCAAGTCTGATCTAACTACACCACTTCCAAAAGTCCAACCTGTCCAGATTTCCAGCAACAGAGATCAACAGTGAGTCCCCAGTACCATCTCTAAAGGAGACAAATCAGCCACTTGGTGGCATGTTGAGTATTTTGCACCCACTTCCACTTTGGAAGGGGAAGTGACTTATTTTGATTGGAAAAGATACATTTTCTTTTTTTAAAGAAGGAGTTTTTCTTTTTCTTTTTTTTTAAGATTTTATTTATTTGTCAGAAAGAGAGAGAGCAAACACAAGCAGGGGGAGTGGCAGGCAGAGGGAGAAGCAGGCTCCTTGTTGAGCAAGGAGCCCAATGTGGGACTCAATCCCACAACCCTGGGATCGTGACCTGAGCAGAAGGCAGACACTTAACTGACTGAGCCACCCAGGCACCCTGAAGGTGGGCAAATTTTAATTTCATCATCTTTGTTCTTATCCTTGTCTTGTAAACTTCCCAGCCCCTTGCTAAAAGAACATTTCAAATCTTGATGCCCGGCACTTTAATTTCTATTTTCCCAATCCAGAATAGCAACGTTAGTTAAATACAAGTAAAATTTTAAAGTATCACTATCCAAAAATATTTTATAATATGGCCAAATTGATGATTCTACATATTAGGCAATAGTTTCTTGAGTCAGAAATGTATTTTATATTGGAAATAAAAAAAAAAAACCAACTCAGGATTTTTGTGGGAGAGCAAAGAGTGAAGAGTACTAACTAATGAGAGTAGATATAAGAACGGACTCATGGCTAATGCCACTGATAGCAGTGTAAATGTGCTTCATTTTGAATCTGGGCCATGTTTCAAGAGAAAGCCCTTCCAACAGCAT
Source organism: Mirounga leonina (assembly GCF_011800145.1). Classification (NCBI taxonomy): domain Eukaryota; kingdom Metazoa; phylum Chordata; class Mammalia; order Carnivora; family Phocidae; genus Mirounga; species Mirounga leonina. The sequence goes on along the minus strand of NW_023270829.1, from coordinate 304,350 downwards.
TCTCTGTATTAAGCTCTAGTCCCATAAGGATTAAATGATGGCATTCTGTAATCATATAATGGGGTAAGATTATATTATAAACTGAATTACAACTTGGTAGAAAATAGTAAAGAAAATGTTTAATTAAAATTAGGTTTCTATAAATAGCTATTTATAAAAGCATTTTATGCATATTTATGATATTAAAGTCTACCCAGTTCAACACAGCATTTGGCTGCCTTTTATTTGAAGGGCCCCATGATAGACCTACAAGGGTAAGGGTAAGCTCCTAAATGAGTATCACTTAGTCCCTGCCCTTTTTTTTTTTTTTAAGATTTTATTTATTTATTTGAGAGCGAGAATGAGAGAGAGAGCATGAGAGGGGGGAGGGTCAGAGGGAGAAGCAGACTCCCCGCCGAGCAGGGAGCCCGATGCGGGACTCGATCCCAGGACTCCAGGATCACGACCTGAGCCGAAGGCAGTCGCTTAACCAACTGAGCCACCCAGGTGCCCAGTCCCTGTCCTTAAAGACCTTATTATAAAATAGGCAACAGGTGAAATTGATCCTCAAGCCTGATTCTCCATCCCTTTAAAGGGAATTGGGATTCATTGTTTAACAGATGAAGACTTGATGAAATAAATGTTGTAAGAAGATTAATTTGGTAATGGAACTTTGCTGGAACTTTAGGTAATAGTCTGGGCATGGGAGTTGTCCAGGTTGAGACGATTACAAAGAATATGCCCTCCTTCATTCCTATATCAATAGCCCACCAGCCCCACTACACCCATCTGGGACTTGCTATCAGCTTTTCATAGGTACTTTTTAGATACTTGAAGCTTCTTCTTATTCCACATCCCTTTCCTCCTCCAGCATGTATCTTTGATGTGCAATGTCAACCAAATATGCCACCAACAAATGATTTTTCAGACATGTATATAAATGTGATAAGAAAGATAATGGTTTATTATTTATAATTTCTGAAGAGAGTGATTCATGATGACAGGAGCAGTTTATTTGCTTTTTCACTGAGGATGATGTCAAGCGATACAGGTTTGAGTTAACAAAATTGGAGGAACTAAAATGCTTTGTCTCAGAAAAGGAGAGTGGTGAAGAGAGGCCCTGGAGAGGTAAAGGCGGCCTTAATGGAGACCAGCGGGGAGAAGGAGACCAAGTGGCCGGTGGTCTCGGTGGAGCTTTCAGAGAAGAACCTGGAAGTCTGCTGGGGACTTTTGTCATACCAGTAATATGCGCACTGTGAGGTAAACCTCTTTACTTCGCTCCCTCATCTCTCTCACTGAGACCAATAAAAATCTCTATTGCTCACTGGTTCTTGTGGAGAGGCTGAGTTTGTTTGCTTTTGTTTGTTCTATTTTGTTTGAGGGTGTAGAACGGAGACGACAAAAACTCAGTCCTTTGAAAATAGAGGCTGCCATAGAGACCCTCCCCAGCACTGCAGCTAGGATCCTTCCTTCCCTTTCCTGTTCCCACCAAGTACTCCTTCTACTGCAAGGTTGTCATGGCCCAGACACAGGGTGTGGGGGGTGGGGTAGTCCTGAAGGAGGAAAGAGCTGGGGAGGCATCAAGGGCCAGGCCCTGGAGAGATTCCCCTGCAAGCAGGATTCTCCAGCTCCCCTCAGTTCTGCTGGGACAGGCCTCCCCCCGTCCCCCTCTTCCTTCTTTTTTGCTCTTCCCCTCCACCAAGCCCCTTCTCTCACTCACTACAGGGTCACAGCTTGAGCAGAAGTAGGGTGTTGGAGAGCAAAGGTCCATCTCCACAACCTGGCAGGTGGAGAAGAGGAGAGGTAAAGAAGGAAACATTGAGTATTTTATTAGATGCTTTTACATTTAATCCTTTAGAGATGAAAGTTATTATTTATATTTTACAGATGAGGGAATGGAGGCCAAGAGGGATTTGGTGACATGCTCAATGTCATAGAGCCAGAGACTGGGCAGGTTATTCTTACTGTGAATTTTGTGCTATTCCCTCCACCCACAACTGTTCTGCTGTAGGGCTGAAGGTGGGACACTAAGGAAAATGTTGGATCTTCATACTGCAGAGCAAGAAGAAGCCTTAAAGATCCTCCACATTTCACCCCTGAGACAGCTGAATCCAGAGATATGACTACTTCACTCAAAGTCATCACCAGGTCTGTGGCAACCAAGTTAGGTCTCTTTTACTCCACTTGAGTAAGTATCTTTCTTCATAAAATGAAAAGGATTGCATTGTTACACACAATTCTTGGGGTGTTTAGTATACTATGACTATACTACATGACCGGTTAAAGATTTTCTTTTTTCTTTTCATCAGGTTTAGAAGGTGCTTTTTTTTTTTTAAATTATGTTATGTTAATGATTTTCTAGGCTGGTTTGATAATAAGTCTTTCTCTTACACGATGCATTCTGAGTCCTCAAAAACTGACCTACAAAACAAACTTGAACACTAGGAACTGCCTGTTGTGTGTGTGTGTGTGTGTGTGTGTGTGAGGTATGCTGTGTGGTCTCAGATTTTAGAACCAGGAGAGACTCTTACCCTCTGCTTCTGCCCCATACCTTTCCACCAGTTCACATGGGACAGCAGCCTTCATTCTCATTTTGACCAAGATCCAGAGTAAGAAATACTCTTGACATCATGACCCACTGTGTGTGTGTACGTCCACACTCACACATTTAACACAGATGTGAAAGTTTCCTAAATATCCCTTACTGTATATAATGCTCTCTAACATTTTCTACATATTTTTTCAGTATTGATCATAACAAACTAATCATCACTGCAGTCCTCCAGAGCAGGTGATTTCACAACACAGTAATAGGTCAGGTCCAAAAATTTAAAAGGAACCAAAACATCGATGCTGAGAAATACCATCCAAGAAATTCTAGACTCTAAATATAGCTTGATATCAATATATAGTCAAAGATTAATTTGTCAAATATGAATATTGGACGTCAGTTGTTTGCATGGAAAATACATTTCCCACTAGGGGAATATATCTCTAAAGGTATAAAGCAAGCCAGTTCACAGGAGTTTATTTTCATATATTTATACACATGAGCAAGACACCAGTAGGGCAGCATATTGGGGTGGGCAGCCAACCACTTCACTATTGACCTTATGTCTTCTGTTGTCTTCTTCCACAGCCATTTCAAAGAAAGACATTTTCTTTTATAATACTAACCCAGACTTTTAAAATGCTAATCAGCCCCCCTGGAAAGTATGATAAGTCAAAAATGCAAAATTTCTCAAAACTGAACATTTTGGTCCAAACAAAAAGATTAGGGTGTTTAAAACTTCCTAAGCCACATCCTAGGAGAAGCATTTTCAATGTATATGAGTTATATCCACTTAGAAATTATGTTTTGGGGAGCTTGGGTGGCTCAATTGGTTAAGTGTCTGACTTCGGCTCAGGTCATGATCTCGGGGTCCTGGGATTGAGCCCTGATTTGGGCTCCCTGCTCAGTGGGGAGTCTGCTTCTCCCTCTCCCTCTGCCCCTCCCCTCCCTCATGTGTGCATGCATGCCCTCTCTCTCTCTCAAATAAATAAATAAAATCTAAAAAAAAAAAAAAGAAAAAGAAAGAAATATGTTTTGCCCATCAACACTGAGAAGGGATCTGGGATAAGAACTATATTATGGAGTACCTACAGACTCCACAATAAACGCTCTGTATAAAAACACTTTTTGTACTGGGCTGAGTACATCTATAAAAAAATCCCGTATTTATTTTGCAGTTGAGGAAAATGAGACGCACATATATTAAATGTAATTTTCTTAAGATCATCCTAACTCTGTGGTGGATTTGAACCCTGGTTGTTCTAACTTCAGAGTCCATGGTTTTGCACAGTCTCATCTGTTCTCAGTCATTTGATTTGTTAATTGGACAAAGGTGGTGGAAACTCTCAGTCACCTGAAGAAGTCCGTAGTGTTACGAGTTCTTACTGGACTGGGGAGCCTGCAATGCTATTACTCCAGTTTTGATCAAGTTGGGAAAAACTCCAACTCCAAAATTCATGCTGTATCACCGGATGCTTGAATTTCTGATACACAAAATAATAAACAAAAATGAGCAGTAGGAGCATTCTTTTAATAAGAACTAATATAATTCCACACTTCATATTACCTTCCACGGTTGCTAGGGTGCTGATATTTAGCCCTTTCTCACCCCACTCCCACCTTATTTAAATAATATTTAATTTGTCTTTCACCATACCATCCCAGGCTTAGCGTGAAATTCGAGAATTTAGACAATCCTCCCTTTTTTGGTCAGGAGGTATCCAAATAATCTTGGAAGGATCATCGAAAAAAAATCACCCCTGATTGGTATAAGCCTGAATCTTCTTAGTGAATTTCCAATTTAGGCCATTCTGTAATCATATCAGTCTGATGTGACTGATATTTTCCCGAGTTTTTCTTTTCATCTAAACTTTTAAGTCTATCAACACAGTCATTCATATTTTTTAATTGTCATTTTATTTCCTGCTTTATCTGTAATGTCCCTCACGCTCCATTCCAAACATGGCTTGTTTATGCCTCTTCTCTTTATGTCTTGATTAGTCTTGTCTAAAGTTTATCAATTTTATCAGTATTTTCAAAGAAATCAACTTTTTGCTTTATTGGTTCTTTTATGATGTCTTTGTCTTCTATTTCATTTTCTACTTTTAATCTCTATTATTTCCTTCTACTTTCTTTAGGCTTATTGTGTTATTTTTCTCATTTCTCCCGTTGGTTGCCTAAATTGTTCATTTTTCGTTTTTCTCTTTTCTTTAATATGCATTTAAAGTCACAAGTTTCTCTGTGTGTAGCACATTGCCTGTACTCTACACATTTTGAAATAAACAGAAGCATTTTAAATGTTTTATATACAGAATATTTATAGTTATGTTTTTTTATTATTTATAATTTAATTAAATTTTTTAGAGATCATAGTCTCTAATAACACTGACTTGAAATTAGTTGAGATCTATTTTATGGACAGTATGAGTTTTCTTTCTATAGGCATATGGAAAGAATAGGGAGTCTCTAATTCTTGGGTACAATTCATATTCTATACATGTCCATTATACTAAACCGATGAAATTGTGGTGCTTCAATCTTTAATACTTTTACCAATTTTAGGGGGATCTATTGCTCTCAATCACTAAAATAAGTGTGTTAAAATCTTCCATATGACATGGAATTTGGCAGTGTTTCCTTAAAGTTCTATTTTTACTTTACATAATTTAAAGTTCCTTTATTAGGTGCATAAAAGTTCATAATTGTTAAACTTTCTTGGTGGATAGTGTTATCATCTTATAATGTCTCTCATCTCTATATTTTTGCCTTAACATCTATTTTATTTATTAATACAGATCTGCTGCTTTCTTTTGGTTAGCATTTACTGGGTATCTCTCTCTCAAAATGTGTAGAGTACAATGTGAATTGTACCCAAGATTAAAAAAGATAATCTTTTACTGTTTTAGGTTTTTTAAAAAGATTTTCTTTTAAATAATCTCTATACCCAACGTAGGGCTTGAACTTAACAACCCCGAGATCAAGAGTCACATGTTCTACTGACTGAGCCAGCTAGGCACGTCTTTAGTCTTTCACTTCTAAACTTTGTGTTAAAACTTTATCTCAGACTATAGATATTTATCATGTAAATGGAATAGAGATGGATTTCTTTTTATCCTAGAGCAGCAGTTTTTGTGTTTCAGTTGGAATGTTCTACCATATTTTTTGTAACCATTTATATGTTCGAATTTCTTTTTATCATGTTATTTTGTGTTTTCCACTTGCTCCACTTTCTCTCTTTGTCTCTCTTTGTTTCTTGCCTTTTTTTGGCTTTGACTGAGTTTTTTGTTTTATTTCTCCTCCTCTACTAACTGGAAAATTTTGTCTATTTCTATTTTTTCAGTGTTATTCTCAAAAATTTCACATGCTTTTTAAACAAATTCTAAAGTTAACCAGTGCAGTTATCCTTTTCTGGATCGCCACAGGGGTTTATAGAAGGTTTGCTTTATAATTCTGATCAGCCCTACCCTACCTATGTTATTGTTTTCCAGTATTTTGTTTTTAATATATAGCCCTATAAATTAACTCCCAGTATTATTTCATACAGTAAACATTTGGTTTTATTTACTCACATAATTACTATTTCCTTTGCTTACCATTCCTTCTTTCATGTCAGAGCTTTCTGGGTTCATTTTCATTCTTCTGGAATATATTCTGTATGACTTCTTTTTTTTTTTTTAAGATTTTATTTATTTATGTGTCAGAGAGAGAGAGAGAACAAGCATGGGGAGCTGCAGGCAGAGGGAGAAGCAGGCTCCCTGCTGAGCAGGGAGCCCGATGCAGGGCTCCATCCCAGGACCCTGGGATCGTGACCTGAGCCAAAGGCAGACGCTTAACTGACTGAGCCACCCAGGCGTCCCTGTATGACTTCTTTTAGTGAGAATTCTCAGTCTTAGTTTCTCAGAAAATATCTTTATTTTGTATTTATTATTTTAAAAAATATTTCACTAAATATACATTACTAAGTTCACAGTTGATTTTATTTTTTAAAGATTTTATTTATTTATTTGATAGAGCGAGAGAGAGAGCACAAGCAGGGGGAGCAGTAGAGGGAGAGGGAGAAGCTGGTTCCCCGACAAGCAGGGAGCCCGATATGGGGCTCGATGTGGGGCTCGATGTGGGGCTCGATCCCAGGACCCTGGGATCATGACCTGAGCCGAAGGCAGACGCTTAACCATCTGAGCCATCCAGGTGCCCCTTTCACAGTTGATTTTAAAGATATCATTCCATTATCTTTTTATGTCATTGATGCTGAGAAATCAGCTGTCAGTTTAATAGAGGTTCCTTTGTAGATAATCTTCTCTATTTGCCCTTAACATTATTTTTGCCCTTGGTATTCTGTAGCTTTAGTATGATGTATAAAGCATGTATTCTTGTCATTTATGCTGCTTTGGATTTTTTAAGTTTACTGAACATTTGTTCTAAAAGTTTTCAATCATCATGTCTTTGAATATTCTCTTCCCCCTTCTATCTAGTCTTACCTACTTTTATGGACTATTGTTATGGACTGAATTGTGTCCCACCAACATTCATATATTAAAGCCCTAGTCCCCCGTATGTTTATATTTGGAAATAGGGCCTTTATAGAGGTAATTAAGGTTAAATGAGGTCAAAAGTGTGAGGCCCTAATCCAATAGGACTGGTGTCCTTATAAGAAAAGGAAAAGAGACCAGAACTCACTCTCTCTCTCTGTGCCCATAAACAGAGCGAAGGCAGCTATATATATTTCTGGTGGGGACCAGAAACCAACAGCACCTTCACCTTGGATTTCTAGCCTCCAGAACTTTACATAAGTTTTAATATCTGTATTCATCAGCATTCCAGAGAAATAGAATCAATAAGACCTGTCTATCCATCTCTCTATATATAACCAATAAGATACACTTATATCTATATCTATATTGATCAAGAGAGACAATGAGAGAGGAAGAAGAGATTTATTATGAAGAATTGGCTCATGTGAATATGGAGACTGAGAAGTGCCACAGTCTGCCATCTGCAAGCTGGAGATCCAGGAGAGCTGATGATGTAATTCTAGTCTGAGTCCAAAGGTCAAAGAACCAGGAGAGTCAATGGTGTAAATCCCAGTTTAAGGGCAGGAGATAATCAATGTCCCATCTCAAAGAGGCAAGCAGGAAGGGGACAAATCCTACCTTTTCAGCTTTTTGTTCTATTCAAGCTCTTACCTGCTTGCCTGATGCCCACACACGTGGGGAGGGCAATCTACTTTACTGAGTCCATTGATTCAAATGCTAATCTCATCCCAAAACACCCTCACAGACACACACAGAAATAATGTTTAACTTGAACACTCTGTAGCCCAGTCAAGTTAACCATCACAATTACTTTGTGCTATATTCTGTGTGATTTTTAATTCTATCTTCCATTTTTGTAATTCTTTCTTTAATTATGGTCAATCTGACATTTAACCCAATTATTGAATTTCTTATCTTCATTACACTTTTCATTTTTACATGTTGCCTTTGATTTTTTTTTTTTTCCAGATCAGCCTGATTTTTTTTTTTTTTTAGTCTCTGGATCTTGTTTTTTAGTCTCTTGTTCTTTGGGCGTACTCTTGATAGCTTTTTAAACAAGTCACTACAATCTGGCATCACTTCAAACTATAATTTTAGTTTATCTAATGTGAATTCTGGCTTGTACCCAGATGATGGTGAATGTGTGATTAGGAGAAACCTCAAGAGAATGCTTTCCTCACTGTGCTCAGAAATAAAGCTGACACTGGCATGTTTCCTAATCATTTCTCTTTATGTGGAGGGGTTCTGCCCCAAGTTCATCCTTCCAATAGAATGACACTTTTCAGAGTCTCAACTATATGCCAATATCTTTTTTTGATTTGCCACTTTACATAAGCCCTCAGTTTTGTCTCCTGTCTCTTGCATGCAATCAGTTAATGCCAAAAGCTCTACACCACTGGGGACTGTCAGATGCTTCAGGCAGCTATCATCCCCAATGCTCATTATCTGGAGGTAACTTTCTTGCCAGCTCAGCTCTGCATTGATGGAGACTTTTAAATAAGATTTAGCCATCTCTCTCTCTCTCTCTGTGCATGTGCGTGTGTGAATATGTGTGAAACACTGAGTTCCTCAGGGTATCTGGTTTTCATGTTACCAGGAATCATATTATACAATTAATAGTCAATATTCTCTCATGTTTTGCTTCCAGGATATTCAGTTTAATTGTACTATCAAACTTCTCACCACAAATTCAGATCTGTGCATTAATAGTTAATCTCCAGGCATGGCTAAATATTATCAATGAAGCCTTATTTAAGTCAGTAATGTGTATGACAGATCGAGTCAGAAATTAATTCTTTTGTTCAAATATGCAGTTCTATTATGTCAGTTTTGTTCAGGTGCTGTGCTAGGAACTAGAGATGAAAAAAGAAAAGAAAAAGACTAAGACACGATCCCCAAGGTTTTCATGATCTAGAGAGGAAGACAGATCAGTAAAGAGACAATTACAGCTCAGCGTTATAAGAACTTTGAAGACAATTTCCCCAGGGAATGTGGGGGCTCAAAAAAGGGTACCTACCCCAGTAAAAGGGGGGAGGACTCCTAGAAAGCAAGATTTGTGCCAAAAAAAAATGGTTGCATGGTTAGCAAAACTGAATTTGATCAACTGACTGGGATGAGTTGTTTTTGAGGCCAAACATAAATTCCTTCTTGCAGAAGCTTCTTAACTTATCCCAGCCCCGATCACATTGCCTATAAATGTATGGGCCTAGGCAAGAGGGAGTGAATGGATCCATCAAACTTTTACCCTTACTAGAATAAAAGATCTTAGAGCAGATGTCTCACAGCTGCCTTATGGATAGAAACATCTTTTGAAATGAAGGATAAAGGGTGTTTATTCTAGTGAACAGAAACTATGGCTTCTCAGTAGAGCATTTGAAGGTAAATTCAATATGTTGACAATTAAGAAATTATTTTGCTGTTGCCTCTGGATTCTGTACATGGACAAACTATATCCATATATTGCACAGCTTTCCTGCCTGGGATACCTCTCCTGCCCTCCACTGCCTCTCAAAAAGTATACATTTTTAATTAAGACCGTGTGGTATTGGCACAAAGGATCAACAGAACCAAAAGAGAGACCCACAACTGTAAGGTCAAAGGCATGCAGAAAGGTAGCATTGCAGGTCAATAGGAAAGAATGATCTGTTTAATCAATAACATTGGGTTGATTGTGTGTCTCTGTATGGAAAACAAATCTTGACTTCTGCCTCATGCCATACACTAAAAAATCATTTTCTGTAGAATGCATATCCAAATATGAAAAGTAAGATAATAAAGTTTCTAGAGAATATCTTAGTGACTTTGAGGCATGGGAAATTTTCTAAAACAGGACCCAAACAGGTATCTTTTCCTGGTAAGGAAAGGACTGACTACATTAAAATAAGGTATTTATGTTCATCCAAAAAATAAAATCACCATTAAGAAAAGGATAAACAGTCAAAAGAAAAATGGGAAAGATTAGTGAATTCTGTTTGTTTTCTTGACACACACACACACAATCTCATTTTAAACCTTTTCCATTGAAATATGACACATGTATATAAAAGTACATAGAACATTAATGTATAGTTTCGTTATCATAAAGTCACACCAGGTAGCCACTCCTCTGATCCAGAACACTGCCAGCTCCCAGGAAACCCCTGGGTGCTCTCTCCCCTCCAGATACAGTAGTCACTTTGTTTTTTTTTTTTCAAGGTAGTATTTTCAAGGTAATATTCTTAATGAAATTTACTGTGAAAACAGTATTTTGAGTCAAAGATCTTTGGAATGCCTGTGGACTCTGAGAGAAGGGGACTGGGGAACTCCTTCCTGCATTTTGTCCTCTCTCCTGAAGGGGAAACCCAGGTTTAGGTTGTCCCTCAAATGGCAACATCAGGCTGCCCAGCTGTGACCACTTCAGCGCATCCTGTGCGGCAGGTACTAAGTTGGGCACCGTGTATACTTAGCTCACTTAATCCTCAAAACAGCCCCATGGTCTTGGTCAAAGGGTGAAAGAGAAGAATAAAGGAAAGTTGCCCTTAATTCACAATATTCGAGGACTGTTGATTTACTTACACTTTTTCCCCAAGGTAAAGTGTACAAGGCACAGCCCCATGTGACTAATTGGAATTTCCCTCTTTAAAGTATTTGTATAATTGGCATTTACTTTATCTGTGGAGAACTTGAAAAAATAAATTTCCTTGGATCAAAGCATTTTTAAAAAAGATTTTATTTATTTGACAGAAGGAGAGAGAACACAAGTAGGCAGAGAGGCTGGCAGAGGGAGAGGGAGAAGCAGGCTCCCCGCTGAGCAGGGGGGACTCGATCCCAGGGACTTGATCCCAGGGTCCTGGGATCATGATCTGAGATCTGAGCCGAAGGAAGATGCTTAACTGAGCCACCCAGGCGCCCCTGGATCAAAGCCTTTTTAGAAAATATTTTATTTATTTATTTGATTGAGCGAGAAGGAGAAAGAGAGAGTTCAAGATGGGGGAGGGTCAGAGGGAGAAGCAGACTCCCCGCTGAGCAGGGAGCCCGATGCGGAGCTCGATTCCGCGACTCCAGGATCATGACCTGAGCCCAAGGCAGTCGCTTAACCAACTGAGCCACCCAGATGCCACAAGAAGCTAGAGCACTTTATTTATTTATTTAAGATTTTATTTATTTATTTGGGAGAGAGAGAGAGAGAGAGCACATGAGAGGGGTAGGGTCAGAGGGAGAAGCGGACTCCCTGCTGAGCAGAGAGCCCAATGTAGGACTTGATCCCAGAACTCCAGGATCATGACCTGAGCCCAAGGCAGTCACTAACCAACTGAGCCACCCAGGTTCCCGGATCAAAACATTTGAACACGTTTAGGGCGCACTAAGATTCTCATGAGTCATATTAAAAATGTAATATATATGTTTTATATATTATATATGTGGCCAGTTGTACTGTACGTTGCAGCTATTGGATGTTCAGTTGACAAAAAATAGAATAGTTTGGTGGATTTACTCCTTGGGCTCATCCTGTTTCACTGGAAAACTCATCTAACCGTACATGTCACAGACTAATTCAGGACAAAAGCGAAGCCTCAGCTGAATCGTGAAAACAGCCCATCCAACCTAGGAAGACTGTCTACCTGAAGTAAAAGGCCATCAGTCTAAGGGAATGCTCCAGAAAGATACATCTAAAAATAAAAGCAGCCAGCCTACTAGAGAGAAGAAACATCACTAGGCATTCTGACTATGGTTTTATTTCATTAAATTGCTGAGTGTCTGCTGAGTTACAGGAAGTAAAATGGAATATATAGTTTCCAAGTGCCTACTCTGTTTAAGGCATTATGTGGTGGGCTCTAGGAGACTCAAAGATGAATGACAGGCCATCCTCCCTAATAAGGAGGTTACAGTCCAAGGAGAGGTAAACAGTAAGACATATACAGATAACTGATTATATGAACCATGTGTGATAGGGCCTAGGGAAAGAAGCAGAGGAGAAATGAACCAGTAATTATTTGAGTACCTTTCATTAGCCAGGCATATTTCATATATCTTTTTTTTCTCTCACAACCCTGAGATCATGACCTGAGCTGAGATCAAGAGTTGGATGCTTAACCAACTGAGCCACCCAGGGGCCCCTCATATATCGTTTCTTAATCTTACTTAATCTTCTTAATCTTAATCTCATCAATAACATGATGAGGTTGGTATTATTTCCAGTTCAAGGAACTGGGTAAGTTCAACCAAAGAACTAACCCAGGATCACACTAGTAAATGGCACAGCTGAGGATGAAATCCAGATATGCCTACCCGGAAGCACGTGTTCCTAACAACCTCACAGGTTAAGAGCCATGTGATCTATAGAAAAGAGGTCCTTACTGACCATGTGCCTCAAATGATGAAAAAGGAACCAGGAGGATGAGTCATTTTAGGATGATGTCACATACCATTATACACACCATCCAAAGGTCATTTGGAATTATTTTCTAGAGCATAAAACACTTCAGCTGGAAGGCATGGTGCAAGATTTAATCAGCAGGCATTCTCCTGTCTCTGCCATCAACCCCAAACCCTGCCTTTAAAAGATAAAATTAATTGAGTTTTACTGTTCCCATGAGTACCAACGCTGTGCATATATCTTCATAAAGCAGAAAAAAATAAAACTCAATTTTATTATAAATTGTAGGGGTCCATTTTCACTCATTAATATTACTATTTATATAAATGATTATTTTGATTCTTAATTATTCTTTGTTCAGGTGACTATGCAGCCCCAGCTGTCTTTCTCTTTAGTTGCTTGCCTTCACTGGAATGCTTCTTCCATGGTTTCTCAAGAGCTATCGTCACTGTTACTATCGTTATTTTGCAAGGTGAATGAACATAAATATAGATTTTCATCATGTGTAAACTCAGCTGACAATCAGAAAAGGTTTTTCTTCCATTTGAATTGTGTGGTAACGAGGGGATGCTAGAAGATTAGCCCAAATGAGCAATTCAGCACTCTCTGGTCGGATTCCAGGTCTGCCAGCAAGGTACTGGGCAGAGCACGCTCCCTCCTGGCACAGTCCCTGACTCTACGCAGGTGACGACTAACGATGCTTGTCACCTGTTGTTTTTCCTAAAGTGCTGAGAGGGTTTGTTTGCTAATGAAAGATAACACCATTTCTCAAAATGGTATAAACCACTGTAGAAACTAGAAGATAGGAAATAGTCTCACCCACATTTTGACTTGCACAGGTCTACCTGGATTTGCAAAAGGTGGCTTTATGACAAGGATTGATCTGCCATAGTTGAGACTACTACAGTTTTAGCTTTTCATCAATGTCAGACAAAGCTAAAACACTAATGGCTAGCATTCTGGTCCTCCACTTATGAGAACCAAAATAACCTTTAAAGGATCAAAAGTACAATACTGTTGTGTGGTAACATGCTTAAATCAGTGAGATCCTGTGGCTCAACTGCATGACTCTCAAACAATTCCAAGGTCCTAGATGAGAATAGACCTTTAGAGTCTTAAACGTTTAGTCTCTTTACCATGCTTGATGTGATGAATGAGCAGTTGGTATGTAGTCTGATTTTCATGGGTCATTTCAAGCTAGTATGTTAAAAAAAAAAATCCCAGTTAGGGGCGCCTGGGTGGCTCAGTCGTTAAGTGTCTGCCTTTGGCTCAGGTCGTGATCCTAGGGTCCTAGAATCGAGCCCCGCATTGGGCTCCCTGCTCAGCGGGAAGCCTGCTTCTCCCTCTCCCACTCTCCCTGCTTGTATTCCTGCTATCACTGTGTCTCTGTCAAATAAATAGATAAAATCTTTAAAAAAAAAAAAATCCCAGTTACTTATTAGTATAAGTCCTTAAATATTAAGGCCTTGAGAAAGGGAGTTCCCAGTGAAATTTTGATGGTGGATCTTAACAGTGTGGAGTACTTTACTTAAATGCACAGTCCATATGCTCTATTATTTGTGTGTAATGATCTGGTGAATTGTCAATCTGTCCTTTTTAAAAGAGTGTGTGAGAAAATTAAAATGTACATAAATGTGCATGGATGAAATAGGGCTTCATGTTCTCATGTTTGGAAAGTGTGTTTTCATCACATAGTGGGAACAAAAACATTCAGAAATTGATCTTTGAAATCATACTGGAGCTGAACATGACATATAATTTGACATGTAAATACGTAAATCACACATGATTTCTCAGAAATGAATGAAATGTGGCCGAATATTTCATTTTCTTCATTGCATTTATCACCACCTGACATCACTTCATTTACTTATTTGTGTACTTTGTCATTGTCTGTCTCTTCCACTCTCAAGTGAAACTCCATGAAGCAAGGGGTGTAGTGACTTGGCCACGATTGTACCTCTGGAGCCCATAACATTGCCTAGAACAAAATAGGTGCTCAATAAATATTTATTGCATGAAGGAATTAATATAAATTGAAAAATATTCAGTGCACTGAAGTGTCGTGAAATATACTGAAGTATATTTAGATATTTCTGAAATCAACTTGATGAAGTCTCCACAGTGGCAACACCCATCAGCTTTACTAAATGCCCTGTTATTAGATGGAATTGATACGTTTAGTAAAGGAGTATAGCTAGAGTATAAAGTTCCAGGAACCATACTACACTGGTTAGAAGCAGCAAGCCCTTCAGCATGAGATTTCAGCAACAGTTCTTTTGTTACTCATACTTTCTTCTTTTTCATTGAAGCATGCTGTCTTGTTGCAGTATACTTTATAAGGGAGATATGCACACATCTCAAGTGTATACTTGATATGTTTTGATAAATGCATATACCTATGTAACCCACACACTGATCAAGATAATAGAATTTTACATCATTCCAGAAAGTTCTTCTATACCATCTTTTAGTCAATCCCCCATTTCCCCCTCTCCCCTAAGCAACATCTGTTCTGATTTCCATCACTATTAAATTAGCTTTGCTTGTCCTTGAATTTCATATGAATGGAATCATTCAATATGTACCCTTTCATGTTTGGCTTCTTTTGTGCAGTATGCCTGTGAAATGCATCAAGGTTGTTGTGCTTTTTAGTAATGTGTTCTTTTTTATCGCTGAGTAGTATTCATTTGAAATTTGTAAAATTCATCCATTTTCCTGTTGATGGACATTTGGAATATTTCTAGTTTGGAACTATTATGAATAAAGCAGTTGTAGACTTTCTCAGATGAATCTTTGCAGACACATGCCTTACTTTCTCCTGGACAAATATGTAGAAGTGGAATTGATGAGTCACAGTGTAAGTGTATGTCTATCTTTGTAAGAAGATGCCAAACAATTATCTGAAAGTTAAACAAGTTTACACTCCCACCAACAATGTATGAATTCCAGTTGCTCCACATAATGGCCAATATTTGGTATTGTCGATCTTTTAAATTTTAGCCATTCTAATAGGTGTGAAATAGTAATAATTGTGTGTTAACTACCAGTTCTCTGATGATTAATGACATTGTGCATCTTTCTATTTGCCTATTAACCATTTATATATCTTTTGTGTGTGAGTGAAGTGTCTGTTCAAGTCTTTTGCCCATATTTTATTTGGGTTTTTGTTCTCTTTATTGTCAAGGTGTAAGAGTTCCTGATTTATTAGAGATATACATCCTTTTCCTGATATTTGATTGTGACATTTTCCTGAGTATTTTCTCCCAGTCTCTGGATTGCCCATTTTTTTAAAAAGTTGCATTTTGATGACCAGAAGCTTTTAATTTTGAAGAAGTCCAGTTATCAATTTTTTAATGGCTTCTGCTTTCTGTGTCCTGTCTTCGAAATCTTTAATAATCCCATAGTTGCAAAAATGTTTTCCTGTTTTCTTTTAGAATCTCCATCTCTAATTAGATTTTTTCACATGCTTAAAAAACAACATTCAAGTTTTACCTACCTTTTTAGGAGCTCTCAGAAATGCTAGAACTCTGTGTAACTTCTGGGATTCTTTAACGAAAATTATTTGGCCAATTTTGGTTGATAAAACATGCATTCAAATAATGAATTATTATTTATTTTGTTCAATTATTTTCAAGAACTACATTTTATTATTTTATTTTATCAAAGAAATGAACACTAAAGACAATTCTGAATCATTTGTTTTAATGGAGGACAACATGGGGACAGAAGCTCTGTCTTGGGTCATTTTATTATTATTATTTTTATAGTTGCGGGTCTTTTTTCCTGTTTTTATTTTCTGATTACAACAATTGTACTACTTTTTATTTCATTAGTAAGCTTCACGAGTCTAAAAAAGGTAGCCCACAAGCATTTTGGAAGATGGAAGTGAGCTGGTCTGAGGATTGAATTTTTTTCCTTCATAATCTAGGAACACTAAACCTAGAGCTGACTGAAATAGTTTATCTTCTCATGTTCTGTTGCGTTGATTGCCCAAGAATTTCAAAAGAGTTCATAAAGATTTTCCTGGTTAAAGCTATATTAGGATGATATCTCTAATGTTAAATCAAATCACAGAATAATAGAAGCAGCATGGATTTGGATTCTCAGGATCCTGAGTTTGAATGCTCTCTCCCCCAATCTATTTTTATTACCATATGAATTTAAGCAAGGCACATAATTCCTTTGAGCATTATTTTCCTCAGCTACAAAATGGGATAATCTCTACCTGTCAGAATAATTTTTTAAAATATTTTTTTTATTTATTTGAGAGAGAGAGCATGAGCAGGGGGAGAGGCAGAGGGAGAGAGAGAGAGAGAGGGATAAGTAGCCTCCCCACTGAGCAGGGAGCCTGTTGTGGGGCTAAATCCTAGGATCCTGGGATCATGACCTGAGCTAAAGGCAGATACTTAACCAGCTGAACCACCCAGGGGTCCCTCTCAGAATAACTGGAAATATGAAATGCAATCTTTTATGTTTAATGACTGTCAAGTAGTTGGTGTTCAGTAAATATTACTCCCCTCCCACCTTTTCTGTTTCTAATTCTTTTTTTAAACTTCATTTTAATTTCAGTGTAGTTAACATACTGTGTTATATTCATTTCAGGTGTACAATACAGCGACTCAACAATTCCATATATTACTCAGAGTTCGAGTAAAGTGTACTTTTAATCCCCTTCACCTATTTCACCCATCCCCTCACCCACCTCTCCTCTAGTAACCATCAGTTTGTTCTCTATAGTTAAGAGTCTGTTTTTTGGTTTGTCTCTCTCTTTTCCACCTTTGCTCGTTTGTTTTGTTTCTTAAATTCCACATGTGAGTGAAATCATACGGTGTTTGTCTCTCTCTGACTTATTTCACTTAGCATTATACTCTAGATTTGTCCATGTTGTTGCAAATGGCAAAATTCCATTCTTTTTTATGGCTGAATAATATTCCATTGTGTGTGTGTGTATTTTTATATATCTCACATCTTTATACATTCGTCTATTGATGGACACTTGGGCTGCTTCCATAATTTGGCTATTGTAAATTATGCTGCAATGAACATAGGAGTGCATGTATCATTTGAATTGGTGTGTGTGTGTGTGTATGTGTGTGTGTGTGTGTGTGTCTTTAAATAGGCTCCACACCCAGCACAGAGCCCAATGCCAGGCCTCAACTCATGACCCTGAGATAAAGACCCTAGCTGAGAACAAGAGTCACACGCCCAACCAGCTGAGCCACCCAGGCCTCTCTGAATTAGTGTCTTTATATTTTTTGGGTAAATACCCAGTAGTGCAATTGCTGGATCATAGGGAGGTCTATTTTTAATTTTTTGAGGAGCCTCCATACTGTCTTCCAGAGCAGCTTCACCGGTGTGCATTGCCACCAACAGTGCATGAGGGTTCCTATTTCTCCACATCCTTGCCAACATTTGCTATTTCTTGTGTTTTTGATTTTAGCCATTCTGAGATGTATGAGGCGATATCTCATGGTGGGTTTGATTTGCATTTCCCTGATGATGAGTGATATTGAGCATCTTTTCATGTGTCTATTGGTCATCTGCATGTTTTCTTTGGAGAAATGTTTATTCATGTCCTCTGCTCATTTTTAAAAAAGATTTTATTTATTTGAGAGAGACAGTGACAGAGAGAGAGCACAAGCGGGGAGGAGAGGGAGAAGCAGAATCCCGGCTGAGCGTGGAGCCAGATATGGGACTCAATCCTAGAACCCTGAGATCATGACCTGAGCCAAAGTCAGACACTTAACCAACTGAGCCACCCAGGCACCCCCTGCTCATTTTTAAATCAGATTATTTGGTTTTTTTTTTTTTTTTTAGTGTCGATTTGTGTAAGTTCTTTATATACTAACCCTTTATTAGATATGTCATTTGCAAGTATTTTTTCTCATTCAGTAGGTTGTCTTTTAGTTTGTTGGAATCTCTTGGAGTCTTCAGACAGATTCTTAAGGGTCAAAGGATTTTCTACAGGATTTTTAAAAGAAACTGTTTTTTGGGGGGATAATTAAAATATTGAAATAAGCAGAATCTGACACATTGGAATAAGTTGCCATGAGATTCCAAAGTGAATTTGCATTTACATTTGCCATTTCATCTTACTGAGCTAAAGGACCATCAGTGTGACAGTTTATATAACCGGCTGATATTTGGTTGTTGTGTCTTGCTAGTTAAATGGTAGCAATGGCCAGTGCCTGCCACTATACTTATGTTGTCTATGAAGGCAAAGTTTCTGTTTCCTAGTGATAATATAAATAGCATTTTCAGTGACCAAGATTTTAGTTTCTTATGTTTTTAACAAATCAATACTTTGATTTCACATCATGAAAATGACATGCCACTGAGTAATGTGCCATTTTGTAGAGGCTAATGGGAAATGAACAGAGGCAGACTAAACAATATAAATGATGTATTTGTACCAAGTGAAAGCCAAATGCTTTCAGGACATTCTATACAAATAAAGATTTAATGGCAATTTGAATATTCTAAATTGAAAACAGAGTGGAAGCAATAATAATAAAATCTGATTTATGATCAATTATGAAATGGTGTAAATGAGATACTAATTGCCTCTGTGAAACTCTGCATTCTCAAGCCTCATTCATGGCAAACATAGTGCTGAGCCTGTTTGAAAAACCACAAGGCCTGTGATATCTGCGTCAGACTTGTTTTGCTGTAGGAACCTGTCTGCCTTGTTTTGGGGGGGAGAGGGCATTTCTGATTATACAGATTCTCTGTTAATTCTTTTCTATCTTGCCAACAATTGTTGAAATATTAGCCAATATAGTCCCAAGCATATATACAATAAAACACTATGAGAGGCCTAATTCTGTCTTTATCTTCAACAGTCTATGAGTCAGGACTGAAGTAAAACAAAAATGTTAAAAAATATTTCTAAGAATTTAAAACTAACTTTGGATATTTTCTTGTTTCAAATTTCAGCAAAATTTGATTATACATTTCGTGCTGATTTCAATTATATTATTATGCTAACTCCATTTGTTGAAATAAATAATACAGCTTTAGATTCATCAAGTAATATATTGGCATTCAAGGATTTCTCACTAGCAGAGTGTTAAGTATGAGGCCTGATTTTCTTGAACTACCTTATTTCATAGACTGTCAGTGCCCGTCTACTGTATCCTGATTTCATAGATGTTAAAATAAGAAAAAAATGTATGTTCCAGTTTCTGTATAATTTGTATAATCTGTGTAATTTGGCTGCAAACAAAGGTTGTTTTTTTCAGAGCTTACTTACATGAATTAGTATTCTCTGCAGTTGTCACCACACAGAAACAGACTATAGAACTGAACCTGAGGCTACATCTTTCCCCTATCAAAACCAACAATGGTGATTTAGTTTCAGCCAAACACATCATCTACTGCAATAAATTAATGTTAATTTGGCTTGCATTGATTTGTAGTTTTGTATTTAATTTGAAAATCTGCTTTGGTTTTAGAGTTTATAACAGCTGTAAGAGTAAGGAGTTTATGCCCAGTTTTATGTTTATACATATTTAAACAACAACAACATAAATAGAATTTCAGCAATACTAGGGGTCTAAAGAGAATTTATTGCTTTAAAAGGGGTCAAACATAAGTCGCCTGAGAAATTCTGTTCTAGCTCTTTAATAGCGCATTGTTCAGTAGTGCCATGACATCTGATAATTTAAAGCCGTTATAAAGATTTTTTTTCTCCCAAAAGATCTGATCTCTTGTGAAGATACAACTTTTTGTTCTGTATACGTCAACACTTCTTTTTTTAGAATATAAAGTGTTTAAACGTGGTCATCCTGCAGTGTAGCCTGACTGAAGGAGTTTACAACTGGTAGAGACCTCAAGTTCATGACCCTGGAACGCTGACCATCCTTCCAATTATAGATTCCTGTAACCATGTAACCGTTAATAAACTGTTTGGTTGTAAGGTTTCTAAAGAGAGCAAGAACATGAAAAGGTTTTTATATATTTCTTCAAATCTTACAACTGAACATCAATTTACTATTTAATAGCTTTGAAATCAGAACTGGCTTATTGGAAAGACAAGCCATTAGAAGAAATATATCAAAGCATATTTTATTTGTAATTGGGCAATTTAACTCAACAGGCATCTTGTTTTCGCCTAGTTTTTTTGAGGGGGAGAGGAACACAGTGTTTTTATTACTTTTCAAAAGCTGTGAAAGAAAAGGATTATAATAATAAACAAAGGGAAAGATAGGTTTACCAATAATCTCTATAGGCTGTTTCTTCTCTATTTTTGTCCCAGCAATACCAGAAACTTTCACAGGGTTTCCCACTACTTTCTTTTAATACAACATAAAATTGGGTACCAATTTAAAAACTTCTCAATATTACTGATCTTTCTCAGGTTTTTACTTCAAAATATTGTGTCATATTTTCGGAGAAAGGGTAGGACGATCACGGACTGAAGAAAAAGCAAAACTCCACTTATTATATGTAAATATACCATATTCCTTATTAAGGATGCCATTTTAACACAATGCCGGCAAACCTATGTCCTTCATTTTACAGAGTACTGTAACCACTTCAATACCAGAGGCTTTCACCGGTGGCCGTCATTTCACAATACACAAGGCTGTGACTTGAGCGGTATGGTCCCTGCACTAGTTAAAATCAAATATTTAATACTAACATTCCAGTATTCCCTGCAAGTAGGTCTGTCCTGAGTGTTTGTGTCGTAACAGAGCTAGGGTTAGGGTGCGGGAAGTGTAAGGAAGTACAAGAATGATTCTCCAGTCCAACTCTCACAGTGTAATTCCTCGAATCCACCTTTCAGGTCAAACAGGTGCGCTTAACCGCGTTCTTCAGTCTTCTAGCGGGTTGGAGGCCGGGTTCCCAGACGACCTTGGAGGAAGACACCTGTGAAGGGCGTGGCCACCCATCCGGGCTCCTCTGCGGGCCCGTCCCGGTTCCCTGTGGCGCCTGCGCAGAATGGACTCAGGCACGAGACACGTGCAGGTGCTCACTGAGCCCGGGGCAAACGAAAGTGTGGCTCTCCGTGTTCCGAGAGGAGTGGTCAGGCTGTTGGCAGGCATCTCCCGGAGGGCTGGACGCAGAGCTTATTTCAACAAAGTCTTCTGGAACTGGCATAAGGCCCCTGTGTCACGGCTGAAATATCGGTGACGTTACATACATACTTTGACTGGAGGACCCATGCTCGACACCGCGCCCCGGTGGCTCAGCAAGTCAACCGATTCACAAGCCCTCAGGGAGACCTCAGTCGCGCCAGCCTGTGCCCTCTTCGCACCACGGCGGCCTCACGGCCCCTTCGTCCGCCGCGCGTCCGGCCCCCGAGGCGCCCCGCGCACTGAGGCTTTTGCTGTGCTCGCCACTCCCGGCATGCTCCGCGGGCCCAGCGCGACGGCCGCAGGGCCCACAGTCCCAGGCCTGGGTCCCGCGAACGGCCCGTTACCCAAGGTGCTCCGGGCGCGGCGCTCATTTGCATATACCAACCGACAGGGAAACTCGGCAGGTCGTCGCGGCCCAGCCAGCGTAGCGCCAAACGTGCGAGCCTCGTGGGTGGCTCCGTGTCACCCCAGTTCCCCAAACGTTCCGTGGTCATCGGGGAGGCGCACGCTTCGGTCGCCCTAACTAAGAGAGGTGAGAATCCGCCGTGCCTTATATATGTGGTGGGCGGAGGCTGTAGCGTGCTCGCTTCGGCAGCACATATACTAAAATTGGAACGATACAGAGAAGATTAGCATGGCCCCTGCGCAAGGATGACACGCAAATTCGTGAAGCGTTCCATATTTTATGCAGCTCCCCCAGTGAACTGCCACTGTTCGCCGAGTAGCTCTGAGGAAACGGTACCGGTCGAAATACTTGAATAATGAAATTGTGACATTTTACTAGAAAAATATTCCTGTAGAGCAGTCTATGGCCTGTAAAAGAAGCTGAATTGCACGTGGAAAAATATATGTGCAAACGTGTCGTTTGTACATATCTCGGAAATGGAAAATGTCAACTTGTGCTTCCTTACAGAATTTAGAAATTCTGAAATAGACTTAACGTATGATCTTGTCTCCCTCAACAACATAAACTCCAGAGGCGCCAAGAGTATTGCCTCTGTTGGGTAGTAGAACACTAGCACATGAGTTGGTCCATGAATCCTTACAAAATCACTTCTAAGTTATTAAATTGCTAAATTATGGCTAAATTAATGAATCCTTGTTAAAGGAAGGAAGCAACATTAGTGCACATTTCTTGCGCCTACGACGTGACTGACATTCATCGGTCGTTTTAGACCTGAGTGTAAACGCTCTGTGTCACTGCGAGCTGCATTAAAGCAGGGACTTCTACCAAGGAGTAGCGGTTACACCGGATGAGATCAATGTCGGTGGCCTGTGGATCCTAGAGCTCCAGGACTAAGTGCACTGGCTAGAAGCGTCAAGCCCATTCGGATCTGCTTTCACGAGTCTTTCTGAGACCGCTTTTGTATGCCTGTTTTCACCTGGCATCTAAGGAGCACTCAGAAATGCTGGTTTGCCTAAATCAGACGGATTCTGTGATGGAAAATTTGCCTAAGAGGAAAGTTGATTGCCCAAACCCAAAACAGATTTTAACGAATGAGAACGAGCGTTCGGATGCAGATACCAGGATTGCCTAGGTCACTTAGTAATTGCAACGTGACGGGCAACCATGAAGATGCCCGGGGGCCGTGGAGGTCAAGTGTCATCTCCAAGGAGGGAGGATTCCGCGGAAGGCCAGGAGAACCTCGCAGGTGTGCTGGGCTAGTAGCTGCTAGAGGGAATGCTTAATGAAAGTCGCAACAGAGCTCCGGAACGACTTTTCCAAAAACCATTTTTGGTGCTTAATCCGTAGAGTGGCAGTTCACTGGGGGAGCTGCATAAAATATGGAACGCTTCACGAATTTGCGTGTCATCCTTGCGCAGGGGCCATGCTAATCTTCTCTGTATCGTTCCAATTTTAGTATATGTGCTGCCGAAGCGAGCACGCTACAGCCTCCGCCCACCACATATATAAGGCACGGCGGATTCTCATCTCTCTTAGTTAGGGCGATCGAAGCGTGCGCCTCCTCGGTGACCACGGAACGTTTGGGGAACTGGGGTGACACGGAGCCACCCACGAGGCTCGCACGTTTGGCGCTACGCTGGCTGGGCCGCGACGACCTGCCGAGTTTCCCTGTCGGTTGGTATATGCAAATGAGCGCCGCGCCCGGAGCACCTTGGGTAACGGGCCGTTCGCGGGACCCAGGCCTGGGACTGTGGGCCCTGCGGCCGTCGCGCTGGGCCCGCGGAGCATGCCGGGAGTGGCGAGCGCGGCGGAAGCGCCAGTGCGCAGGGCACCTCGAGGGCCGGGCGAGAGGGGTGTGAGCGGGCCGTGAGGCCGCCGTGGTGCGAAGAGGGCTGGCCGGGCGGTCCCACGCTTTTAGAGCACGTTTCCCATTTAAACTATTACGAGGAGTACTTAAAAAAATAATAATAATCACCCGCCATTATCACACCTCCAATAGTTAAGGTAATTCCTTAATATCACCTAATATTCACTCTCCGTTCAAATTTCGGATTGTTTCAAAGGTACATTTCATTGTTCGTTTGTCAAATGTACCTACGGAGACCCCGTCCCACATTGTATTTGGTCGCGATATCGCTGGGTCTCTGTTATCCTCTTCCTAACTCCCATTTCTGTTCATGCCACGGACTCATTGGCGAAACGGGATATTTACCCCGTGGACCGGAACAATTCTTGCATTTGGCTCATTTCTTACCGATGATGTTGTTTAACTTGTGTCTCTTTCGTCGGTGTTTCTTGAAAATTTAGTTAGCTGCAAAGGCCTAATTAGATCCTGGTTCCATTTTTTTCGGCGTGCGGGCTTCATTGGTAGGTTGTGTTACTTCTTACTGCATCTCAGCGTAAGGCGCGTAACATCTGGCAGAAGCAGTGGGTTCGGGGGAGGTCATCAGTCTGACCCTCCGTTATAGTTGCCCGGAAATCTTTCATTGGATCAATTTGGTGTACAGTGATGAACGCTGTCCAGGTAGCGGGTCTGGCGGTTCGCTTGTGGGGTTGGTTTTCATCCATGGCTCATGAGCTGTAAGGACCTAAACCCAAGGCGCCTGGTGTCCCAAGTTCTGTGCCCCAAGGAAGAAAATTGAGAGAATAAGACCGGGAAAAGAAATGATTGAAGAGGGTGGATGTTGTTTGAATCTTCGGATCATTCCATCCTTTCCATAATTTAAAGTGCGCTAACAAATTATTTTTAGGCCAGACTGATGTAGTGTTTTTGTTTCCTGACTGCTGAGAGGCTCTTCCGGAGCCATTTAATGTTGTCCTGTGTGCTGGGTCTCTAGGTCCCACCTCCCTCACCACATACCCCTCAGTCACACTTTCTTGTGTACAATCAGTTGGATAAGAAAAATAGCTCCACCCAGCCTCATTCCTGTTTGAAGGTAGACTGATGTGGGGTTTGTGTGTGTGTGTTTCTGGCTATTTCCTGAATGTTGTTTTCTGTCAGGCTACCCTTTATTGAAAGCCTCATCCAGTAGGACTCATCCAGTGTTAGAGACATTCAGATTTTTAACATCTTAGATTTCCTTAGTCTAGTCTTATTTCTGTTACACAGTTGTCCTTTTCTCCAAACTCGTGTGTTCCCCTACAGTCTTGTTCCTCCTGCTTGTTCTTCCCCTGTACCTCCTCCCATCTACAGTTGCATACCTCGCTAACTGAACACAGTTATCCAGTTCACCTATGCATTTATAATTACTCTCATGTCTTCACAGTACAAATGTGCAACATTAACACTATTCTTTTAAGCTAAAAACACTTCTGCTAAGCTAAAAAAATCTTTAAGATCCCATATTTACATTTTGACAAAAGCAATTCTTGCTCTTATCACTGGTTAGGCATATGTAGATCTCCAATCACTTTCTTAGGGGGAGATAGTGTTGTTCATCACATCTTTGGAAGTCATACAGAAAAGTTAAAAGGGAGGTGGTTTTTTATTTAGATAATCTTTTATTTAGATAATCTTTTGTATCTTCAGTTAAGATTTGACTCTAAAAAAAAAAAGTCTCAGTAGGGATTATTAACAAATTGACTTTAGGAGAGATTGATTTAAAAGTTTTTACTTTACAAAAACAAATTAAAATATCACTTTGGGTGGCCCAGTCAGTTAAGCCTCTGACTCTTGGTTTCAGCTCAAGTCCTGATCTCAGGATCGTGAGAGCGAGCCCTGTGTTGGGCTCTGTACTCAGTGGGAGTTGGCTTGAGATTCTCTCTTCCTCTCCCTTTGCCCCTCCTGCTTATGCTCTTACTCTCTCTCTCTTTCTATCTAAAATAAATCAATAAATCTTTAAAAAAATAAAAAATAAAATATAACTTTGCGTCTCCCTTTTGGGGAGATGCATTAGACTATAATAAAATACTTATTTGTTGAGAAAAAGGAAAAGATTTTTCTCAGCTCATTGAATTTTTTAATAAGAAAAAACGAGTTTTATTTTTATATTCTGGAACATTTGAACTTTATTACCAAAAATCTTGTCATAATAAATTCCAACCATTTACATTAGCAGTGAAATAAAATAATATCTGTCCTTCTTTAGTGGTATATAAAGCTATGGTGTATCTTACATTCAGTGGAATTTTAGATCCAAAGAGATGTAGTATCTCATTTTCCAGAGAAGGAAACTGAGGCTGAAATAAGTGTGTCATGATGTCCCTGGGCAATACTGTCAGTGGCTCTGTCATCTTCTGAGGTCAAACCCATTGCTCTTTCCACTGTACCACTTGTAGTATTAGTAATACGTTACAAAGAAAAGAGTAAAGACTTTAAGCCTGCTATTTTTACAACCACATTTTTGGATTCTCGTTTGACTTCAACAGTAGTACACACTGATAAGTGGAAAGTCTACCCGTTCTTTTTCTCCACAGAAAGTGATATGACACAACTGAAACAGGCAAAAACCACAAGTCATTTTCTCTTCAGAAATTTTGTTCTAATAAAAAAGAAGAAATTCAACCAAAATCTTCACATTCTCTTGAGTAGGGAACAGATGAATCCCTTAGAACCACAGCATCAATGATGGGCTTTACTTGGTGAACTCCAGCTGGGGAACAGTGGTTATCAACCTAGGCTGTAGGTTGTAATCTCCACAAGAACTTATTAAATACCAGTGCCAGGGATGCCAAAGTGGCTTGGTTAGTTGTCTGCTTTTGGCTCAGGTCATGATCCCAGGGGATCAAGTCCCACCTTGGGCTTCTTGCTCAGCGGGGAGCCTGCTTCTCCCTCTGCCTGCAGCTTCCCCTGCTTGCGCTCTTTCTCTGATAGATAAATAAATAATTTTAAATATATATATATAGTGCCAGAGCCCTCCCCTGAAAGTTCTGATTTGATTGTCCTCTGTTTCTTTCCTCTTTCTCTACTGTGAGCTCTCAGCCTTCACAGATCTGCCTCAGGCTTATCATCTGCCTTCTTTCTTGCTCTTGTCTACTTTCTTTTCCATCGGACACACTGTGCCTCAGGTGAAGCTTGTGTGAGTTCCCCACCGGACCCCTTCCTTTGCTACTCCCTTCCTTTTATGCTCTTCCTCCTTCCCTCATTTTGCACTCATTGAGTGCCCAGTACTTCTTAGTATTTCTCCTAAATGTCTCACCTAGAAAGAACTCCAAGGATCTTTCAAAACTCACCAGTCCTGGGTTTTATTTCTTCAGGGCTCTGCTAGTGAACCCCATAAAGTAAAATACGCTAGCGCCCTGTTTCACAAACTTGCCTAGTGATAGATTCCTAAACCTGACTTCTTACAGTGTCCAGAGGATTAGCCTGTGCCAAGGCATTAAAAGGATGATCCAGCGTATCTCCCAGATGACTTATCTGTGTTTCACAGGCTTCTTTAAATGAAATGAGCAAGTCACTGTGGTAAGGCTGATGTGAGATATTTTTATGCTTGGATTCGTTTCACAGCAACCAGTTCCTTTAATTTGTAGCAGATAACCTCATGTTCTTTTTCACTGAAGGGAAAGAAAAAAAAGGCCAAGAGAGACTAT
This sequence comes from Mirounga leonina, assembly GCF_011800145.1. Classification (NCBI taxonomy): domain Eukaryota; kingdom Metazoa; phylum Chordata; class Mammalia; order Carnivora; family Phocidae; genus Mirounga; species Mirounga leonina. Next base: position 276,914 of record NW_023270829.1, on the reverse strand, counting down.
CAGAGATGAGTTTCCTTAATTTCTTGTCCTTACTACAAATTTACCTAACTACACATGCTTCTCTCTTTCCTGTCTTCTGGTTTCAGGGGAGAGGTATCCCTTGTATGGGAAAAACTTGTGCCCAGGTGGACAGCTCCATTGTCTAGACTCCAGAGAATACCCTCCAGGGTTTTCTGATTCCAGTTCAGTGGAAACTCTGTAAATTGTAGATAACTGATAGCAGTGCAAAATAATTCTTGTTAATAGACTTGCAAAATTTGTCCAGACATTCATTTCAACATTCCTTTACTTCATACAGATTTGTGATTTTTTATTTCTCCTTTGAGGTGGTTACAACATCTACCTTCATTGATTAATATATTCAATAAAACCTTTAATCCATGTTCATTTTATATCTGTATGAAAGGCATGATTTTTTACCTTCCTTTAAAAAAATGGTCTTTCCCACCCTTTTCCTTTTTCCCAGCTGTAATTTCTGGATGCAGTTCTGTGCTCCAGGTATTTTAAGAACCAGTTACCTCAGACTTCATGTTGAACAGTGTCACCCTTTGGGTCCTCTCAATACTGCAGGCTTGTAAAATACGCACCAGGCAGGAACCCTGCCAAGTATGGGCACTTTCTTTGTTTTAAAGTTAAACTCTTCATAAGGACTGAAAAAGGGGCTTCTGGCAAGCTCTTCACCATACCGTGGTGGGGTGAGTCTAGAGTGTCATCTGAACAGTGCTTCCTGGGTTCCTCTTTGAATTCTGCCATTTTCAGTATTCTTGTGTCTGAATAGGCCAAGTGATTCAATTGACTGGTCTTACACACAAATTAGTTACAAAGATGAGCTGTTTGTAACACATTTCCAATCATTAAAACTCAAATGTAGAACATTCCTTTAAATGGCAGGATAGAAAACCCACCGTCCACATTATGCACTTTGGGAAGATGTCTATAGTATATGGTGTTGTGAAATTCGGCCTTGCGGGATATCGCTATTTCTTATTTTGATCTATTTTAAATAAATATATGTTATATGTATATATGTATATATATATATTTTTAATTGTCTTTTAACAGTTTGTACGTCTTCTACTGAGATGCCCAATGGATTCACCTAACAAAGGTATACTTTTTACCATGTAAGTACAGCTTTGTGGGGTACTTAAAAACTGAGATACATCTTTTCTGGGCTCTTAAAATGACAGTAGAACTTTGCCGAGTCTCTCTTTTTTCCAATTTTAATATTGTTCTCTATTAATTTTTTGGTTTGTCTTTGTTTTGCTTACAGCAATAAATCATGGCCCACTGTTGGTAATAGTGATTAGGAATTCAGTGTTACAGTCTGACCTTTTGGTGAGCTCTCTGTATGGATTAAGGATTTGTAGAGATCTAGTCTCTGTTGGTGAGAGACAACAGAGAAACTAGTTTGTTAGTTTTGTTTTCCTATTCATCTGTTTGGGCTCAAAACAATTAAGAATGTTGTGTTCCACTAGAAAGGAAAAGAGCTCTCTGATAATCTGAACCAGTAAATTTTTTTGTGCTTCTGTGTTTACTTTTGACTGATAACTGGAATTTTGGAATTAAAGCTATAAACTCTGAATCTTTGTGAATATCATATCTATAATTCAGAAAGGTCTTTCCCTCGTTGTATGAATGTGTAATGTGTTCCTAAATCTAGGTGGTATTAATAAATTAGATTATAAAATCTCCTAAATTAAAGGAGCCCTATTCTGATTGGCTTGCCAGATAAGTGCTTATGTAAATATATTTCTATAATTCTCAGAAAATAAGAAAATGGAACTTAAGAAGTGCTAAATTTAAAAAGTATTTTAAAAGAAACCAGCTCAGAAACATTTTAAGAATTTAAGTTCGTATAATTTAGGTAAATCTTTGGCAAACTAGTTTAACAATTTGATTTAATAAAAACTATTTTTTTTGGTGACTTATCGATGTTATATGTAATACAAGTGTACATTTTTATTATACTTGGATATGTTTTTCTAAACATATACAGGTTTACTGATCAAATAACATAGCATTACTTCTACCTAATGCTTGCTTATGAAAAATGTAAATTTCCTTTTGACCAAATTGATCCTTATTCTGATGAACTTTATTTCATTAGTAATTATGTTCTGTAGTGTGTCAACCTGAAGATAAATGTCTAAGCTCTAAGTAACTTAAAATCTTGGATTGGTACTAAATTGGGTTAATTAATGGAAAATCACTGGATACCTACATCATTTCTAAATAAGATTTAATACTAAAGTGGTGGGAGGTGGGAGGGATAGAGTGGCTGGGTGATAGACATTGGGGAGGGTATGTGCTATGGTGAGTGCTGTGAATTGTGTAAGACTGTTGAATTACAGGCCTATACCTCTGAAACAAATAATACATTATATGTTAAAAAAAAAAAAAAAGAAGAAGAAGATAGCAGGAAGGGAAAAATGAAGGGGGAGAAATCAGAGGGGAAGACGAACCATGAGAGACTATGGACTCTGAGAAACAAACTGAGGGTTCTAGAGGGGAGGGGGGTGGGGGGATGGGTTAGCCTGGTGAATGGGTATTAAAGAGGGCATGTACTGAATGGAGCACTGGGTGTTATATGCAAACAATGAATGATGGAACACTACATCAAAAACGAATGATGTAATGTATGGTGATTAACATAACATAATAAAAAAAAGTTAAAAAATAAAGTATTAATTATTAAGCATAATTTTAAATTTATATACCTGAGTGGCTCAGAGATTAAGTGTCTGCCTTTGGCTCAGGTCATGACCTGGGAGTCCCGGAGTCCTGGAATTAAGCCCTGCATCGGGCATCCTGCTCAGCGGGGAGTCTGCTTCTCCCTCTGACCCTCCCCCGTCTCGTGCTCTCTCTCTCTCTCTCTCAAATAAATAAATAAAATCTAAATTTGCATATACCTTTGTTTCGTATTTCTATATACTATAGAAAGATGATGTATTTGGGTCATGTTCATGAACATGTTCATTTTTGCCACATTGAGAAGTTGTGTAGGGGATATTAGCAATTGTAGAAAGTTGTATTATATGAATTCATGAACTCTGGTAGTCTGATAAAATACTGGGCTGTGACAATTCACATTTTATACCACACTCTCAGTTTTCTCTGCAGAATGGAATTACTTTGGTTAAAAGTTATAATTATTACAAATGGTGTAGACTACACTGAGAGGGAACTGTTTCAGAGAAATATAACTGTATGTGCTTGTATTTTTCCAAGAAAAATACTAGTTTTGTCCTAAAGGAGCTGCATAAAGTGTTTTATAATATTACCTTATTTTTCTTTTAATCTCCTTAGTATCTGTAATGAGGTCTCCTCTTTCCTTCCTGATGTTGATAATTGTGTTTTCAGTCTTATTTTCTTGATCTGTCTGGTTAGAATTTTATCAATTTTATTGTTATTTTATAAAAAACCACAGTTTTTGGTTTCATTTTTTTTTCTATTGCTTGTTCATTTCTATGTCATTGATTTTTGCTCTTTGTTATTTCTTCCTTCTACTGACTTTAGATTTAATTTGCTCTTTTTCCCCTAGTTTTTTTTGGTGGAAATTTAGATTATTAACTTTAAACTTTTCTTATTTTCCAATAGAAGCTTTTAAAGCCATAAATTTGTCTCTAGGCGATGTTAGCTGCTTTAGCTGTACCTCACAAATTTTAATGTGATATTTAATATAAACACGTTTTCAAATATAGTTCAGAATATTTACTTTCCCTTTTACTTTTTTGTCACATGAATTATTTAGATGTTTATTTTTTAGTTTCCAAATATTTGGATTTTCTAGGTATCTTTGTGCTCTTTTTCTAATTCTCTTGTGGTATGATTTCAGTTATTTTAAATTTATTAAGACTTGTTTTATAGCCCTAGTGAATGTTTCGTGTGCATAGAAAAACAATGTGCAGTTGTTGGCTGGAGCGTTCTACAAGGTCAAGTTAGTTGGTAATGTTCAAATCATGTATATCCTTACTGACTTTCTGTTCTTCTTCCATCATTTATTGAGAGAGGACTGATGAAATCTCCAGCTGTAATTGTGGAGTTCTCTCTTTGGCCTTTTGCAGTTCCAGCAGGTTTTGCTTCATGTATTGTAAAACTCTGTTGTTAGATATGTATGCTTTTAGGACTGTTATGTCTTCTTGAGGAATTGGTGCCGTTATCATTATGAAGTGTTCCTCTGCTATCAAAACTACTAAAATTAATCAAATGGACTTTTGATGATTTATAAAAACATTTAAAATAGAAGCACAACTTGTGTTTCTCCAAAGCCACATCCCCTTTCTCCTGCTTTGATTTTTCCCATGGCAACTGTCTCCACCACACAATTTATTTGTTTTCTGTCTTCTCCCACTAGGATAAAACTTCTAAAGAGTAAGAAGACTTCATCTGTTTTGTTCACTGCTGTTTCCCAACTACCTGTCATAACATGTGATCTCAATAAATACTTTCTGAATGAATTCATGTACAAAAAAGCTGCAACGACTGTAAGAACACAGTATTTCCTGACTCTACTCCATTTGCTCCACGGTAAATGGCTTCTGCTTCACACAGGGGCTATTTCAGAAATAACTTCTACATCTTTAGCCCAATTAGTGTCACAAAGCAGCGTTGCCTTGGGTTCTCAGGGTCTCAGGAAGATGTCAGTGAGATAATTCTTTGTTTTAACTTTCTCTTTGTATCTCATCCACTTCTGGCTAGCATTTAGTCCTGAATCGTCCCAGAATAGTGAATCTGAAGGGCAGACACCCAGACCCTGACCCCTCACCCTGGACTCCTATTAGGAGCCTTCACCCCTTCAGGAGGCTCTTTAAGGCCCTCATATACACTGGACTCTTTGGGCCAGCCTCGCTGCTTCTAGGAATGGTTTTTATATCCCTGATTGTAAGGTGAGTAGGAGCTTGGTTCTGATACCAAGACCCCAGCTACATGAAGCATTTATATTTCCCATGTCCTTATCCACACTGTGGTTTCGTTCCCCCAACCAATTCTGTTTATTCACACAAGCCAAAGGCTTTCATTGTCCCAGGAAATTTAAGCTTCAATTCTACCAGAAAAACTGAGGCTAACTCATTGTAATATTTGACAATGTAAACTGCAAGCAAAACATTTATCAATCAAATTTTCCTCACAGATTTATTTCTAAGGAGGGAAAAAAATCTCTTTTTAATTACTTGTATGTTTGGGGTATCACAGAAAGATCCCTGGGTCTGATGGTCAGAGTTAAAATCCCAGCTCCACCCCCTGGACAACCCACACCCTCTGTGAAGCAGATAATAGTAATGTCTGTCCTGCTTGCTTCTGTGGATCGACAGAAGGATCTGTGAGAAATGCTCAGGAAAGTGCCTTGTGTATTGCAAAGTTCTACAAGTGGGTAAACTGCTGTTGTCACCATGAGAAGTTTTTCCAACTTTAAGGTTTTCAGTGACTGTACATTTTTAGTCATTAATTCAAGAAGAGCATTTGGGTATTTGTTGCCTCAGAAGCCTTCACTCATCCTGAAGAGTACCTGCCTACAACTCTTAAACTGGAAGAAATAAAACCCAATATCCATTGCCTGTTACCTTGGAAACTAGGAGCATTTCAAAATACTGGTATGGAGGCAAGAGTCTCTCCTCTGCTCTCCTACCTGCCACTCCCCTGCAATATATTCAGTAAACTCCCATCTCCTTTAAAAACAAAACAAAACAAAACAATAATAAAATACTGGAAAGGAAACAATGTAACTGGGAGGAAAAGCACACTTGGGACCAATCGCCCTTTTCCCCCCACAAAGCTTAAAATACTAGGCACCTGTTTAAATATTTCCTAATCAATTTTTTAAACCTAAAAGTTGGATATATTTGAGTTGTGTTTGTTAAATAGATGATGAAGATGAGAAAGGTAAGATCTGTTTTCACCTTGGGGGAAGTTAATGATAATCATGAGTGATGTTGAGCAATTTTCATGTGCCTGCTGGCTATCTGTATGTCTTCTTTGGAAAAATGTCTATTCAGATCCTCTGCCCATTTTTAAACTGGATTGTTTGTTTTTTTGCTGTTATATTTATGAGTTCTTTATATATTTTGGATATTAACCCCTTATTGGATATATGATTTGCAAGTATTTTCTCTCATTCAGTAGGTCGTCTTTTCATTTTTGTTGATGGTTTCCTTTGCTGTGCAGAAGCTTTTAAGTTTGATGTAGTCACACTTGTTTATTTTTGCCTTTGTTGCCTTTGCTTTTGGAGTCAGATCCAAAAATTCATCTCTAAGACTGATGTCAAATAGTTTATTGCCTGTGTTTTCTAAGTTTTATGGTTTCAGGTCTTATATTCCAGTCTTTAATCCATTTGAGTTAAATTTTGTATATGGGGTAAGACAGTGGTCTAGTTTCATTCTTTTGCATGTAGCTGTCCTGTTTTCCCAACATCATTTATTGAAGAGACTGTCCTTTCCTCACTCTACATTCTTGCCTCCTTTGTTGTAAATTAATTGATCATTTATTTCTGGGTTTTCTGTTCTGTTCTATTGTTCTATGTGTCTATTTTATGCCAGTATCATACTGTTTTGATTACTATAGCTGTGTAATATAGTTTGAAATGAGGGAGCATGATGCCTCTGGATTTGTTCTTTTCTCTCAAGATTGCTTTGGTAGAATTCACCAGTGAAGCTGTCTGGTCCTATACTTTTGTTTGTTGGGAGGTTTTTGATTACTGACTCAATCTCCTTACTAGTAATTGGTCTGTTCAGATTTTCTGTTTCTTCCTGATTCAGTGTTGGAAGATTATACAATTCTAAGAATGTATGTATTTCTTCTAGGTTGTCCAATTTGTTGACATAATTGTTCATAATAGTCTCTTATGATCCTTTGTATTTCTGTGGTATCAGTTGTAACTTTTATTTCTGATTTTGTTTATTTGAGTCTTCTCTCTTTTTTCTTGCTGAGTCTAGTTAAAGGTCTGTCAATTTTGTTTATCTTTTCAAAGAACTAGCTCTTAGTTTCATTGATCTTTTCTATTGTCTTTTTAGTCTTCATTTCATTATTTTTGTTCTGATCTTTATTATTTCCTTCCTTCTACTACTTGTGGGCTTCATTTGTTCTTCTTTTTCTAGTTCCTTTAGGCGTAGAGTTTGGTTATTCATTTGAGATTTTTCTTTTTTTCTTGACATAGGCCTGTATCACTATGCACTTTCCTCTTAAGAACTGCTTTTGTTACATCCTATAGATTTTGGTATGGTATTTTCATTTTTTTCTAGGTATTTTTTTATTTCTCTTTTGATTTTTTCATTGACCCAGTAATTCTTCAGTGACATGTTGTTTAATCACCACATATTTGTGATTTTTTTCAGGTTTCTTTTTGTAATTGATTTCAAGTTTCGTACCACTGTGGTTGGAAAAGATGCTTGATATGATTTCAGTCTTGTTTTATTGAGACTTTTATGGTGGCTTAACATGTGATCTATCCTGGGGAATGTTGCATGTGCACTTGAGAAGAATGTGTATTTTGATGCTTTTGAATGGACTGTTCTGTATATATTAAGTCCATCTGATCTAATGTGTCCTTTAAGGCCAATGTTTCCTTATTGGTTTTATGTCTGGGTAATCTATCCATGGATGTTAGTGGAATGCTAAAGTCCCTCTACTATTATTGTATTGCTGTCAGTTCTTCCTTTAGGTCTGTTAATATTTGCTTTATATATTTTGGTGCTCCTGTGTTGGATGCACATATATTTACAAACATTTTATCTTCTTGTTAGAATGACTCTTTTACCATTATGTATTGCCCTTCTTTATCTTTTATTACAGTCTTTGTTTTAAAGTCTGTTTTATCTAATATGAGTATAGCTACCCAGCTTTCCTTTCATTTCCATTTACACAGAATATCTTTTTCTGTCCCTTTACTTTCCGTCTGTGTGTATCCTTACATCTGAAGTGAGTCTCTTGTAGGCAGCATATAGATGGGTCTTATTTTTTATGCATTCAGCCATTCTTTGTCTTTTGATTGGAACATTTAGTCCATTTACATTTAAAGTAATTATTGATAGGTATGTATTAATTGCCATTTTTAAAATTATTTTCTAGCTGTTTTTGTAGTTACTCTATTTTCCTTTTTTTCTTACTCTCTTCCCTTGTGGTTTGATGACTTTCTGTAGTGTTTTTAGATTCCTTTCTCATTTTCTTTTTTGTAACCACTGTAGGTTTTTGCTTCATTGTTACCATGAGGTTCACATATAACATCCTATGTATGTAACATTTTATTTTAAGTTAATGACCACTTAAATTTGAACTCATTCCCAAACTGCATTTTTACTTACCATTCCACATTTTATATTTTTGGTGTCACATTTTATATCTTTTTACTCTATGCATCCCTTAACTAATTATTGTAGTGTTAGATAATTTTATTACTTTTGTCTTTTAACCTTCATTCTAGCTTTACAAGTGATTAATATACTATCTTTACTGCATATGTACCTTTGCCAGTGAGATTTTTACTTTCATATACTTTCTTGTTATTAATTAGTGCCACTTCTTTTGAGCTTAAAAATGTCCTTTTAACATTTCTTGTAAGGCCAGTTTAGGGGTGATAAACCCCTTTAGCTTTTGCTTGTCTGGAAAACTCTTTATCTCTCTTTCAATTCTGGATGATAGCCTTGCCTGGTAAAGTATTCTTGGTTGGAAGTTTTTCCTTTCAGCTCTTTGAATATATTCATGTCACTTCTCCTAACCTGCAAAGTTTCTGCTGAAAAATCTGCCAATAATCTTATAGGGGTTCCCTTGTATATAACAAGTTGTTTTTCTCTTGCTGCTTTTAAGATTATTTCTATAATGTTTGACGTTTTAATTATACATGTCTTGGTGTGGCTCTCTTTGGGTTCATCATATTTGGAATTCTCTGTGCTTCTGGGACCTGGATGTCTGTTTCCTTCTCTAGGTTAGGGAAGTTTTCAGCCATTATTTCTTCAAATACATCTTCTGCCCCTTTCTCTCTGTCATTTCTTTCTGGAACCCCTATAATGTGAATGTTATTCTGTTTGATGTCATATAGGTCCCTTGAGCTATCTTCACTTTTTAAAATTTCTTTTTTTCTTGTTGCTGCTATGTTAGGGTGAGTTCCATTGCCCTGTCTTCCAGATTTTTGATCTTTTCTTCTGTTTCATCTAGTCTGCTTTTGACCCCTCTAGTATATTTTCCAGTACAGTTATTGTGTTCTTCAGCTCTGGGACTTCTATTTGGTAGTTTCTTATATTTTCTATCTCTTTGTTGAAGTTCTCATTGTGTTCCTTTATTCTTCTCCTGAGTTAGGTAAGCATTTTTAAGACTGTTACTTTGAATTCTTTATCAGGTAGATTACTTATCTCTGTTTCATTAAGGTCTTTTCTGAGGTTTTATTTTATTTTTTTTATTTGGAACATATTCTTTTATTTCCTCATTTTGCTTGACTCTCTGTGTTTGTTTCTATGTATTTAGGCAAAACTGCTACCTCTTCCAGTCTTGAAGGAGTGGCCTTGTGTAGGTGATGAAACTTATCGTTCAACCTTGACCTAGCACGTGGTTGTCTCTCGAACCTTTGTGACTGTCTGTGTAGCCTGATATATTCTGAATAGGTTCCTGATGTTGAGGGTGGGTCAAGACTTGTCAGTGATCTGAAGGAAGGATCTTATTTAGCACCTAGTTTGGGGCTGATTGGAAGCCAGACACTCAAGCAGCAGCTTTTAAAGTATAAAAATATATACAGTCCTGTGGAGTCACAATCTTAAACCCTGCTGGCCTTCAGACCAGGAGATCTAGAGGTGTTCCTGGTGACAGTTGTGAAAATCAGGGCTCCAGATGAGTGTATAAGCTCCTTCCTGGGAGGTATCATTGATCCATGGTGAGGCCAAGGAAGTACACAAGGATGGTGTCTGCCAGAGCACATCTGTAGCTTCTAGATGTGTGGCAAATCTGAAGCCTGTCCCTCAGACTGAAGCTCTAAGACAAGTAAATAGGCCTTTTTCACAGGGCAGGTTTTTAATCTGTTGTCTCTGAAATGCCCTGGAGGTAGCAGTCTGCCAAGAACTGTCTTTCTGATTGTTACAGTCCTGTGGAGCCCAGAAATGCGAGCATCCATCAGGGCTGAGCAATCAAGAGGCATCCTCTGTGTGTATTGCAGGTGTCTGCCAGTTTTAGTGAGGCAACTAGAGAGTGTAAGGGGTGAAGCACACTCACTGACTTCAGCAAGGCAGTGGGAAAATGCCTTGACTGCATGTGCAAGCAGCTTCAGTTACAGAGTGGGAGAGTGCCTTGTCTATGTGTACCTGCCAGCTCTAGCAAGGGAGTGGGAGAATGCCCAGCACACTTGCATTGGTTGGCCCTAGCCAGGAAGCAGGGGTGTGTTGCAATGCCCTTGCTTGCCAGCTTTAGTAAGGGAGCATGACAGTGCTGTGACTGCTTATGCTTGCCAGCCCCAACCAGGGAACAGGGAACAGGAGTGCTGAAACCTCTTACCCCTGTGGACTTAGCAAGGCAGTGGGATGGTGCTGCATCTGTATGCACCTACCTGTGCTAGGAGGATAGAGAGTACAAAAATGGCATCTACCAGAGAGTCCCAGTTGTCTCCTGTCCCTCCAGCAGATGCCTTAAGATTTGCAAATGAATCTCCTCACATGTCGTCAGGCACTATTCAGACTACTGCTGTTATAGTGAGTCCTGGGGTAAGACTGCATGCAAGTCATTCATTCATTCATTCATTTTTAAGGAGGCTCCATACCCAGTGTGGAGCCCATTGTGGGGCCTTAACTCACAACCCTGAGATCAAGACCCTGAGATCAAGACCTGAGCTGATACCAAGAGTTAGACCCTTGACTGACTGAACCACCTAGGCACCCCTGCATGCAAGTCCTTTAAAAGAAGAATCTCCGTTACCTATAGTCCTTTTGGTCCCTTAAGTGAAAGCCCTGCCAGATTCTTTGGGGATTGGCTTTCTGGTGTAGGTCCCAAGGGTACTTGATGTGGACACAAACCCCTTACTCCTCCAGGAGAAGCTCTGTATTTTTGAGACCTCTCCCCATCGTGGCTTGCTGCAGAGAAGGTAGGGGTTTTGGCAAGACTGCATCTCTGCTCCTACCCCACTTGATTGGTCCTTTTATCATTTATTGTGGAGGAGCTGTTCAGCTAGTTTTCAGTTCTTTTTCAGAAGGACTTGTTTCATATGTAGTTGTAGATTTGGTGTGTCTGTGGAAGGAGATGAGTTCAGAATCTTCCTACACTACCGTCTTGGACTGCTCCCACCCCCAACTCATTTAATCCAGATTCCTGGATTGTGATTCAGTAGCTCTGGAGAGGAGCCCTAGAATCGGCATTTTAATAGGCACCTAAGGGATTATGATGCAGGGTTCTGTGGGCTACTGGGAATCCCTCTGTCTTCCAGCTGCTGACCTGATTTTTCTCTTTTATCTTAGGTTCAATGAGCCTAAAACTAACCTTCCATGAATAGATAGAGATTTCTCTTCTCTGTCATCATTCCCAGACCAGTTTTATAAATGTAATCATTGTTGGGGCACCTGGGTGGCTCAGTTGGTTAGGTGTCTGCCTTCAGTTGGGGTCATGGTCTTGGGGTCCTGGGATCAAGCCCAGCATCTGGCTCCCTGCTCAGTGGGGAGTCTGCTTGTCCCTCTCCCTCTGTCCCTCACCCCCACTCATGCACATGCTCTCTCTCTCGCTCTGCTCTCTCTCAAATAAATAAATAAAATCTTTTAAAATGTAATCATTGTCATCTTTGTTCTTCCATCTTTCTTCTCTTTCCTTCTTCCTCTTCCTCCTCCTTCCTTCTTTTTCTTCTCTCTTATCTAGTCATTCATTAAGTCCTATTGTCTCCTTTTCAGTTTTCATTTATGTTACATTTCATTGTTATGGCCCCTCCTCCAAAACCCCCACCCTCACCAACTCACACCTGGACTATCCAAAAGGCTTCTGGCTTATCTCTTTCTTCTTTAATCCTTCTTTCACATAGTGGACTATTGTTTTGTACAAACATCATTTTTATCATGCCACTCACCTACTCAAGAATAAGTAGTGATTTTCTGTGTTCCTTATCAGAACTGAACTTCTCTCCCTAATATTTTTTTTTTAAGAGGAGGGGAGGGGCAGAAGGAGATGGACAGAGAGAATCTTAAGCAGACTCCATGCCCAGCATGGAGCCCAACGCGGGGCTCGATCTCACAAACCTGAGATCGTGACCTGAGCCAAAATCAAGGGTCAGACGCTTAACTGACGAGCCACTCTGGTGCCCCTCCCTAATATTTTATATTATTTATCAACTACATTTCTCACTATTCCAAAATTATGTATTTTTAGTCTCTGAAATAGTGCCTCTAGTCCACAGTTTTTTTACTCTTGCCTTTGAGTATGTATTCTCAAAATATATTTATTATAAACTTCCATGGACAGAGAACCACTTTGTTGAAGGGGACTGTTGATATATTGACTACATTATTATAAATCCCTTCCCATAGAGAAGGGCTAGGGAGGAAACCAAGTGGACTAATGGACTGATTGGATGAGGACTCTACACATTTTATTTTATCACAGATATAAACTTCCCTTTGGTGCTTTCCTTAGATTAAATTTGGTTTCTCTTGCTCAGTGAACTTTTAGAGGAGGTAGAGTACCTTTTAATATACTACCTATTGGTGAAATTCCCCTAAAGCTAAATGGCCAAAATTTTAAGTCAATATATAGATTGTTTTGAACACCTTAAAAATATTTCCTGTTTTGAGCAGTTTGTATATTTAGTTAAACTGAATCTACTAAGGTAAAGTTTTGACATGTTTTAATATTAGAAACCATGATCCAGAAATTCTGGAGAGATAGCTGGTCACTCTCTTAATAGATCTTTTGCTCTTTGTATTCCAGTCCTTTGGTGTCTCTGGTAGCCATAGAGAAGCTCATGTTAGAGATGGTTTAAGTACTTGATAAGTCAACATATGTTTCTTTTTAGAGCATGTATCATTGAGGTTGACCCCTGTCCATCCCCTTGAGAAAGACAGTTCTCAACTTCTTTTCACCATAGCATCACACCCCTAAGGGAGACCCCTCTTTCTGACAGTAACAGAGATGTACTAAATCAATTCTCAAAATATCTCTCCCTTTTCTCCTCGCTGGGTAGATGGTATTATTTGAAAAAGTTCCTCAGGTGGTTCTGAAACCCCCACCCATTCTCCATTGGGAATCACAGCTTTTATATATCCTTATTGCACCTTCCTTAATATACTAAAATTTATTGGCTTGATCTATCAGTTTCTGAAAGATTTGTGGTAAAATTTACCTCTGTATTTATAGTTCTGAAAAAGTATTCTTTCTCTTCTGTCACTTTTGTTTTATATAATTATGTGCTTATGAGTTCAAGATTGTTACATCTTTTCAGGATGGTATTTTTTTTTTTTTTAAGATTTTATTTATTTATTTGCGAGAGAGAATGAGATAGAGAGAGCATGAGAGGGAGGAGGGTCAGAGGGAGAAGCAGACTCCCTGCCGAGCAGGGAGCCCGATGCGGGACTCGATCCAGGGACTCCAGGATCACGACCCGAGCCGAAGGCAGTAGCTCAACCAACTGAGCCACCCAGGCGCCCAGGATGGTATTTTTTAAATCCTTATGTAGTATACTTCTTCATCTGTCTTAATGCTGCTGCATTAATTTTTATATTGTGTGATATTAATATTGCTAAGTATGCTTTCTTTTGGTTAATATTTGCTCGACATATCTTTATCTCTTCATTTTCATATGTTTGATGTGATTTTTTTAAAATTATGTTTTCTTGGGGTGCCTGGGTGGCTCAGATGGTTAAGCGTCTGCCTTCAGCTCAGGTGATTCCAGGGTTCTGGGATCGAGCCCCACATCGGGCTCCTGGCTCAGTGGGGAGCCTGCTTCTCCCTCTCCCTCTGCCTCTCTCCCTGCTCATGCTCTCTCTCTCTCTCTTTCCCTCTCTCTCTATCTCTGTGTCTCAGATGAATAAATAAAATCTTTAAAAAAAATAAAATAAAATTATGTTTTCTTATAAATAGCATTATTTGGATCTTAAAAAACTGATCTACACTCTTATCCCATTTTCTAATAAGTGGTTTTAATCTGGGGATTGGTAACATTTTACTATAAAAGACCAGATAGTAAATACTTTTGGCTGTGTGGGCCATATATATGTATCTCTGTTATAACTACTCAAAAATAGCCACTGACAGGACATAAATGAATGAAGGCACATGGCTGTAATTGGCCTGCTAGGCATAGTTTGCTGGCCTCTGGGCTTAGTCCATTTACAGTTTTGTGATTGATAATATATCTGGACTTCTTTCTGTCATCTTATTTTGTGTTTTTTATTTGCCGTCTATTTATTACCTAGGGCAGTGCTACCTGAGGTTACAGATGAACCAAAAATAATTCTTATTTTTATGGTTAAGGATTAAGTATAACCTTATTATATTTTTGTCAGTTTCTATATTTGTTGTCCTGGATTCTTTCTTGCTTAAGTGCATTCTTTAGTTTTTTGTTTGTTTGTTTTTTTAGTGAGAGTCTCTGGGTGGTAAGCTCCCTTAGTCTATTATACCTGAATAGCTGGGTATGGAATTCAAGGTGGGTAATTATTTTCTCTTAGTATGTGGAAGATATTACTCCATATTCTTCTGGGATTGATTATTGCTGATGATACATCTATTGTCAGTTTAATTGTCATTGCTTCAGAGGAATCTGTCTTTTCTCTCTAGTAACTTTTATAATGCTCTGTAGTTTGACCACACACTATGGTTGTGGATTTATGTTTATTGATTCACATTGCCTCTCAGAGTCCTTTTTTAAACTGTGGACTTTTTTCTTGAGTTCCCCAAAATTATTAGCCACTAACCATTTGAATATTGCTTGTCTCCCATTAACTCTTTGCTCTTGTAGAACTGACTAGATGTATTTTAAAACTTCTCAATGTATTCTCCAGGTCTCCTAACTGCCCTTTCATAATTTTTTTCTCTTTCTCTGTGGTTTGTTCCCAGTGCAATTTTTCAATTTCCTAATCCTCTTTTGAGTGTGTACAGACTTGAGGTGATCTCATCTATTAAGTTTTTCAGTTTCTTTATTTTTCATTTATTATATGTTTCCTCCACCTCCTCTAATTTCATTTGTGCCTATTTTTGTTTGAGTTTTTAAATGAATGTTATTCCTTCCTTTATCTCTGAGGATTCTGAAAATACATAAACACTTTTTAGATTGTTCTGTTATTTTCGTTTGCAACATTGGCTGACTTTCATTAGTTGTCTTTTTTTATTGAGAGATTCTCACTTTGTCTTTCCCTATTTCTTCACTCATCCCTCCCTGAATGGTTGTCTCTACCCCAAATCCCTTGGGACCCCTGTTCAGAACCAGGTATGGTATGGGTGGTTGGAGAGTTCTGCCCTGTGTGCTACCGAATCGGTCACAGGTCCAGTCCCTGCATTCACGGACAGCCTTGATCAGGCCCTCACTCACATCAGCTTGATTTCAGGATTGTGCTGGTTTCCTCCTATCTCCTTAGGTTTGTAGCATCGAGGGAGGCTTAACCTCAGGCAGCAGCTGCAGAACCTCTCCTGTCATGGGTAGGGTGGGTGGGGAACACTGGTCCAGCCCTGATTTCCCACAGTAAGCCTGGCTCAGGGCACCTGCCTTGTGCAGAGCGTCTCTATCATCCTGAATCCCCAAGAACTAAAATCAGTTGGGTCCAAGGAGATCATTACCTTGCTTTAGAGCACCCCTTTTAAATATCTTCTTTTTACATTTTATCTATTTATATTTGGAGCTGTGGTAGGAGTGGTATGGTTCCATTCTGCTTCTTTTAGGAACCATTCCACCTTGATCTGAGAGCTTTCTCCTATTCCTTTTGATTCTTTCATTGGTGACTGTACTGCTCAGCCCATTTTTCACACCTTACATCATTGTTGAATCCTCACACTCCCCTTGCACTCAGAGGAAGTAAGCATGAATTGTTCTTGGTAATTTTTCTCAGAGACAGATGGTGATGACTGAGCCTGCTAATAGGAGTGAGTTGGGTCTCAGGGGCTGTGTCTAAGTGAGGGCAGGACATGACTGGCTTGAGTGTGAATTCCGGCAGGGCTACCATGTTCCTTCCACCCTTGCTCCTCCCAACATCTCTGTCCTCAGCTAGCCTGGCACAGACTGATGTCCCAGTGCACAGAGGGGTGTGAGAAGGCTGTCTTTGGTTTGGGCTGACCCAGACTTGATACCTGCCACCTTTTCTGACACTCTATCTTGAACCTAATTAGTTTTAGCCCCTGAGCTATTGGGATGGGGAAGCTTTGTGTGGCTATGTGTGGTGCATTATACCTGAGCACAGGAAGCAGTGGGGGCAGAAATCATGCCCACGTTCCAGCCAAGCTGTGCATCCACAGGGCTGCATTCGCCCAGAGTGAGGGCCTTCCAATTTATACATAGTCTGTGCTGGCCATACATGGATGCATCTGTAGGTTTCTCATGACCTTGGAGAAGATGGTCAGGCTGTAAACCCCTTGATTGCCACCCTTTGAGAAAGAGTGTTGTTGAACCCCATACTGGGGATCCTTTTCCACCGGGCATGATGGAGGGAGGGTTAGGGCCTGGTGCCAAGTTGTTGTACCACCCAACTGGCTGCTGGAAGAAGCTCCACAGGCTGGGCTTCCTTATTTCAGTGTAGAGCTGGCAGATGAGGCACCAGGCTTCCCCTTTTATATGGGTTAGGCCTCAGATATTTTCTCCAACTAGTGACACCCTCAAACTGCCAAGTGGCCAGAGCAGGTCCCAGCCTTTCTTCCCTCCGTGGGCCAGCTTTTTGTGCACAGTGCCCTGACACCTTGGGCATGGATCTAATTCCTCCCTCCCCACCCTGCCATCTTGCCAAGTTATGCAGCTATTTCTGGCCATAAAGCTATAAGAAGTTGGCCCCAGGGAAGGAGTTGCTGGAAATCCAGCCCTCGGTACGGGAAAGTCATGGTAAATGTCACCTTGCAGTGCTGCCGATATACTCAGTATTAAGTAATCTTATAGCTTGACTCCTTCTCAAGGGACACATCTATGCTAGTGCGTAAGATAACGTAGAAGCAGTGGTTTCTAGAACCAAATGCATACTTTCTTTAGTTTCTTAATTTTTTTTTTTTTGTTTGCTTGTTTGTTTGATTTTGTTTGACTGATCCTCAGCATCCTTTCTACTTTTTATAATTGCCAAAACTTGCCAGAGAATTCCTTCAGAGAGGCTTAGGAGATGACAGAAGGAAGCAGAGGCTCATCTGTAATAGAAAGAAAAGCAGCAATTATGGAAAGGATGGAGGAAGTGAGAGAAAGAAAATCAAGGAAAAGAGACTGGGAACAAGTTCAGTCCAAGGGTTTCATGTGTTTGGTAGATTTGGGTTAGAAGTCACATTCTCAGGAATGTCTTGTGCTAGCCACTGTCTCTGAACCCAGTTAGTAGGAACAAGGGGATGAGATTCAGGAACCATTAGGAATCTGTCTTACAGCCGGGGTATGGGAGTCAGGGAGCCAGCCTATCAAAGCTAAGACTTAGAATTGTGGAGGCTTTTGATGAACTGCTCTCCTAGGAAGCATTTTACTAGGCAAGGCAGTTTACCAATGCCGGGGGCGGGGGGCGGTGGGCAGGAGGGCAGCATTTATGTTTGGAACAGGGCAGTTCTTCCTTGTGTGGGAAGCTGTTTTCACGTAGGCACTGAGAGCATTTGGAAGTCTGTATATGCCTTCATGATTGCTATGAAAAAATATCAACCATGGGCCCTTGGACATGGTAGAACAGCAATAGACAAAATTCCTAGAGAATTAAAGGGGTATGGATTCCAACATCATGAAATTTATCAAATTATCTATAAAAGAGAATCTCTGGTGGCTGTTTCCACTCAGACCAGAGAAATCAAATGCAGGGATATGACTGTCATTGGCACCATGGGAGAGATGTAGGAATTACACTTAAGAACGAGGGAGCAGAAAGTATGTTCTTATGATTGTGGCATTCAGAGAGCAGGAGTGGAAGTCTGTAGGTGGATTATAGACTGTGTAATGAGGATGGAACTTGAGACCCACCAGAAAAGCAGGTTTCCATGAGTGTGGCCATTTGGGATGCTGGGAAACCAGAGTCTGGGAGAACTTTCCTACATTGTGCCCCTGCTTTATTACACATCTGTTTCACTTTTCTATTTACTTGTACATCCACTCCTCCTCTCTTACCCCTACCATTTTACCACTTACAGTAATCCTTCCCTCTATCATCTTGCAATGCTACCTGCTCTAAGGTATTTTTCTCACCCATTGGAAAAAAAACAGAGTTCCTATCGTGTTGTGGGCTTTGTGCATTTCACATGTATCATCTCATTTCCTGGTTCCAGCAGTTCCATGAGGTAATTATGAGGGAGCTTTCAGGAGATATCCAAATGGGGTTTAAGGTCCCTGGATCTGACTATGTAAGGGTGTTTTCATTTCATAGGCACAGAGGGTACTGATGAATTGTGACCACTATTTTTTTTCTCAAAGATTTTATTTATTTATTTGAGAGAGAGAGTATGAGCATGGGGAGGGGCAGAAGGAGAGGGAGAGGGACAAGCAGATTCCCTGTTGACTGGGAAGCCCGACACAGGGCTCGATCCCAGGACCCTGAGATCATGACGTGAGCCGAAGTTGTGACCACTATTTTTAAATGAGATTGACAAGGGTCACTACAAGAAGATCCTGCAAACTCTTCTTTCACTAAGGGAAAATAAGTAACAGATGCTTTGTTTAGGTTCTTTTAAGTAAGCAAACATGTCTGGAGTCAGGTTTGAATCAATGAGTATCAGTAGCAAGTCAGGGAATGTTGGTACCTTTCTAGGCAGGTGTAATGAAATAACATTCTTTGCCAAGGAGGATCAAGGGTTGAAACTTGTATTGTTGAATCCCCGGAACACACCCTGGTTCAGGAGAGACTTGGAAGGCTGAGTAATTTATTTCTCAGTGGTGACCCTCAGCTGGCCAAGTTGTAGCAAACTTAGTTATTGAAGTTCTATTTTCCAGCTAAAGACAGATGGACCCTTTGATCTGAGATATTTTGCTGTGGTCAGAGAGCTCACAGTCAAAGCACAGCCAGGTACCGTGAGCAGAGGCAGTTTTTGTTTGCCAGAAATCCCCCCGATGAAGTTATATAATCCAGAGCATCTGATCCAGTGAAAGATGGGAACAGTGAAGTAGCATAGAGATCCAAGGGGCTTCTGTTTGGGGTGTTAGAAGATAAGTAGTGGGACATGGGAATAGGAGAGAGAATGAACGTTTGATACCATTCATGTGGGGCTGATGGGAGAAAGAAATTCTCCCTGACCAAACGATCAGATCATAGAGTTTGAGGGATAGGTAGAACTTAAGCACATGAGCCCCTCATTGTATGGAGAAACTGAGGCCCCAAGAGATTTTCCAAGGCCATACAGCTGGGAATGGTTAGAATGGGATTCCAATCTATGTCTTCAGACTCTAACTTCACACTATGTGGAGTTGAGTTTATTTTTGTAAGGTTCCTAATTTAGTCCTGCATCTGATATGGCCAAGTGAGTCTCTTGTTTCCTTTTATGAAGACACAGGCTATAGATATGCTATTATTTCCTTCTTAGTAATGGTGCCTGAAGCTCATAAGTTTACACACCAGGTAATAAACCCCCACTCATGGTCTAAGAGAAAGGTTGAAAACAATTTACGTAAAAAATATCAAAATCCCAAACTCATTAATGGATCCAATTCTTACTAACATTCCTTTTTCCTCCTACTTGTCTTTATTTTTGTGATGGTTTTGGGCTTCCTGAAGTGAATGATGATTTATCTTGAACAAAATAGAATTTGTTCTTGAATCCTGCTGGTGTAAACACTATGCTGAATAAAAAGAAGTAGATACAAGTCCCAGGAATAAATCAGACTCCTTGCTTAAAAAGCAAGCACATAGTTCAGTTATTTCTTTCTGGAAGATAAGAAAAATCCACAAGGCTAAGAGTCCATCTCCTTGCCCATGTGTAGGACCTCATTCAAGTTATTTGTTGATTTATTTATTTGTAGTAAGATAGGGTTTTTTTCCTCCCTTGCTTCCTTCTCTTCATTATCACTCATTCTTAGAGGGGTCTCTGGTAAGTCAGGAAAAAAGAGACTTTGTCAGCACAAAAGTATATTAAAGTCAGGCTATGAAAGGTGGTGAATATTAGCAAGGAAAGGTGCATTAGAAGTGTTGTCCCTCTGAGACTCTGAAGGAATTAAAATAACCAGGACTCACAGGACAGAGAGAAGCTGATTCACCAAAACCCCCCATCCCCCCGCCCCTGGGGTTTAGACAGGACTTGAGGGAAACAGAGGGATGGAAGAATAATGGAGACATAGGCAGAGAGATAGAAAGGGAGACTAGAGAGAAAAGGGCCTCACAGAGTCCCCCAAAGATAGGTTCTGCAAGGACTGAGGAGTTACTTGATGGAAAAAGTGAGGGGCCCCCTGTGTGTTTGTGATCATCTAATCAGTGGAAAACGTTCATTATGGTGATAGACTGTATACCTAAGGTAAAATATAATTGCTGTCCAAACTGATACCTTTTTGCAAGTGAAAGGGGGCAGTACGGATTATGCTGATCCAAGGGTAGACTGGGACTATCTGGCAAGTCTGGACATACATAGTCACCTAATGCAGCTATAACCCCTCTAGACCTCATGGATATAACGAAGAGGTTAGACTCAATCAAAGCACAGTTATTAAGCACTGATCTGTCCAGCACTGTGCTTGGCATGGAGGATACAAAACTGAGCTCTTCTGTTTCTATCCCAGATGAGTTGTTGTATCTGTGGCCAAGACTTTCATGACATTAAAGAGCAAGGCAAAATCTTCACAGTCCAGTTCCCCAATTACGATGCTTCTTAGCAGGGATTGTGTCTGTGGCTTCCTCCTGGTCTTGTCTGCATGGTGGTGGCCGCACACCCTGAAGCAGGATGAGTCAGAGCAGTGTCACTTTGTTCTGCTTCTGCCCCACATATGCTGGTTTTAATCAAATGAACGCCTAATCCTGTAGTGAATTTTATTAAGCCCTTTGCCCTTCCCCATTCCATCTGTTACATGTCTCATTCTCTATGCTCCAAATGGAATAAGCTGTATTTTTTCTCAGACTTTTTCCCCTCCGTGTTTGATGTCTTTCAGAACTAGGCCTGGAGTCAAGAATTACAATCAAGCTGAAGTGGGTCTGACTAAGGATTTGCAGTCTCCTGAGTCACTTTGTCTAATGCAACACTTCTCTTATCAGCAAAGTCTCCAGTTTTGATGGCGTTTGATGCAGTGTGCTGGGGAGCTCTGCAGTTGGTTTCACAGACCTTCCTGGTAGGCTTGCAATTACTGTCTCCCCAGGCTGTAAAAGGCCCTAGGGACACATGGTTCTGGGGCATCCACTTGGATCAGCAGCTCTATGCTGCAGAGCCCAGATACCTGCCAGCGGATGCATCATAATCTTGCCTCAGTGGGCCTTCCTAATTCTTTTGATTTATTTGGGTATTTTACTGTCTTATTGGCCATATCTTCGTACACATCAAAACCCAGCTCACCTTGAAAATAGGCTTCAGGGCCTGTGTCTTGGGAATAGCAAAAGACTATAAACAAATCTTCCCCCAAGGAGCATATTTCTTTTTATTGTAGTTTCTCTCCTTGGCAGGTATGATAAGGTTTTTGTCTAGAGGAATGAAAAACATTTAAGAGGTGTTGATGGTATGGCCAATTACACATTTTGTTCTCTTTGAGCAAGCATAACCCTAGATACCTGGGTTCTGCCCCTCTTTTGTATTATTTATTTCATGTCTGTGTAATTTTCCCCATTTTTAAGTTCCTGTGAGGGGAAGCTTCCTGTGCCTCTCCTCTTTCAAGCCGTTCTTCACCCTATCCTACTACACCCTAATTCTAAACCCATTGTTTCCCACAGAGGAGGTAATTGATAAATGCTTCCAAACTCAATAAAGATCTTTGGCCTGTAAACCAGTAATTCCCTTATTTGATGCTGTCTGAAAGACTCACTGACAGGGGTGCCTGGGTGGCTCAGTCGTTGGGCATCTGCCTTCGGCTCGGGTCGTGATCTCAGGGTCCTGGGATCGAGCCCCGCATCGGGCTCCCTGCTCCTCGGGAAGCCTGCTTCTCTCTCTCCCACTCCCCCTGCTTGTGTTCCCTCTCTCGCTGTGTCTCTCTCTGTCAAATAAATAGATAAAATCTTAAAAAAAAAAAAAAAAAAGACTCACGGACAGATCCTTAGAGGGAATGCAGGGGTTAATGTCCTTTGAGTAACAAGGCCATGCCAAAGGTGTGGAAGATAGGAAGGTCACTCCATGTACAGTCCTGTGGGGATGTTTTGCTACTACAGCGGCTGAATCTTCAGGCCTCTAGGGATGCTGGTGAAGCATAGGGTTGATACCACATCCAGTCTTTTAACTCTGTTGCTTACTACTGTTGCTATTTGACATATACTCACAAACCTGCTTTGTGGTAGGTGGGAGGAAAGGTGTCATAAACCTAGGAACACTCAGCTAAACTAAAGCCCAGGGCATGCCTTAAAAGAAGCACCCAGAATCCTCAGTTGCTTCCCAAACCAGATTCAAATAGGATGTGCCCTACCTTGAAATAGGAATCAAACCAGCCTAAAAAACCAAAGGGAGGAAGACATGGGGCAAATGGCCATTTGATTCTCTACCTCCTATTCCTTATTTTTTTAGTGTTTCAACCCAGCTGTAGCATGCTTTGTACCCTATTTGACACTTTCATGTTGCTTCTCTCTGTTGGTAGTCAGTGGGCTTCTGGTCAGCCGGGGATGATAATGCTTTATTACTACCTCTGGGTAAAACTCTGATTGCCAGGAATTCTATTTGTGTGTGAGAACAATCCAAATTTCTGCCTCATTGGGGGTGGGGTAGGTGGGTCAGGATTGGCTATTATGGACAGATGGTGAAAGTTCAAGGCATTAGGAAACTTCACATGAGTTTCCAATAGAGAGGAAGTATACAAAGTATATTATAATAACTTTCTCTGTTTGGAAAGTAGATGCCCTCTTGTTCAGGGCTAAGTGGTGAGAAGCATGAGAAATTGTTTTCCATTTATGTTGTGATAGCCATGACTTTAGAAGGCATTGAGGTGTCTACAGGGCCAACTATATGGGGACATGCAGCACATGCTCTGTACAAAGTCTGCCTCCAGTTAGGAGGAAGGGGTGATGTTTGGTCATTTGTCTGCCCAGAGGGGATACCTTTCTGTAATTCTAGTAATATGAAGCCTTCTAGTCATCTTCCTACCAAGAAGAGGGAAAACTATCACTGAGATCATGTCTCCATCATCAAATCACATTCCTAACTCAGCAAAGACATAGAATATAGTCTTTTGATTCTAGATTGGTGTTCTTTACCTAGCTCCATCATTTTGCTGTGTGTGTGACTAGGGGCAATCAGAGATGGTGGGTATTTATTTTTTAAGATTTTATTTATTTATTTGACAGAGAAATAGAGAGCACAAGTAGGCAGAGAGTCAGGCAGAGGGAGAGGGAGAAGCAGGCTGTCCACTGAGCCGGGAGCCTGGTGCAGGACTCGATCCCAGGACCCTGAGATCGTGACCTGAGCCAAAGGCAGCCACTTAACCGACTGAGCCACCCAGGTACCCAAAAATGCTGGGTATTAAATTTCTTCAGGATGGCTCTTCCCCCTACTCCTTTTCTGAACCCCAGTCTTTTAAACTTAAAAATCTAATACCCCACATAGCTACTAAATGCAGGGTTTCTGGCTCCTGGGAATACTGGGTGATCAATACCAGTTGGAGTAACTTAAGCAACAGCTGAAAAAGCCAACAGAAACTTAGAGTTTTGTAATCTAGGATTAACAGCCAGTTGGGACTTCTTTGAAGTGTAGAGATAGGAAGAAGATATGTTGGCCCTGGCTTGGTAGAGAAGGGAGTGAAACATTCTGGTGAAAGTGAATACAAGCACAAGCCAAGTGTGTTGGGGACAGATAGTTTCTTTGTGTGGCTTGAACTTAAGTTTGAGGAAAGGAACTGAAGTTCAGAGACTTGACCTTTTAAACTCAGGTCTAAGAGAAGCAACGATATTGCAAGTTCCAAAGGCGTGGAATATGTCTTACACATTGTAAGTGTCTTTGCAGCTGTCAAGGTACTGTTTTTCCTTTGGTGGGCACTCAATAAATGTTCACTGAATTGGATTGAATTTCCCAAAGATAAGGATGAAATTGGTGGAAAGCCCTGATTTGGGTATTTTTCAGTCTGTTTTGTCTACATAATTCTGTGATTCCAGGAAGGCTAGGAGGCAGGAGAGAAAACATCAGGTTTGAAGATCAAAGAGATTCATTGTGGCTGGAACATGAAACATGAAGGAATTCTGGTGAGAGATGAGGCTGGAAAAGTATATGGAAGCCAAGTCATGCAGAGTCTCCTCAGTTGGTTAAGGCATTTGGACTTCATCCTAAAAGCAGAGTGGAGCCACAGAAGGATTTTAGTGAGAGGTATGACATGCTTAGATATAAATATTAGAAAGCTCACTGGGTATAGCATAAAAAATGAATTAGAAGCACTCAAGTAGGGACAGGAGAACCAGTTGGTAGATATCTCAAATTTGGGAAATGATGATTTTAACCTGTACTAGGCTAGTAGCAGTGAGAGTGGAGAAAAGTGGTTGGATTCAAGAGAGGGAATTGACAGTTCTTGAAATTGATTGGATGTGAGGGACCTTGGGTGGGGAGGAGCAAAGAGTGAAGGAGGATTCCAAGGTCTCTGATTGGGCAATGATAGAAAGTGGTGCCATCAACAAGACAGAGAACAGAGCAAAATAAAAGGGTATTGGGAAGATGATGAGTTCAATTTTTTACATGTTGAGTCTGAGGAGCTTGTGGGACATCCTAGAGATGTGTAGTTGGCAGTTGGACGAATGGTCTGATGTTTGTTTTGTTTTGTTTTGTTTTTTTAGAGAGGGAGCGAGCGAGCAAGCACACATGAGTGGTAGGGGCAGCGGGAGAGGGAGAAGCAGACTCCCTGCTGAGCAGGGAGCCTGATGCAGGGCTCAATTCCAGGACCCCTAGATCACCACCTGCGCTGAAGGCAGACACTTAAACCGACTGAGCCGCCCAGGCTCCCTGGGTCTGAAGTTCTGAAGAGAGATATCAGTTGAAGTACAGACTTGAGAATGATGTAGACATGGGAGTAGATGAATTTGTTCAAGGAAATACCAACATGTAAGGGCTTGCCAGAGTTAGAAGGGTGCATAAAGAAACCTAACCATGAGTGGTTAGAGGGATAGGAGGCAAACACAGAGGCGTGCTTGGGGAAAGAGAGAATGTAAAAAAAGAAGGAATGGTGCAACTTCTTCACCTTTAAGTCATCCAATCTCTAGGTTCCTAATACTTCACATTACTTTGGTCAATAAATCCTAGATTGGGGGGGAAAAAAAGCATATCCAACCACTACTGTGTAAATGATAGAGCCCAAGGTCGTTGGTCTGTTTTATTTAAACATGTCTAGGTTCTGCTCCCTCTGAGGGTTTTACTTATACCAGAGAGAACGAGAAGAAATCCTCTTCACACACTTTACAGCTGCACTAAAAGTAGCCAGCAGGGAAAGTGACCTATAAATACTATGCGCACATTAAGGTAAGTACATTTTTTAAAAGTCATGTCTTTTGGCTGTGGTCTAACGTGATGATAGGTGGAAATGGAACTGAAGAGTGACAGGGAAATATTAATGGAAGGTGACACGCAGTCCTTTGGCCTTAGAAAGAGTAATGGGCTATATCTGTTCCCAGAAGGAAAGTTTGATGAATAATGATCTTGATATACATTTTAAACATTCTGACAGTGATGTAATGGGTGCTACTTTTACTCTTTGGATAGCGGATTCTCTTTTGCTCTGGTTGGGTCTACTCCTTCAAGGCTGGGTAGAGGGCCACCTAAGGGAAAACTGGCAGAAGCATCACGACTCCTCTGTTCCGATCATAGGCTGTGGGTGCCGTAAAAGGCATGCTGTAAGAAGCTGTAGGTGGGTGCTATAACATCAGGGCCTGCTTTTCCTGCAGAGGAAAGAGAGCAAATCCAAGGTCTCAAGAAGGCGTACTTTCCCGAAACATCGCCCTCCCCAGGTTGCTGAGTAAGAGCTGATGATTCACATTTAGATGCCCCTCCACCCGTACCCCCATCCTAACAACACAAAAGTTGAGTCAAGCTTGAACTTTGCTAAGAAAACAGTTTTGCTCTTTTTAGTCTTAGCACTGGCATCTACAGACAGACTCTGTGGGAAGGCAGAACCCTAGTTACCTCCTCTCCAAGCTGTTGCAGGAATTTCAGACCTCTGCTTGCCAAAGCACTTTTACGGAGCTTGGGGTTTTTCTGTTTTGTTTTGTTGTTTTGTTTGTAGTGGGGTGAGGAAATGCCTTTAGCCACTCCCTCCCCTTCCTTCTCTGGGTCTCCATTTTTCCCCCTCCTAACGTTGGGTCTGAATTGGGGTTCCTTGAGGTCCCCCAGGCCTGTTTGTGTCTCCACCAGGGGGCCCCAACAGCAGAGAGCTTGTCCTCAGCCAGGCCCTTCCCTGGCGAGCTCAACTGGCTCTAGAGGCCTGCTCTATATTTGGACAAGGCAAGTCATGATATGTCAGTCTATAGAAAGGGAGCTTGTTTGGAGTGGGAACACACAGGAAGAGGCTTCGACACTGAAAAAGCACATACCCCCCTGGGGGCTGGGAGGAAGATAAAGAGACCCAGTTGCTCTATGTGGTCTAGAAATCAGGATGGTTAGATGCTGCCTGGCCCTGCTGGTGCTTTGCCTGATTCCTTGGCCTTATAAGTTTGTGTTCACCTGTGTGAAGTGGCTCCCGGTTTAGAGAAGGGGTATCAGAAGCAGACAAACCTAGCTCTGTTCGTTGGCCGATGTGTGACTGAGTGAGTTGTTGGACTTTCTACACCTCATTTTCTTTATCTGTTAAATGAGGCTGTCTTATGGGCCTGCCATGAGGGTTAAATGAGAAAATGAATACATAAAACAGCAGTAGAGTCTGGCTTTGTATGTGTGTGTGTGTGGGGGGGGTCCTTCCCTTCTCCCCAGTCCTCC
This sequence comes from Mirounga leonina, assembly GCF_011800145.1. Classification (NCBI taxonomy): domain Eukaryota; kingdom Metazoa; phylum Chordata; class Mammalia; order Carnivora; family Phocidae; genus Mirounga; species Mirounga leonina. Next base: position 249,827 of record NW_023270829.1, on the reverse strand, counting down.
TCCTTATTTTTACCTTTGCTCACATTATTCCCCCTTCCTGGATCATTCTCTCCACCTCTATAAATTCCACTCACTCGCCGTGCTCAGGTCCTCCTGCCTGTTACAGTTCTCCAGTCCTTTTGCTGTCCCAAGCAGGCCATACCTGGCTTCACATTCTGGCAACGACCTTCTTTCTTAACATTGTTTTGCTGATTCTGCCCACCTAGACTACTGCTGCCCTCTGAGGGAAGGAAACTGTCAAATACTGGTTCTCTTTCTGCGATACCTGGCAAGATGTCAAGTGCTTAAAAAGGCCTAAGTAACATTTGAATGAATGAATGCAGAAAGTTACAGGGAAAATGAGGGGGCAGTGTGTACTGTGGTTAAGGCCTGAATACTTAATAGCCTGCCTGGATTTGAATCCTGGTGCTATCAATTATGAACTTTGAAACTCTAAGAATTGTTGAATCTCACTGTTCCTCAGTTTTCTCATCTGCATAATAATGGCAGTGGTAAAAATAGTGCTTCTCTCTTAGGTTCGTTGTGCAGATTAAGTAAGTTAGATTTGAAGAGTGTTTAGATCAGTGCCTGGCACATGGTGCTATGTAAGGACTCCTCCATTATTATTTTAAAGAACATGAGTTTAGGATTAGACAAACCTGAGTTCAGAGCCTGCTCTACTGCTTACTAATTGTGTGACCTTGGACAGAAGTTATTCAGTTTCTTTGTGCTCTCATTTCCTTATCTGTAAGATAGGGATAATACATCTGCCTTATAAATTGTTGTGAAGACGAAATTGAGATAAGAGCCTAGAACACAGTATGTGCTTGATAACTGGTTGGTTACTAGAAGCCTGCTTCAGTCTTCCAGAAGCAAGAATTTGAGATGACTGCGTGAAAAATCATTGTGGTGGCCCAGGCCCCATTTAGGAAACTGAAAACTGGGGTTTGCCCTGACTAGAAGGGTTGAGAAAAGAGTGGAAACAGGGGTTGTGGGTGTATTGCAGGAAGGGCTAGGGAAGTTACTTTGTGCCGGTTGCTAAGCTGTATCACCAAAATCCTGACCAAATTAGGTCATTAAAAATACATTTGGAAGGAGCTAGAGACTTTTGCCGGTGTGAAATTCCAACACAGGTCCATGCAAGTCACCTGTGTGTCTTGGATTATGTAAGGTGTTTCTTATGTTTTGTCCTTACGTAGCCAGCTGTGTTACTGTCATGGTGACGCTGTAGGTGTGAGTGGAGATGTGCCATCCTCTGCCAGCCAAGCGGGTCTGTGATTCTCGGTTCCCAAGAAGGTGAAATTTGCAAGCTCAGAACTTGTGTATCCGAAGGGGGCCACTTGGCCTCTTCTTCTGAAGCCAAGTTGGGACTGAGAGAGTCCCAATTTCTAGGGTTTAGTGTATTGATTCTCTACGAGGATCTCGTTTGGTGCTGAGTGATGTTTTAGGCCCCACCAGGATCTATGTGCCCTTATAACCTCTGCCGGCACGGAGTGGCTGTCTGCTCTCTACCGTTCAGGGCAGAGGGGATCTGAGTGGTTTCCGTCAGGAGCCTCACTAGGTCCATTGGCTGTGCAGGGAGGAGTGGGGCTGGCCGTGGGGAAGCGAAGGAGAGGCAGGCAGGGTGGCCTTGACACTGATTACTTCTTTCACAGGTGTCTTTGCTGTGTTTGAACCACAGGACTAGGGATTTAAACCTCTCCTCCACCATCTGGATCTGCATTTAGATTTCATGACGTAATCTTCTCACATTCCTTCTCTCTCTCTGCTGCCTCTTCATTTGAATTTAATGCTAACTTCTGCAACGCAATAAATTCTTTGGAAAAGAGATGTAATATATTTCTACCTCATATTATAAATTTGTTGCATATTTGGAGTATCATCCCACCACCTCAATCAACATCTTGGGGCTTTGTCAGCAGTGCCCACAATTGGTTTCAAATATCAAGTTCAAAGTACCTATTTTATTTTTTCATTACCACAAAGTTCTTTATGATTATAGCTTTATTTCCCTATATTCAAATGGGAGGACTCTTGATTAACTTCATTTTGCAGAATAAAATTCAGATATGGGAAAGTTCAAAGAAGGCAGTTAATTACATTCCAGTGGTGGGCCTGGCTACAGCAGTTCAGGGGTATCAACCTGGCTCTGCACCTGAGGAATTTAAAGAAGTATGATGCCCAGGTCTCACCCGAGCCGATGAAAAATGGCAGTCCATTAAGGAGGTGTCAAGGGAAGGACTTTTCAGTCTTTTCAGGTGAATCTAATGGGCAAACATGGTTGAAATCCCTGCTGAATTTACTAAGGAGGCAAGATGTCATTTTCACAGTTAGAATTAGGAAATCACGGGATTGATGGTAAAACACAGTTCAAAAAATGTAACTGGTAATGTTAAATTAAAACTTGCTTTATGCTATTACTTTTCAAACCAACTAGCATTTTGTTTATGAACGTTTTTGGATAGCAACAGGTACAAGGGTTTGTCTTTGTGTTTTTCATTTTAAAGAATAAAACTTCAAGGGATTAGGACCAGAAATGCTCACCCATTGTTTATGAGGACCTTACTGAATGTATTGGTGTGTCTCGTGCTGACCTCCCCCCCTTGTGTGCTGTCATTAGCATATAACGGTGCTAACCTTAGTGATTTCCAATGGGGTTGAGCAGAGTGCCCCTAGGGGACAATTCAGAGGGGCTTTCTCAGAGTAAGGCTTTTTCAAACTCTACCCCATATCACATCCCCCAACCTCCCCGTTCTGATCTGTTCCCTAAGGGTCCTGGTTAAGTAATACTGCAGTAGTCAGCCTTCGTAATTGATGGGAGTGTGTCTTTTGGCTACGTGAGAGCAGAAATTAGGTTGAGAGCCCCTTTTCTTAAAAGTTTCCCTGAAATGTCAGGCTAGTTGTTGCAAAAAGCTGGGATTAGAAATTTTTTGCATTTTGTCTGAAAGTCTGATGCATCTGTAGTTGGGATTCTGTCCCTTTTAGGAATAGAGTTCAGAGCAAAAAGGAAACCATTCTGTTTGCCCTAAAATGGTACCTCAGACTGGCTGAGTCCCTCTTGAACCACTTTGGGATTCTTCAAGTTTCTAGCTTGGCTGGGTTGTTTTTGGAGCCAAAGAGAGTTCTAGTCATTAGCATTGGTGAGTTGTTGCTCATTAGCATTTGTGTGAACCAACAAAGGGTGTGAAACCCTAGTTTGGGGTGGGGGGGAGGGTGAGAGGATTGTTTCTCCTTGGATTAATACCAGAGTTATTTCCCTTGGTGCAGATCCATTCTTCTCTGTGTGGGAATGTTTAATGTTCATACTGTTAGGTGTGAGTCTCATTCAGAGAACTTCTTTCAAATATACATTTTTCTCAATTTATATTAAAAAACCTGCAAACCCTACAAAATACTCTTTGTCATGATGGTTTGCTCAGAAGTTTGAAAAGGCATTCTGCTGTCTGAGAAGAGTTTTTCCTGCAGTGCAGGTCCGCCGTCATTCAAGCAAAGAGTTAACTGAGGCCAGAGAAGCTTCTCTGGCAGCCCGCAAGCTTTGTGCAAGAGCCAAGCTGGGGGCTGGGAGAGGCTGATATTCATTTGTTTGTGTATGAAGCTTTCATTCCCAAAGTCTTAGACATCACATACCAGGAAGGATGATTGTGAAAAGCAGGGACAAACTCAAGTGTTTCCCGGCTGTTCTGGTTGCCTCTGATACATTTAATTCTGCCTGACAGTGTTTGCCACTTGGTTGTCTAAACAGAATTTTCCTCTCCAGTGGTAAGTGAGGGTTAATTATGAATGTCCAGCAGTTGTCATAAATACTGTTATGTGAGCCTGTGTGTTAAATGAGTCATAGAGTAAAACCTTTAGTTTGGACATCTTCAGCCCTCCCTTTCTATCGCACCATGTGTAAGCTTTACCCTGGAATTATGTAGCTCAAAGGGGTATGATGGTCTTTGATTCCGAGGAACTTTGCAGAAGGGCCGTTCAAGAGGCCCAACTAGAAATGTCTCCCAGGACCCTGAAAGCTCTGTCACTTCCTTCTCCTTGTTTCAAGTTCGGGGGATCTGTATATAGCAACAGCACCCCCTAGTGTGTGACAGGGTGAGGAGGGGCTCCTGGTTAATGCACTGAGGTGTTCTGTCTTCACAGAGTGAGCTGTGGGAAACAGGCGGCTTGCATTTATTCAACAGTACGGCTGAGCCTAGATATGCAACAGCGGCGTGTCTTCTAGGTTTTGATAGCTGAGCAAGGAAGAGAGGGACAGCAGGAGGAGAGGGGTTTAGATTATATTACGAAGATGTGAAAGCTAAGGGGAGCCACAGGAGTGTATCAGGTCACTAGGGAAGGGAGCTGTTCCTATGAACAATATGCCGTTCTTGGAAAGAATTCAAAGCTTGGCCTCCTGCGTGGAGAGGAGGATGGATAGGGCCTGGCCACAAAGGCTTTCCACTGCTGACTGAGCCTGGGCCTGCAGAGGGGCCAAAGCTTTCTTTTAGAGTAAAACTGAAATTCCAAACACTCCAAGCAGCAGCTTAAAGGCTTCTAGCGTATAAATGATCGCTAGGTATTACCTGACAACAGAGTTTTGATCAAAGGAACTAGGCTTAGGTACAACAGGGAGCAAAAGCAGGGTAGAGATGGACTACAGAGAGAAGGGAGGAAGGATGCTTCCTTCCTTCATTTTGTTCATCTAACAAATATTTATTGCTGTTCAGTGCCAGTTTCTGTTTCAGGTTTTAGGGATACAGATGTGAATAAAACAGAGTCCCTGCCCTCGTGAAGCTTACCTCCTTTACAGTTGCTAAGGGGCAGGTCACCACAGCTCAGTTCTCTATGTTTACATTTTAAAGTGTGATTTATTTCCAGGCAGAATGTGACTTGAGGATGTGGAAAGTACCTACTGCTCAAAATTGTGTCTGCCCCAACCGGTCGTTTCTGAAATTTCTAAACTCGAACCCCTCGTTCATTAAAGATGTGCTTTCTGAGAGAACTAATAATGAAGCCAGCTGCTGTGGCCCCACGCTTATTGTCTGGTGAGAATGAACAACATAACAAGACTTCGAGGGACGAGGCTATTGAGGGGTAGAGTTGTAAGTCTGGCACTGGCAAGGCGTGGTCTTGGGGAGTCCATTTTTCAGGGCTGAGGTTTCCTCATCTGTAGGCACAGCCGTATTAATTCCTCTGTCAGATACTTTCTAGCTCGAACATCCTATTTTGCATGGCAGATAGCATCCAGGAGGAGCATGAAGCACCCCTGAGAACACTGCATAATTATTTGGGGGTGGGAGCAGGACCAGATTAGACACAGAAAAAAGAGAGGGAGCGTGGAGAAGGAGTGTGGTTTGACAATCAAATTTGGGCTATTTAAAGAATGTTTCTGGGGCATTTATTCCTGGGTCCAGTTTCTGACTAGAAAATGCCTAAAAGGGAGGGTGGTGGTGTGGATGTGGTTGTTGCAGATTTGGGGGGAAGCACGATTCCTTATACTTTCATAGGTCAATTAAGTTTTGAAAATTATCTGCGGAACTCCTGGTCATAGATCATACACCTGAGCTGCAGCTGCTGCTGTAAAGAGCTTCGTGGGATGGAATTTCTTGTTTTGTAGTGTTTTTCCTTTAACTCTCCTGTTCAGGATAGAAATGGAGTTCCACAGGGTGATGTTCTTTGAATCCTAGAGAGCAAGTGACCTACTTACTTACTATTGTGCCTGAAATATTCAGTTAGAGTGCATTTTAGGAAATACTTTTTCAGCTTGAAATATGATTTTGCTTTTGTGAAAACACACTGTAGTAGAGAGATACCCTTTTGGTTTTCTTGGCTGTTCTGACCTACTGTATAATACCTTTGGGTCACTTATGTGACTTCTGTCCTTGGAACAAGGCAATATAAAAGCCATTGGTTTTTTTAGAAAAGGTAATTCATAACTATTATCTACCTGTGTAAACACATGTGATGATGAATGAAAACTTTGATTGGGTTTAGGAATTTTAAAAAATGCATGAGTTGTATGCAGGGCTCTCTAACAGCTAGAACATGTTATCCTGATGTTTGCAGTTTACTGGTCAGGCTTTCTTGACTTTGTGGTCCTTGTCTTTGCAAAGAGTCCCAGCCTCTCCGTGAAGAGCAGAGCCCTGTGTAAACAGGATTCAGGGATGGAATGTGGGTGGGGCTTTTTATCTGCAAAATTTCTTCTCATTCATGGCCAGCTTTTAAAGAAACAAGACAGAACCAAATGAGAGGCAGAAACCTTGGGTGGCTTTGGAGTTTTCTATGTGTGTGTTCTGCCATCTGCTGGAAAAGGATCACCAAGCTTGGAAAGCTGACTGGCAAAACTGAGGAGTGCGTGCATTCCTGGCTCCTCCAGTCTCTCTCCCAGGGCTGGGCAGAGAACAGCAAAGCTCATAAATTGCCATGATGCACTTGGATTTCTGTTGGATAACCTTAATTCACAACTAGAGTTGTCCCACGGGGATTTCCCCACCAGTTGCTGAGCTCAGGGCCAGTTGCCTCAGACCCAGGCTGCTTTGGGAGCCCGAATCAGAGCATCCTCTGGCCTCATTCCTCTGGATACCCAGTGTGTTGACTAGGATTGCCTTGAAGTACTTTTCCCTGGTTAAGTGGAAACAAAACAAAATTTTAAATTCAGAATAGGGACCAGGGTGGCTCATTTCATTGTGATGTCAGTACAAGAGGGCCAGCTGACCTACTGAGGAAAGGAATGCCCTTTTTTCCTGAGATTAATCTCTTTACTTTCTGGTGTTTTACAAAATGATGGTAATGGTTGAGAGTCATCACTTTAAACATATATTTGCTTGGCAAAAGAAAAAGCAACTATAGGTCAGTTCCCTAATTCTTTAAAAACATTTTCTTGTCTATGAAATCCCAATGTCTGGGCAAATGTGGTTTTGTTACTCCCTGTGGTCTCACCTTTCCCTTCATGTGACAGTTTGAGTGGAAAAGTGGGGTCAACAATCCTCAATTATAACTTCCATATTTTCCCTGGCAAATTCTCCGTGGATTTTTCTGTGCTGTGACCCACATAGAAACGCAAAAAATAATAGTGTGGTAGAATGAGGATAATGTCTCTTCATTAACTGGGTCGCTACTTTATAGATGAATTTTCGTCTGTAGTGAATGTTTGGCCTGGTTTCGCACCCCTTTGGATCATTTTCTTCCTCTGGAGTTCTGAGTGGAATGTGACCTTCCTGGCTGGATATGTATGTGGCACTCCCAGGGGGAAGACTTAGATTTTTGGCAGTCAGACCCTCCAGGCAACTGGGACAGGATGTGGAGGTCTCGCCTCCCTGTTTCTTACAATTTCTCAGAGGCATATAATACTTTTGAAGGATTTTTAAATGGGAATATGACATTTTAAATCTATGATTACTTAAAAGATTCTAGTAACTGAAGTAACGAAAATTTCTTCTTCATTAAAGGTTATAATTACAGAAAAGTAAATTATTTTCCCAAAGTGTTTGAAAGTTTTAATTCAAATAAAATAATAAAGCTTAAAGAAAACAATAAAAGTGGAGCTACTCTGATTGAGGTGGGCTTGGTACTTGACTCCATGGAACCTGAACTGAAAATTGCTAGTGTACAAAAACTGAATTGAAATTTATTTCTGAGAAGATATTTTGTTAAGAGGGCAGATAGTTGAGATCTGAGTAAGTAGAGGCCGAGAAAATAAGTTTGTACTGAAGCCAGAACATGTGGTGTCTTCATTGGAAAGAGACGTTCCCAGAGAATAAACTTTCTGGAAATTTATCTGTTGATAGCAGCTGCTTCTGAACGAGCAAGGACATTCAGGATTGCAGGGTGGACATTTGGACACACACAGAGGCTTATGAACTAAAGGCCATGCGGAGAAGGTGGAAAAATCCTCCCCCGTTAAATTATCATGGGCCAGATTGTTAGAAATATGTCCAAGAAGTGATTTCATAAAACTTTGGAAACTTGGCTGAAAACCCTGGTAGATCTTTATCATCTGGTAAATATTTAGAACTTTGTGTATATTATCTTCAAGGAAAAGCAATACACTGTAGAAATTATTTTTTTCAACAAAAACAACAAAACACTGCAAGATTGTTAGCTTTTTAATGAGAATTTTGGTAAGAGAGTAAGTTTTTCCGGGGGGGATGAGGTCTTATTTCTGATAAAATTAGATTGAAGGTGACTAGATTGAAGTTTGCTATGATTTTGCTTATTAACTCAGCAAGGTCTGGACATATGGTAGCTTCATTTTTCATCACCTGGTAGGGGTTTTTTTTTGTTTTGTTTTGTTTTGTTTTTAAATTTTCTTGACTAAAAGAGCTTATGAGATTTCATCATTACCTGAATCTTAAAATCTCAGTATGTAACTAAATGGCAGTTGAAAATCTGAATTCTCCGATGTCATAGGAGACTTGGAAAGCAAAAAGGTAGAGTTAAAGGAATAATACTTCCAAAAGGGAGCAATCAAATGTCAAGGCCATAACCTGGTTTCCTCAAATCATAGCCTTCTCTCTCTCTCTTTTTTTAAAGGTGATTTTTTTTTTTTTTAAAGATTTTATTTATTTGTCAGAGAGAGAACATGAACACAAGCAGGGGGAGAGGCAGAGGTAGAGGTAGAGGAAGCAGGCTTCCCACTGAGAAAGGAGCCCAACGTGGGACTTGATCCCTGGATCCTGGGATCATGACCTGAGCCGAAGGCAGCTGCTTAACCAACTGAGCCATGCAGGCGCCTCTCATAGCCCTCTCTTAATGATACTATCTTGAGGCGCCTGGGTGGCTCAGTAGGTTAAGCATCTGATTCTTGATTTCAGCTCAGATCATGATCTCATGGTCATGAGTTTGAGCCCCTCATTGGGCTGGGCCTGAAGCCTGCTTAAGATTCTCTCTCTTCCTCTCCCTCTGCCCTTCCCTGCCCCACCCACCCTCTTTCTCTCTCTCTTCTCTAAAATAACTATATATATGTATATAAAATGTCTTATATTTCATTCCCAGTGGGGTTCACACCTGTCATCTCATTTGTCTTTCAATTATGCATTAAGGTAAATGGATATAGTAATCATGCACCTGTGATACAACTTGGGAAACAGAATCACAGATAAGGAGTTACCTTCCTGTCTCCCTTTTCTGCAATTCATTGTTCTGTTGGTAATAAGGATAATACAGATGTCAACCACTAACTATATGCCGAGCACTTTACATATATCATCTCTTTTCTCGTGAGGTACGTATTTACCTATTTTTTTTCTGATGAGGAAATGGTGGCTTACAGAGATTAAAAAACTTGCTGGAATTTATATAGCTAGTAAGTGGCAGAACTGGAACTGACCCAGCTCTGACTTCATGACCCGTGTCTGAAACCATTACACCATACTACCTCTCCAGTAATATGCTACTGAGAAAGTCGCTTCTGCAGGCCATTTGAACCTAGCTGTCTATGTCTGAGCTCCCAGCCCAGTTACCCTCCTTGATGTCCAGCATACAGAGAAGTCAAGGAGTTGATTTAGACCTCCCAGGAAAGAGTTCTGCAACAGGGTCCTGCTCTCTAGCTAGGGTCCGCTGTCCCTGGTAAGACCCTCTCTAAGATGTTTTGAAACAATATGACAGAGACACTGTACGTGAATATGTGAGGTCTTTGTAAAGCCCCAATAAACAGTAACTCAGTAATGGCTCAAGGCCTAAACAGGCAAGCCAGAGGCCTCAAACTGGACATGCCTACCCAGTGTGTAGGCAGGCATCATCTCAGTCTTTATTCCCATCCCGGCCTCTTCCCCTTTCTGTTGACTTGGGCAGAGTCCCAACTTCTCCTTACAAAAGATCAAAACCAAGACTTCTTGGCTGCCCAAATCAGATCGTCACTAAGGTTTGGCCGTCTCTCAGAAAAGACAGGCGGGGTTGGCCTGAACTTTCCTCCCTTGTATTCCAGGAAATTAAAACTCCACTGAAGGACCTTAAAACCAACAACTGTCTCCTTCAAACCATAATTACGGCTTTGACTTAAAAACTGAATGTACCTGATTGGCAAGTAAATGGCAACTTTGGGGATACTGTCCAGACTCCCCAGCTTTTAAAGCATTTATCTTTAGAAACCTAACCCTTCTCTTTCCAACCCTAGGCCTATATAAATGAAATTGTTTGCGGTACAGTTTATTCTAAAATAACTTTTTGGATTGCTATTGTTTGTTCCCCCCCAATTTTTGTTTAAATTCTAGTTAGTTAACATATAGTGTAATATTAGTTTCAGTAGAATTTAGTGGTTCATCACTTACATATAACACCCAGTGCTCATCAAAACAAGTGCCCTCCTTAAAGCCCATCCCTGTGCCCACCTCCTTCCATCAGCCCTTAGTTTGTTCTCTTTCATTAGAAGTCTCTTATGGTTTGCTTCCCTATCTCTCTCTCTCCTCTCCACCCCCCAACCCCTGACTGCTACTGTTTTTAAATCCTTTGTTATTTTTGTTATTTTGTTGATTATGAATTTTCTAGAAGAAATGTTTTTGTAGAACACATGTACTTTGGATCATGTTTGTGTGAAATTTACCTTAAGGAAGGTGCCTTAAATGCCTGACTGTACTATTGCTTGGAAGGAGAAAAGATATCTAAGCTCTTCATTTCTCTTTCTTTTTGATTCCGTGAGCTAGTGAGAATTAACTTTAATTTCTCCTATTCCTCAAAAATTCAAGTATTTCAGCTACCCAGCACAACAAACTATCACAAAATTTTAGAGGAGGAAGGGTGTGGTCAGAATCCTGTCTTCTTTCTCCTAAACACAGTCAAACAGCATTTATTTACTTTTTAATTCACCACAGAAAAAGTGACCTTCATTTTAGCCACTGTATATAAACAATATGATTTCTGACATTCCATTCATTACAGCAAACATTCATTATTTTATTTTTTTTTAATTTTATTTTTTATTTTTTTAAAGATTTTATTTATTTGACAGAGAGAGAGACGAGGAGAGAGGGAACACAAGCAGGGGGAGTGGGAGAGGGAGAAGCAGGCTTCCCACCGAGCAGGGAGCCCGACGCAGGGCTCGATCCCAGGGCCCTGGGATCATGACCTGAGCCGAAGGCAGACGCTTAACGACTGAGCCACCCAGGCGCCCACATTCATTATTTTAAGTGTCTAGTCTCCAATGTTCTTTATGGTGCTGTTTCCTCTTCTGCTTCCCAAGAGGGAAGTAGTGTCACTCACATCTGGCAAATGGGGAAGAGTTAAATAGATAAACTGTGACTCATTAACCAACTCAGCCCTGGCCCCAGGCAGCAGGTGGTTCTTTTGATCTCTCACTGACCTGGGAGTTTTACAGGAAACAGCCCTTGAGGAAGGCAGTTTAAGTGATTGGGTAATTTTGTAAGCAGCATGCAGGTAAGCCAGAGGATAATCCTTTTGCACCCCAAGACCTCATTAAGTAGTGCTGGGACCACATGTACAGGGGACCCCAAGCATGCAATTTCTGTAACACACATTGTCCAATCATGAGCCATAGAAGTGTAGTTGGTGATGTCTTGCCTATGTCTTAAATCCCAAACTAAAAGAGAATGGTGGACTCTGCACTTCGCAGGTTTTCATATGATATCAAAGAAAGCTGTGTCCCTTGGCAGAGTGCACTTCCTTTTGGAATGGGACTTCTAACCCTGCAGAGCCTAGAGTAAAGACCCCCTGGGGGGGTCATTGGAAATGATAGTAAGTGGGGCCACTCTTGCTTCTGCTTCTTGGTTCCCAGACTCATGAATTCTTCCAACTGAAATACAGCGCCATATGGATTTATTACCTATATTGCGTCTTGGACGATGGCACCCCATCCTTGCAGAGAATTGCTTCAAAGCTGGTATTTCAGCTGAACCCTCGACCAGGACACTCCAATGCTCTATCAGGCCAGTGGCTTCTGGCTGGTGCAGTATGTGATATAACCAGTGTATTCCATGGTCATGGATCAACACCACATGTCCTTCATTTTGAAATGCATTCCTGGGTTGCATGCTATGTTTTGTGGAATTCCATGTCTTTGAAATAGGCACACTGTGATCCCTGAATAGTGGTGCTGTTTGAGACTCTGCAGATAGTAAGTAAAGCAAACCCACACTCAGAATATGTGTCTACTTGATGAGAACGAATCATTGATCCTTGAAGAGGTACAGTGTCAACTCATCACCAAGTGACCAGTTGGTCTCCTTGAGGAATAGTGCCATATAGGATGCAGAACATTAATCTCTGAGGTTGGAAATTCAGAGATGGAGGTAGCTAGATTGGCCCTGCTAAGTGGGAATCATGCTTTGGGCCCAGGTATAGCCTTCATCTCTGCCACTGTGGGTACACACCCATCTTATGTGTTCAAGGTGGTGAATGATAAAGGCTGACTCATGTCAACTGCCAAGTCATTTCGCCTATTTAGTCGTTTAGTGCCTATTCCATGGTAGATGTTTTCTGATGGGCATTAACATGTGACACAAAAATCTTTACACTTCATGCTCACAACTATAAGTCCATTCACATGGATCTTTTTGTCTCTGATTTTCTGGTATCTTTTCCTTCTAGTCCCTGACCAGCCAACTGCCCCTCTAGCTTTTCTAGTCATTGTAGTAATTTTGTTCTTCCAGCTTCTGTGCTGCCACCTGGTCTCTAGGTGAGGACCCATCAGCCCTATCACTATCAACAAGCCAAGTTTTGTGACTGTCTCTGGTACCCTAGGGTCTGGCCTCCAGAGGAGAGCTAGCACTAAAGTTCTTAGTGATGCTGGTTCCTTTCCCACTAGTAAATTCCTGACAGCCTTTGTAAATGAAGTGTCCTCTTGGGTCCTCCATGAAAGAGAATCCTCTGGTGGGCCATTTGGCATCATAGAATGCCACATGTGATGCTGAGATGACCTAGTGCTCCTTGTTAGGAGCAGGCACATCCGCCATGCAGGGAGACGCTACAGAGGGTCTCTCTGCCATAGGTAGCCGAGGCCACCTTCAAGAGTCGTGCTGCTTCCCTCCAGTATGCCTGCTTCCCTTAGCCTCTGTATCCTGCCTTCTGTTGCCTGCTGTGGTAACTCAAGCATTTCTGCTTTCCTAGGCATAGGCTAAAGTTTCCTCCCCAGGCTTCTAGAGGCCACCCTAATAGCAAGTTTGCTCTTCCCTGTGGTCCTTGCCGGAGTGTTAAATCTCATTTCCCAGGAGAGTGCCCCCAAGTCAATTTATTCTTGCTTATACAGTCTCCTATTCCTCCCCCCTTGATCAAGCACCCTCAAAATCCAGCCATAGAGGTTCTCTTCTGGGCTGTCAGGACATGCTGGCTAATTCTTACAGTGCCTCTCTGACCAGTTCTAGCTTGTCACCAGCGATCATGCAGGAATTTATCCCTGGTTATCCATTTGGCAGCCAGGGGACAAGGTGGGGCCACTCGTGAAGGTGGCCTGTGCTGCCTTTCTGCGTGGGGCATGTGCTCACTCCTAACGCGGGCAGTGGGCCATCTCTGGAGGGGAGTCTGGAGAGCCATAATCCTCAGGGGCTGTAACCCAGCTGCCCCCGTATGGCTCCCAGGTTTTTCCAGCTAGAACTTTTGCATAATAGACCTGTCTTGACTAAGCATTTAATTGTTTTTGAGGCTTTGCAACTATTTAGTCCTCGGTTTTCTCCTCAGTTGTATCTACCCTTCCAGTATGGGAGAAAAGGGCCTCTTTGTAAACCACCAAAAAGATTTTCTGATTTTTATATTTAATCTTTAACCATTATTAGGTGCTGTCAGGTTGTTCATTATCCCCCTGCAGAGCAGTACAACTTAATAATAACCAACCAACTCTACTGTCCTTTTTATGCATTGTTCCCTCCTTACCTTTCACATGTCTCAATCTTACTGGCAAGGGCATTCCCCTCCACTGGGATGTGTTCCCATATTACTACCAGTAAACTCTTTAGTAGCTTTCCCGCCACCTTGTGCCAGGGACTATCCATGCCCCACAACCACTCGGGATATGTTCTTCTTTGTCAGATGAGAAGTGGATGGTGCAGTTCAAAAATCCTATCTTACTGCCTGCCTTCTCAGCCCATTCTTGCTACTGGTTATGTCAGTTCATGTTCTCTGGATGTAAGATACCAAGAAGGAATTGGGAGTGCAAGGGACTTAAAGGGAGAGATACTTGTGAAGGATAAAGGGTAGTGAGAGCAGGAGTAGAAGGGAGAGCCTTTGGATGGCACCGTCAATCTGAAACCTGTGAAAAGAGAGGGGGAAGAAAGGAGGGAAGGGTAGGAAGAGCCTGAGACTCAGCATAGCTCTAAGAAGATCTCAGCAGGCAGATAAGGAACCAGAGTAAAGATTGCCCTTAGAGGCCTCCTGCCCTAGCAGGAATGGCCCCACTCTGGAACCCCTGCTGTGCACAGTCACTGGCTGAGCATGGTGCTGGGAGCTCATGGCCTTGGCCTGAATGATGTCTCGAAGCCTGGAAGTGTGTCTGCTGGAGACTGGCAGCTAACTACATGCTGTGCAGCAGGGAGATCTGAATGGCACCTCTCCATGGCTGCCACCTCACTTCTCTGTCTCTAGTCTTCCCTATCTTAATGGCAGCAACTCCTATTCTTAGGTCAAAATCATGGGCTCCTTGTTTATTCTTTTCTTTTTTTACGCTCCCCATATTCAATCTGTCAGCATAGCCTGTGACCAAACCTTCAAATTCTCCCTAGAATCGGACTACATCTCTTTACCTTTACCACATTCCTTGATGTGAAGAGACACAGGGGAAGATGGCCATGTCCAAGGCCTAGAACACCTGAAGCTACTAGAAGCCAAGAGAGAGACCCAGGACAGACCCCTGCCTAGGGCCTTCAGAGGGAGCATGGCCCTGCTGACCCCTTGATCCCAGACCTCTGGCCTCCAGAACGATGAGACAATAAGTTCCTTTTAGTTAAGCCATCCAGTTTGTGGTTTTTTGTTACAGCAGCCCCAGCAAATGAATACAGATATCATCTCTCATTTGGATTACTACAGGAGACTCCCTGTTGATCTGTTTGCTTCAGCCTCTTCCAACAGAGCAGGAAGAAGGATCTTGTTTAATGTGAGTCATATTATGTCACTCCTTGGATCAAAAGTCATCCAGAGGATTTCTATTTTAGAGTAAAAGCCAGAGCATTTACATAGGCCCAGATGACACGTGTTCCAACCCCTTCCCCTTCCTCTGACCTCCTTTCTTCTTGCCCATCCTGCTCTAGCTACCTACCTTTATTTCTCAAGCAGCCAGCCTCCTGCCCCATAAGGGCCTTTTCATAAGCTGTTGCCTTCGACTACCCTTCCTCCAAATGCCCACCTAGCTCATTGTCTCACTTTTCCCAAGTCTTTGTTTGGATGTCACCTTCTTAAGGAAACCTACTCTGACCACCCTGCTTAAAATCACAGTCATTACCCCCGTGTACCTGATCCCTTTTAACCTACTCTATTTTGTTCTTTTCTACAGTACTTATTACTTACTATAGGATATGGATTATTATAATTATTTCTTATTATCTGTCTCCTTCCACTAGAATGTTAGGCTGTGAGGGAAAGGATTTTTGTTTTACTCTCTGATGTATCTCAAGAAATATAACAGTGCTGGGGTCCTAGAAGATGCTTAGTGTTTGCTGGGTGAAGGAATTGGCTTTCCAGGATAGGAAACAGAATAGAGTATTAAACTCCATAGTCTGGTAGCACAATAAATCCCTCCACAATTTCATTTCTGGTTTGAATCTTGTACCCCCAACTACCAATCTTCATTCACTTAAAAAATATCAAAAACATTCTGTGTCAGGCACTGTATCAAAGAGGAATCATGTTTGGTCTCTGCCTTCAAGGCCTCTGAGTCTTGTGGCTAGAAGCAGACAAATTCATGTCATAGATTATCTTTTTTTGTCATCCTTCCCCCCCTTTTTAATATAGAAATAAAGCAAGGGGTGCTTGGGGGTGGTGACAGGGCCAGGTACATTTATGGTGCTTCATTTAATCCCAAGCAGGCTTTTTTTGAGGGGAAGTTGAAACCTATGTCAGGTATCATATGTAGATTTAAAATCTTCCCTCCCCTGCCCTGTATCTAACCAAACAGTATAGATTTCTCATGAAAAAGATGTCATTATCTGGACTATAATGACTAACTTATTTTAAAATGCAGTGATGTTTCTATTAATGAAAAATTAGGGTCATTATGCATGTTTCTGACTAATCCTAACTACCTCCAGGCCAATTTCATGAAAACTTGTAAATAAAAAGTGCTGCTGGCAGATTTATGCAAAAAGAAGCCTTTAAATAGGATTCGTCTAAGGCTGGTGAATGCAGTGAAAAAAAAAACTAAATTAGGTAGTAACCTATTCATAGTCTTATGAAGTAAGATAATAGGTATTTATAGTTTTATTTAACTTAATTCTCTGAAATTTCTTTTATGATCTGTCAAAAGATGTAACATTTAAAAGTAGATCTGTGACTGAGAGGCTTTGAGTTTTATTTAATTGAATTTTTAAAAAATAGTTCTTGCTGTTTTATCTTTGACGTGACCTAGAAATCTTGAGTGCTGTCTCAAGGGAAAAACAGTATTTTGGGCACATGTCTATATTTCTATTGTCATTTCCTCATTTATTCAATGTTTGTTGAGTGCCTACTGCATACTAGTCTAGATTGTGAAGATGAGTATTCTCTCCATTTTATGGAGATCAGAGTTCTCAGAATCTCCTGAATAGGACAGAAATATAAGGAATTGTCTACCTTGTATTAATTGCAGGACTTTGAGGGAAATTGTTTTATACCTCTTTTGGCTAAAAATTCTTCTGCAAGAGGGGAAAAAGCCTTGTACATAATTGAATGAGGAAAAGAATAAACATTGTCAAGAGTTCAGGATTTAAGAAAAACACCTATATTTCCACCTGTAAATGACAAATATTACTTGCTTTAAAGTATCAGTTTCTCCATTTTAAATAATTTCTATTTTTTTCCTCAAAAGAACTGCTACTTTCTTCCTTAATGTGATGATTTCATTGATGTTCTTTCGCTCTCTTCTCCAAGATAATCTTTTAAAAAGTTTTCTTCATATGATATTTCCTTCTGCTATCATTTTGTGAAATTTCCAGATTTATTTTCTATTTTCTAACTAGATATTATTCAATTTTTAAAAGAGTTTATTTATTTGCAGAGAGAGAAAGAGCACAAGCAGGGGGAGCGGCAGGCAGAGGGAGAAGCAGGTTCCTTGCTGAGCAAGGAGCTCGGTGTAGGACTTGATCCCAGGACCCTGGGACCATGCCCTACGCACACCGAAGACAGATGCTTAACCAACTGAGCCACCCAGGCATCCCTCTAACTAGCTTTTAAAAAGCGCTAAAAGCTCACCTCAACATTTCTTTGAGTAAATCAAGTTTTTCTCAGAGTATACCCCAATCCCTAGGCTTTTTTCTTTTCTTTGGCCTTTCTCTTCAAAGACATCATCATGTTACTTTTCTTTCTCCTCTCTGAAATACAGTTAACTTACTTGTTTTTAAAAATTTTTTGTGGTCCCATTGATATTCTGTATTTGGGAAATCTTTCAATAGATTTCAAAGAGCTGTTCAGTTCATATTATGTTCCTCAGGAAGATTCTTTACTCAGAAAACTTCTTTCACATTTCTGGATGTTTATTTCAGTTCTATCTTGTTCTCCTTTGACCTTTTTGTCTTCTTCCTGGAAGACACAAAACCTTTTTTTCTTTGTTTTTTTGTTTAAGATGTATTTATTTATTTGAGAGAGAGGAAGAGAGCATGTGTGGGGGGAGGGGCAGAGAGTGAGGGAGAGAGACTCTCAAGCAGACTCCACGCTGAGCACGGAGCCTGACGTGGGGCTCAATCCCACCACCCATGAGATCATGACCTGAGCGGAAATCAGAAGTCAGAGGCTTAACCAACTGAGCCACCCAGGTGACCCCAAACCTTCTTCTTTCTGAATTATCATTGGTGCATTGATAGAGTGATTCCAAGCAGAATGTCAGAGATTTTTCCTTTTGCTCTAGGAAGATGCTCCCAATATCCTTTCTCTCAGGGCCTCTAGTAGGTTCATTTTTGTAAGTTTTATTTTCTAATTTTCCTTTGAGAGTATATAAACACTTCTGTGATTTTCCAGTGTTTGCTTCCTCTTTTGGGGGGCTCTAGATGGCTTAGTCCATATTCTCATGTTAGCCTCACTTATTTAAGTACCACATTGATGGGGTACCTGGCTGACTTGGTTGGTAGAACATGTGACTCTTGATCTTGGGGTCATGAGCTCAAGCCCGCAATTGGCATAGAGATTACTTAAAAATTAAGTACCCCATTCTGGATGAAACTAGAGTGTATTATGCTAAGCAAAATAAGTCAGTAAGAAAAAGACAAATACTATATGATTTTACTCATATATGGAATTTAAGAAACAAAACAGATGAACATAGGGGAAGGGAAGGAAAAATAAAATAAGATAAAAACAGAGAGGGAGGAAACCATAAAAGACTCTATAGTTAAGAAAACAAACTAACGGTTGAGGGGAGGTGGGTGGGGGGGATGGGCTAAATGGGTGATGGGCATTAAGGAGGGCATTTGTTGTGATGAGCACTGGGTGTTATATGTAAGTGATGAATCACTAAATTCTACGCCTGAAACTAATGCTACACTGTTTGTTAACTAACTTGAATTTAAATAAAAACTTGGAAGAAAAAAATAATAAAAAACCCCAAAACAACAACAACAACAACAAAACTCCATAGAACTATCCAATAAAAATTCTTAATTTGGAAAAAAAAATTAAGTGCCACATTCAAAATGTTAAAATCAGGTGGTCTTGGGTTATTTACTTTTGTTCCATTTATTTATCTGAATTAGACAACTTACCTTCTTCCAGTTAAACTCAATCTCTTAGGCTTCCCCAAAGTTCAATTTTTTAAAAGTTTTTATTCAAACCCAGTTAGTTAACATATAGTGTAATATTGTTTATGTGTACAATATAGTGATTCAACACTTCCATACATTACCTGGTGCTCCATACAACAAGTGCACTCCTTAATCCCCATCACCTGTTTTACCCATCCTCCCACCCACCTCCCCTCTGGTAACCATCAGATTGTTCTCTATAATTAAGAGTCTGTTTCTTGGTTTGTGTCTCTTTTTTCCCCCTTTGCTCATTTGTTTTGTTTCTTAAGTTCCACAGATGAGTGAAATCATATGGTATTTATCTTTATCTGACTTATTTCACTTGGGATAATACTCTCTGGCTCTATCCATGTCATTGCAAATGGCAAGTTTCATTCTTTTTTATGGTTGAGTAATATTCCATTGTATGTATACACCACCTCTTCCTTATCCATTCATCAGTTGATGGACACTTGGTTTGTTTCCGTAAGGTAGCTACTGGTGATAATGCTGCTATAAACATGGGGGTGCATGTATCTCTTTGAATTAGTATTTTTGTATTCTTTGGGTAAATACTTAGTAGTACAATAGCTGGATTGTAGGGTAGTTCTATTTTTTAACTTTCTGAGGAACCTCAAACCTATTGTTTTTCCAAATGTTCAATTAAAAATTTCTCTCCAGATCCTTTTATCCTTTTCCAATTTTTTAGCATACCAAGACATTACAATGATGTCTTTAGAATGCCCTTCTCTAGCCAAGTTGAGGGTTTTGGTGGTGTCTTCTTTCCATGAAAGGCTAGTCAGTTTCAACTCTAATAAAAAATGTTTCAAAACACAAATTCCACCTTTCTTCCTCCGTTCTTTTTTTTTTTTTTTTTTAATTGGTTGGTTAAATTCAGGAGTTTTCTGCTCATTCTGACATGGTCTAGTTGAAAAAACAGTTCCTGGGACTAAAGGGTTTTATTCAACGTAATGCTTAGTATCAAATTATCAGTCAAAATATGACCAAAAAATATAACTGCCCTATCTTCTTATGCTCTTTGCCTTTTCTTTATAGGATTTATCTTTAATATGCTTTTTATTCCTGAAAACTGGCTTGACTGTCCCCTCACAAAAAAGCATTCATCTTACTATTTTCTGAAGTATAAACAATTGGTCCTCATTTCAAAAGGATCTTCTCTCCTTACTTTGAGCAATAAAGGTTCAATAAAAATGATTTCTCTGGACACTAAAAAGTCATCTCTAGATATGTAAATCAAAACCACAGTGAGATATAACTTCCTACCCCCTGAAATGGCTAGCATAAAAAAGACAGATATTAACAAGTGTTAGTGTGGATATGGAGAAATTGTAATTCTGCACCCTGTGGGTAGGAATGTAAAATGGCGCAGCCATTTGGAAAAACAGCAGTCTCCTAGTTCCTCAAAAGTTTAAACACAGTTATCATATAATCCAGCAGTTCCACACTTAGAGAAGAGAAAACATATAACCATGCAGATGTTCATAGCAACACTATTCATAAGAACCAAAAGGTAGAAACAGTGCCAGTGCCTGTCAGTTGATGAATAGATAAATAAAATGTGTTATATCTATAAATAGAATATTATTTGGCAATAAAAGGAATAAAGTACTGACAATGCAACAACATGGATGAACCATGAAAGAAAACAGTGAAAGAAACCAGACACAGAAGAACATATATTGTGGGGTGCCTGGGTGGCTCAGTCGTTGAGCGTCTGCCTTCGGCTCAGGTCATGATCCCTGGGTCCTGGAATCGAGCCCCGCATTGGGCTCCCTGCTCGGCGGGAAGCCTGCTTCTCCCTCTCCCACACCGCCTGCTTGTGTTCTCTCTCTCGCTGTGTCTCTGTCAAATGAATGAAATCTTTAAAAAAAAAAAAAAGAAGAACATATATTGTATGATTCCATTTATAGTAAATGTTCACAGTAGGTAAATCCAGAGAACAGAAAGCAGATTAGTGGTTGCCTGGAGCTGGGGTGGCAGGAGGGTGGGCACGCAGATGGGCGATAACTGCTAATGGGTACAGAACTTCTTTTTGGGGTGATGAGGATGTTTTAAAACTGACTGTGATAATAGTTGCACATGTTTGAATATACTAAAAACCAATGAATTGTACATTTTAAATGGGCGAATTGTGTTGTATGTGAATTATATATTATAATTATATATATATAAAATATATATATTTTATAAAATAAAAATAATTTATTTATTTGTTTATTTATTTGTTTAAGATTTTATTTTTATTATTTATTTGACAGAGAGACACAGCGAGAGAGGGAACACAAGCAGGGGGAGTGGGAGAGGGAGAAGCAGGCTCCCTGCAGAGCGGGGAGCCCGACGCGGGACTCGATCCCAGGACCCCGGGATCATGACCTGAGCCGAAGGCAGTCGTTTAACCGACTGAGCCACCCAGGCACCCAAAATAAAAATAATTTAAAAAACGCATTTACTTTCCAGTGATCAATACCATTTCATGAAATGTTTATTTATGAGAAACGTTCTTGTGTCCTCTTAACCTACAGGTTTTCCCTTCTCAGAAGTCAGGCTTATACCTCTAACTGATAATTGCATTTTATCATGATAGATTCTGTTCTGTTTCCTATAAGTTTCAAAATAAATCCAGATTGTGCTTCCTCCTTATGAGGGATAAAGCCAAGCCTTTATCATTTTTGAAACAGTAAACATTGTATGTTTAGGTGGTTATGTTTTATAGTACACAGTTAAATTTATGATTTTTAACTACATGTTTCAAATATATGCAAAAAATAGAATAGTTTAATGAAGTCTGGCATTCCCATCACCTAGCTTCAATAATTATCAACTCATGGACAATCTTGTTTCATGCAGACCCTACCTATTTCTGTCCCCACCCTCCCAGTAATTATTTTGAAGCAAATCTTTTTGTTTGTTTGTTTGTTTGTTTGTTTGTTTGTTTATTTGACACAGAGAGGAGAGAACACAAGCAGGGGAAGTGGTAGAGGGAGAAGAAGCAGGCTCTGCACTGAGCAGGGAGTCTGACTGGGGCTGGATCCCAGGACCCTGGGGTCATGACCTGAGCTTAAGGCAGACAGATGCTTAGCCGACTGAGCCACACAGGCGTCCCATTGAAGCAAATGTTAAATATGCATATCATCTGTAAAGACATGTTAAGCTTTCCTCTTTTTAAATAAATGTAACACCAGTATCACCAGAGCCTAAAAATTAATTATATTAATAATTAAACAATAAGACTAAAAATAGTAGTCAATACCATCTAATATCTCATGTTTACACATTTCCTTGACTGGTTATATATAGCACTGTGTTAGAATCAGGATCCAAATCAGGTTTTTTTTTAAGATTTTATTTATTTATTTGAGAGAGAGAGAGTGAGAGCAGGAACACAAGCAGGGGGAGTGGGAGAGGAAGAAACAGGCTTCTTGCGGAGCAGGGAGCCCGATGCGGGGCTCGATCTCAGGACCGTGGGATCATGACCTGAACTGAAGGCAGATGCTTAATGACTGAGCCACCCAGGCGCCCCCTTTTTTTTTTTTTTAAAGATTTTATTTATTTTGTGTGTGAGAGAGAGTGAGCACGTGAGCTGGGGGAGGGGAAGAGGGAGAGGGAGAGAGACCCTCAAGCAGGTTCCATGCCCAGCATGGAGTCAAACGCAGGGCTTGACCTCACAACTGGGAGATCATGACCCAGGCTGAAATCAAGAGTTGGGCGCTCAATTGACTGAGCCACCCAGGCACCCCCCAAATAAATAAGGTTTAATCACTGATGTTACATTTCTTAAATTTCTTTTAATCTATGGCTTCACTTCCAACTTTTCTTTTTCCCTTGCAGTCTTTTTTGTTGAAGTAATCAGGAGTTTCCCACAGTCTTTATTTTGCTGATTGCCTTTTTATGGTGTTGATGAATGTGCCTCTCTGCACCCTGTTATTCCTATAAATTTGGGGTTAAATTTAGTGGTTGATCAGATTAAATACTTGGTAAATTGTTGTGTTGGGTACTCCGGTAGGAGCTACATAATGGCTGGTATTTTCCCTTTGGCGAGGTTAGCAACCACTGACAATTATTTTCCAGATACATTAATTCATAAAGCATTCCCAAGGAGGATATTCTATTTTTACTTCTTCCTTTATTAGCTGGAATACTTCCAGCTTACAGAAACTCTTCCCCTTAGCAACCACTAGGGTTCTCTGAGGTATGGTTCATAAAGGAAAGGCAGGAAAGGTACTTGATTCCCCCCCACCCCTTTATTTATCAGTTTTAAAGATAGGAAATGGTTCCCTAGCATGCTCCAGTGATGACTCGTGCTTTTTTAGTATCATTGTGAACTTACGGATTTAAACACATGTGATATATTTAATCCATAGCAGGTATTATCCTTATGGCACCTAAATTTTCCCATTATTTGGCCAGTGGGAGCATTCAGGCTGGCTCTTGGGTCCTCTAGATGCAACCCTAATAGTGTTTGACTTCTTTTTGGTGTAACAAATTGTTCTGGGCTTGTCTTTTGCATTTCCTGCTCCGGAACTGAATCTGCCATTTCTCCAAGCAGCCCTGAGGTATTTTAGAGATAACTACCAGAGTACTACAGGTGCAGATCATTCCCACTTTGGTCATTATTTCTAGATCTTTTCAGTGGACAGAATAGGAAATATTTAAGATAAATGATGAATTCATACTGATACTTCTAATTCCAAAAAATTGTTTTTTTTACTTAATTTCATTGGTCTTACATCCATGCCTCCTTTCTCCTACATTGAGATTTCTGTCCTTAACACCGACCGGTTTAATGACTCTTTTTCCTTATTTCATACTAAACACACACTAAACAATATGATTAGTTGAAAAAGGTAAAAATTGTTTTCCATTCTTTTTATAAGGAGGGCATATTGCCAAAAGAATGACCAGGCACATTACTGTGTTTTAAAGTCACTTGGAATGCTATATTGTGGTGGTTACACCCTCAACTGGACATACGGTCAAGTGTTTTGGCTTCTTATTATTAAGGATTTTAAAAAATATTTCTTTATATTAAAGTATAGTTTACATACCATAAAGTTCATCCTTTTTTAAAAAAATGTATAGTTCTGCAAGTTTTGACAAAAGCATAAAATCATGTACTCTGCATTAAAACAAAGATAGAGAACAGTTCCATCACACCTCACAATTGCCCTGAGCCCCTGTGTAGTCAGCCCCCACTCCAGTTGCTAGCAACCACAGATTTGTTTTCTGTCCTTGTAGTTTTGCTTTTATCCAGAATGTCATATAAATGGAATCATACAGTGTACAGCTTTTTGGGTGTGGATTCTTAGCTTAAAAGGATTGCTTTCTAAAATGTAATTTTGTTTTATAATGATATAAAATATTTACATGATTCTACAGTCAAATCAACAAGATATATGAAAAGAAATCTAGCTTTTATCTTTGTCCTCTCCACTTTATTCCTTTCCTGCCTCTATAGGTAGCTGTTTTCTATTTTTTTTTTTTTAAGATTTTATTTTTAAGTAATCTCTACACCCAATGTGGGGCTTGAACTCACAACCCTGAGATCAAGAGTCACATGCTTCACCGACTGATCCAGCCAGATGCCCCCCACCTTGATATCTATCTACCTATCTCATATCTTCCTTTTATTTATTCATTTGAGACAGAGAGAGCAGGAACAGTGGGGAGAGGCAGAGGAAGAGGGAGAAGCAGACTCCCTGCTGAGCAGGGAGCCCCACGTGGAACCCAATCCCAGGACCTGGAGGTCATGACCTGAGCTGAAGGCAGATGTTTAACCATCTGAGCCACCCAGGCGCCCCCCTTTCCCTTTTTTTTTTTTAAATTTTATTTATTTGACAGAGAGAGAGAGCACAAGCAGGGGAAGTGGCAGGCAGAGGGAGAAGGAGGCTTCCTGCTGAGTAGGGAGCCCAGTGTGGGACTCCATCCCAGGACCCTGAGATCACGACCTGAGCTGAAGGCAGATGCTTAACTGACTGAGCCACCCAGGTGCCCTCTTCTGTTCCCTTCTTAAACAGTTAACATACTATGCGTACTTTCTCAGGTGGTACATTTTAGTTTAAATTACTTTCAGGAACTCAGAATTAAAAGGGCTTAAGCATAATATATTTGATTAACCTATAGTTTTAAATTGTAACTGTAGGTTTGATAAACAGGAGTAAGTCACCCCCCTTCTTTTTCTTCCCTCCCTTTCTTATTCTCCAATGTTATGAATCAATGGTGGCAGTGTGTCCACTGTTAAGGACTTGCAGGGTGGTGTTTATCCTGCAGTTTAGGGTTGGCTAGGATTTCCTGAGTCCTCAGTGTCACAGTGGGCCTCGTGCAAGTTTATGTTGCAAAGAACAGCGATTATCATCCAGTAACTACTTGTGCCGGGCATATGCGAGATATGGGGGAGAAGACTGGGAACGAGTCAGACACTTCCCCTGACCTCACAATCTTGTAGTTCTCTGAGAAAGGAAGAGAAAAGGGTGAGGAATGTCTGCCATGTGTAAGAGATGGGAGAAGGTGGGGCTTCCTATTTCCTGGTGCAACGGCCAAAGATTTCCGCAAGAGTAGCCAGGCGAGGCAGCCACTTACATTAAGGCCCCCTTGACCTTAAAATTTCTCCTTCCCAAGCCTGATCTGAGGACTGAAGTGTTCATTTCTGCAAAATTCATTCCTTTGGGCTACCATTGTTTTCAGACACACTTATTTAAATGTATAGGGTAGGGACAGCACATTAATATATTAGATCTCATTCCATTCTTACCCAGTGCCTTTAATAGATTTCTAGAAGATAGAAGGGCCCCAAGGAGTATTAAGAAGAAAGGTATTGGAAGGACAGACAGGGGTGTGATTGTAGCTACAATGAAGCTTAGGTAGCCAATGTACAGAATGACAGATAATCAAAGTGATCTCCATAGGTTGGGAAGATGGGCCTGTTATCACCAGGATGAAATAATATATGGATAAAAGTAATGTTTAGAATTCTTCATCACAGAACTAAATACACACATCTGGCCCAGGAGTTGGAGAAGCGAAAAGGAAGATCCAGGGGAAGGTAGAGCAAGTTTTAGGCTCAGCCGCTGCTTAATGATAATGAGGTGAGCCAGCAAAGATAAACAGCAGCCTGTGGGAGTTACAGATTGCTGCTGCATCATTTCTGCCCTCCAGATCTCCCACAGGAATCTTTCTTATTGCCATTTATCATCAGAAATATACAGGAAAGCAAATTCTAGAAAATATAGTTCAGCTTAGCCAAGTTGACACATTAAAATAGTACACAAGTGTGTACTATTGTGATTCTTTGGTGGCAAGTAAGACTCCAATTAAAATTAGCTAAGGAGGGGCACCTGGGTGGCTCTGTCGGTTAAGCATCCGACTCTTGATTGCAGCTTGGGTCATGATCTCAGGGTTGTGAGATCGAGCCCCGTGTCGGGTTCCCTGCTGGGCACAGAGCCTGCCTAAGATACTCTCTTTCCCTCTCCCCCTCCCCCCTTCACCCCCTCTGTCCCTCTCTCTCTAAAAAAAAAAAAAAAAACTAAGGAAAAGGGTGCCTGGGTGGCTCAGTCAGTTGAGCATCTGCCTTCAGCCCAGGTCATGATCCCAGGGTCCTGGGATCAAGTCCTGCCTTGGACTTCCTGCTCAATAGGAGTCTGCTCCTCCCTCTCCCTCTGCCCTTCCCCACTGCTCGTGCACACGCTCTCTCTCTCTCTCAAATAAATAAATAAAATCTTAAAAAAAAAGCTAAGGAAAAAATAACTTTCAAGATAACAGGGGTTACTCAAGTAACCTGGAGCAAGAGTGTAGCCAGGCCTCTGGAGGGCCTAGAATCAGTCATGGCAAACCATCCTGACACTTTCATTGCTGCCCCTTGGCAGCATGGCTGCTTCATTCTGTCCATAGGCCTATTTACTCTGCCCCTTTGATCTACATGGCAAGTACAAGATGGCCAGCCCACATGTCCGAAGTTTGTATTCATTGTAACTGGATGAGGCATCCCAAGAGACTAAGCCATTCTGTCTTTCCCTTCTTCCTTTGTCACTATTTCAGTTCAAATATTAGCAAATGAACTCTAATTGGTCCAGCTTAGCCCTTGTGTCTGTTCTTGGTTCAGTCAGGGGAACAGAGTCACACTGTATAGAATGGTTCTGGGACCAAGACCTGCCAGTATGAGGGAAACCGACAGCTAAGGAGAGTTCATTCATTGAATTTCTCGAATTTGTTCATTAGCTAAATTTGTTCTAAAGTTTGTTCCTCAGCAAGCTGTGACACCACAGGAGATGCCTTGAGCTCCCTGTGGTTCTCAATAGTGCAGGGTGTCTTTGTTTTCCTACTTTTCAGTCTTTTCTCCATTTCTCCTTGTGGTGCTCAGAGCTCTGATGCCCCAGTACCTCCAAGCCTCAGGAAAGGGGTCAATGTATGATCTCCTCACCCCTGCTCTGAACTAGACTATCTGCATTTTTAAAGAAAAATAGGAAAGTACAATGTAGTATTTAATCTAAGGGAGTTAAGGGTAATGTCTGAACCCAAAACAACAACAACAAAACCCAGCCAACCAACGAACCAACCCCCGCAAGCCTTTGTTGTAAGTAACTACTTATTTTGACTCTGAGTTGGACAAGCCTTGGATTTTAGAGAAACCAAAAGGGCATAACAAGCTTGGAGACTGAGCCAGCCAAGAAACCAGCACTGTCATTTGGTTTAGGCCAGATGGCAGTCTTGAAAAGGTTCCTAACATTGGGGCAAATACAAAGATACTATTCAACCTCATCACCACCAAAGACTACTTGTTAGGCAACTCATTGTTTTGTCTCTCTTACAGGTTTGCACAGAATGAATAGCTAGAAGTGATGTACCACTGGTCTGAAACCACCTGAGGAGTAACAAAATAAATTCTGTTGCTTTCTGTAGGTTGTGGAAAGACTAGGGTGAGAAGAATTCATTGTATTGCCTGGATATTAAGTATTTATTAGTGATAATTGGGCTGATAGTGTTTTCAGGCCTGTTTCTAAAGGCCAGAAATACCTACCAAAGCATCAACATAGGGAAGCTGTGAAGTGGATGGATTTTGCAGTCAGTGACCTATGCCTCCAAGCCCACCTCACTCAATCATTCAACAAATATTTATTGAGTGCCTACTATATGGTAGGCACCATGCTACTCTCCAAAAAACTCACTTAAAAAATCAATAGAGCCTTAGATGGGATTTTAGAAGAGAATTGAGACCCACCCTATCTAGGAATGCCTTTCAGTGACATCAAGTGCTCTACATTCAAAGGCAGCACCCTCCAACAGTTTTCATCTCTCAATGACAAAAACTCTTCCATATATTGTAATGAAACTTCATTCCTCTATTTCTGCCGATGGGTATAATCTGTCCCATAGAGAACACAATCTCATTCCACTTACACATGACAACCTCATAAGGTTTGCAGATATTCTCACCTTCCTTCAGGTCTCCTCCAAGGTGAGCATCCTCAGGGTTCTTGGATGTTCTTGCATCACAGGAGCAATCTAGTTGCAGGTGTTTCTCTTCAAACATGATGCTCAAAATTGGACATAACAATACATAATTGCAGAGTTTAGTGGGTGTGTTACACTAGCATAGTAATGTGGTTTACATTTACTTAAGTAATTATTTTGAAAATACTAAGTGTGGATGAAGTAAGGCTCCAGGGGGAAGCCAGATCTCTCCTACTTTCTACTCCTGCCATTGATTTCTTGAATTCGGGTACATCAGCATTGTAGTCAAAGGTGGCTGTATTAGTTTCTTATTGTTTCTGAAACAAATCACAAACCTAGTGTCTTAACACAACACAAATTTATTATCTTACAGTTCTATAGGTCAGATATCTCACAGGAATCTCTCTTGCCTAAAATCTGGATGGCATCAGGGTTGTGATCCTTTCTGGAGGCTCTATGGGAGAATCCATTTCCCTGCCTTTCTAGCAACTAGAGGCTGCCCACATTTCTTGGCTTGTGGCTCCCTTTCTCCATCTTCTAAACCATCAACGTTGCATCTCTCTGTGCCTTTCTTCTATAGTCTAATCTCTTTCTGGTTCATCTCTTCAGACTTTTTCATTTTTAAGGACTTTTGTGATTACATTGGGCCCCTCCTGGATAAACCAGGATAATCTCTCTGTTTTAAGGTCAGCTGATTAGTAACTCCAGGCTGGAAAGGGGGCCGTCTATTACTTATGCTCCCTTTTAGGAAGGAGGGGGAAAAATAGCCTAGAGCCTCCTTGCCTGCAACAGTCATCTTCAATCATGTTACTGGCTAGAATTTTGTCACTTGCCCATTCCTAACCTAATCACTGGCAAGAAAAAGAAATGACTATGATTGGCTTTGGCTAATCAAAATGTGTTCTATGAAGATAAGGAGGGCCCAGCCTCCCAGCAGGAGGCAAGTAGGCCTCTGACACCTGAATCAAATTGAGTTTCTGTTAACAAGAAAGACTTGGAAAATTGCTTTTGGGTATACTTTAGAGTGTCACCCTGATAATGGCCTAATAACAGAAGGAGAGAGTGGGAGCATGAGAGCACAAGAGAGGTATTGCTTGTGCTGTAGAGTTTTTTGGAGGGTAGCATGGTGCTTTTTTTCTTTCTCTTTTGGAAAGAGCGGGAAAAAAAATGTGAGCTATCTAAAGAAAGAAACGTATCAATATATTTTAAGTATTTGGGTGTTTTATCAGTCAGGTTTCAATCAAAGGAATATATATATAAGAAATGTATATATAGTAGGATATAACTAAATCCCTAGTTCTCACAGTTATGGAAGGTCACAGGCCTGGAACAAATCTCTTGGTATATATGTATATATACAGATGTGTATATGTATGTATATGCATACAGATATATATATGTGTAGATACACACATACATGCACAAAGGGATTAGTTACAGGGATGTGACCTTATTTTATTGTGGGAGCTGGTCAGGCAGTCTCTGAAAGACTGTCATCTCACTTTTGGTGGTGGAACCTGTGGACACAGAACGGACAGGGAAGGAAACATGACTGAAAAGTGCAAACTGCAGAAGAGCAGGAATGAGCTGGAACCACAAGCATGAGCAGGATCCCACAAGGATGGACCAAAAATTCTTGTTGTCTCTGGTCTTTATTTAAAGTTGACTCCATCTTACTCAGACTCTAGTATTTAATTTACTCAGGATTTATTGATCTTCCTGGATTTTCCTCCCTGTATTTGGACTTTTTCCAGTTTAGGAGCACTGGCAGATTTAAACATTAGAATTGGTAATATCCAGGGGCACCTGGGTGGCTCAGTCATTAAGCGTCTGCCTTTGGCTCGGGTCATGATCCCAGGGTCCTGGGATCGAGCCCCGCATCGGGCTCCCTGCTCCGTGGGAAGCCTGCTTCTCTCTCTCTCCCACTCCCCCTGCTTGTGTTCCCTCTCTTCGCTGTGTCTCTCTCTGTCAAATAAATAAATAAAATCTAAAAAAAAAAAAAAAAAAAAAGAATTGGTAATATCCATTGATTAGGGGCCTGTATTATAAGGGTGTCATTTTCTGACAGCAGAATGAGGAAAAGGGGCAGGGTTAGTTTAACAATTTATATTTTATGTGTGATGTCAGAGGGTGTGCTATCTAAGGCTTATCAGTGATTTGCAAACAAACTCCTAAGACATTTGTTTCTCTTCAATGAACAGGAGCCATATATTATCCTGTAATAATACTACTTGCAGTCCATTTTGGGTTTGGCATTGCTTTTTGGTTACTAGATTTAATTTAATTTTTTTTTTTTTTTAAAGTAAAGTCTACCACCACCATGGGGCTTGAACTCACAACCCTGAGATCGAGAGTCACATGCTGTACTGACTGAGCCAGCCAGGTGCCCCTTTGGTCACTAGACTGAAAGATTATGGTTAGGATATCAAAACTCCTTCTGTCTAAATTCTCTTGGTTGATAAATGCCAATTGCAGTGTTTAAGGCTAAGTGGCTATATCCTTAACTCAGATTAATGGTCTCATAAGACAAATATTAGCAAAAAATGTTTAAATTATACTTTTGGGCATTATTAACTGTAGTCATTTGTTTATTTTATTTTATTTTTTTTTAAGATTTTATTTATTTATTTGAGAGAGAGAGAGAGAATGAGAGAGAGAGAGAGCACATGAGAGGGGGGAGGGTCAGAGGGAGAAGCAGACTCCCTGCTGAGCAGGGAGCCCGATGCGGGACTCGATCCTGGGACTCCAGGATCATGACCTGAGCCGAAGGCAGTCGCTTAACCAACTGAGCCACCCAGGCGCCCCTAGTCATTTGTTTATTAACAGTACCAGGAATAGCTTAGAAGCATTTTTGCATAGATCACTCATGTTTGAATTAAAAGGAAGGGAATCAAATTTACTGAATGCCTAAGATTTGTCTGTTGCACGCTAGGTATCCTCATCTCACTAATTGACATTATAACCCCATGGGGAGTAGCTTTCCAGTTTACAATGGAGAAAAACATGCCTTAGAGTGGTCACTCATTTGTCTTCTGAACTACAAATGGTGGAGCCAGGATTTGAACATGGTTCTGTGTGGTTCCAAAGCCCATTTTTTGGGGTTGCTGTTTAATTAAAAAAAAATTAAGACGGATCCTAGTAAGTTTGGGTTTCCTTAGTAGTGTTTAGTAGTGTTTGTTATAGATCTACTATAAGAATGTGCTTTAGTACATTGATTTGAAATGAAATAAGATGGTAGGGTGCGTTTGTGTGTATCTGCACATACATATATGCACATGCACACCCACACTCACACATTTTCCTCTTAGGGAGAGGGATTATCTAATCCGACTCTACGTCAAAAATACTAATTCTACTTAAAAGGGCATGTTGATAGAACAGTACGTTTTTCTTTTTTTGTTTTTCTTTTATTTTAAAGCGAATTATTGGTAAAGTCTGTATTTATATACATAAACTGTAATATTAGCATTTTTATGCTAATATTGATGTCTGTTGATGACATTCAAAATACCCTTCTCCTTATTAATCCCCATATTAAACTTAGCTATTGCAACAAACCATGATTATCAGAATTCTTATATTATTCTTATATCACCTCCAAGAAGCTACTTAATTCTTTGTATCTTATTTCTAATTTGAAAATGAAGAAAAGAGCTGACTGCCCAAATAATCTTATTCAAAACCAGTCTACCCACTCTTGGAAGTTTCCTTTCCTTCTCCTTCTCTTTGACTCTTTGTTCTATTATTTTCAATTACTACAGAGCTTTAATATATTTAGACATCATTAATTTTGAACCCCACTTAAAAAAATTTAACTTGTGAGTAGAAGTAAATATTTAAGGCTACATAAATTCATATTGCTGTTTTCCAAACATGTTCATAAAACATTTCCCTATTCTGTTGCCCTGTTGTTCAAACACCAGCTAGCACTTTTTATGGTCTACAAAGACTGAAACATGCTTGGATGAGAATGAACACAACCATTTCTTCTTCCATGTTGACACTTGGCTCCAGTGATGTGAAAAGCTACCATGCCAACCTCTGCTACCCACACATACCAGTTTAGAATTGGATCCAGGCTAACGTATATGGGGGAATGGAACACAATAGTGACTTAGGAATGTGAGGATAGAGACCTGTTCCATTGCTTATGGAGTGAGGGAAGCTGGGGAGGGAAGAGGGGTTGAATTTTGTGTGAGTTGCAGAATTTTGGCCCCTAGAAGCAACAGCTCTGGGTTTCTCTTTTTCGTATGTTTCATCCAAGGGCAGGGACACTGCTGACACCCCTGTCCAGTGCCCAGGGCAGAGACATCTAGTATCTGCATAAGAGAAGTGTTGTCAGGCCAGGGACCTTCCTCATTCCCACCACTTCATGCTATGAAGACTGTGGCACTGAATATTAGCTTCTTTCCATATAGATTCTGTTCCATTTCTAGTTTCTGAATCACCTAGGACTGAATTTCTTATAGAAACATGGAGAGAAAGGATTTTTACTTTAAAAGAAGTTAGTATTTTGTAATTGTGAATAATTTCGAGGATTAGAAATTGAATGTAAAATTGTGCAAATGATTTGTCTGTTCATGGCTTTTTCTCTTTTTGGGTGGATTCTTGGCTTATGATCATGCCTGCTACTTCCATAGCCACATACCACATACCTAGATTTTGAAAACAGTTAACTTACCTAGCCAGAAACTTCTATAGTGGTTTTATTTCATGGCCAAATCATTCAAATAACTTGCCCTAAATTTGTTTTGGGAGCATATTGGTTAAATAAAAGCATAAACTTACAATGATATACTATTTAGCTATTAAAGTGAATGAGACCAATCACTAGAGTAACTAGGTAAAAGCAAGTGGCAAAAGAATATATAATAAGTTTTTATCTTAAATATCTACATATATGTACAAATAACACATAGAGATCTCTTTGTATGTCTGTAAAAAAAAAAAAAACTAAATACAAACACTGAATTCCTATCTTCTGGAGATGTAGGTTTATGGGTGCATATTTTCTTTCTCTGTTAAAGTATTTCAAAAATGTCTCAACTTTTAATAATTATCATGTGTTTCTTTCGAAATAAAAGACATGCTCTAAAAATACCCTATTCTTTTCCTCTTTGCTCCTTCAAAACAATAAAGTCAAGAGGCCCAATCAGGGCAAGTATTGGGTTTGAGATCCTGAGGGATCTGAAGAATTAAGCATAGGGCATCCCTCCTCAGTATGATATTTTATCTGAAAAGGCTTATCTTGACCAAACCATCAAGCCTAATTAAAAATGGAAAATTCGGGGAAGGAGAGGCCTCTCTGCATGCCCCAGGGGAGCCATTCTTCCCTGGCTCCCTCCTGGTTCTTCCAGTTCATTAGCTAAAAAGGAGTTAGAGTAGTTGTCTCTGGCCACAGCTGCTGCCTTCTCGAGTGTCGCTCTGATCTCTGGTCAGCAAAACCCCTGGTGGAAAGCAGCAGTCTCTGAGTGTTCTGCCAGCCCTGTCTTCTGGCTGCCTCTAAAGCAGACCTGCTGGCTGGGCCCGCCCTCCCACAGCCTCCCTCTCCTCCTTCTCCAAGCCATTGTGCTATGGATAATCATTAGGAAACATGAGAATTGAAGGGCTTTATTCTTCAGGACAGGCTGTGCCAGGAGTAAGGCATTAAGAACTTGGGGCCTTACTAGGGATATCCCAGACCTGAGATCTTAGAGATGACCAGGGCCAATGACCTTATTTGGGTGAGGAACATCATATACCCCCTGGCAACTGTGCTCTATACTCTGGGGTGTTTAGGTTGTAAAAGAGACTGCTCTTCTTTGCTGCTCTTTGCTGCAAACCTCAGCCCCTCTTTGTAGTGATGCTTGCCCTCACCTTGGCACATGGGAAGCCCGAGGAAGGACACAAGATTGAGAACAAGGATCTTACTATTTTGACAATGGCAGTTAGAGTATGGTCACATAACAATTAATCCCATAATGTACACATGGATCAGGTTCCGGTTTGGTGGCAGTGTGCCTGAGAATAGGAATGGAGGAGGAGGATTGGGAGAGTCCAGCAGAAGACATAAAGTTTAGCTTTTCAAAAGGGTCCTTCTTGCTCCTTAACTCCAGGACTGTGCTCACATAGATCACATTCCAACAGTTAGAAAATTGCAGTTTACTTTGGTGATTTCTTGACCACTACACTAGAGTTTCTATAGTCTTGATTCTCTGGCCCTCACCCTTTTTACCGATCTGATTATATTGAAGGGATGCCCCAAAAGACACGGGGCAGGCAAAACCAAACTCGTTTTGTTAAGATAGCCCCTTTCTTCATTTAAGGCCTAATCATTCAACTTCCTTTTTTTTTTTTTTTTTAAAGATTTTATTTATTTATTTATTTATTTGAGAGAGAGAGAATGAGAGACAGAGAGCACGAGAGGGAAGAGGGTCAGAGGGAGAAGCAGACTCCCTGCCGAGCACGGAGCCCGATGCGGGACTCGATCCCGGGACTCCAGGATCATGACCTGAGCCGAAGGCAGTCGCTTAACCAACTGAGCCACCCAGGTGCCCCATTCAACTTCCTTTATATCCTAGTAAAATCTTTAGCTTTCCTTCTTAATAAGAAACAAATATTGCATGTCTGGATTACTAAGATAATTTTAGTGCTCTTCTTGTGTTATTGTAAAACAAAGTATTTTATTTTTTTAGAGAGAGGGAATATATGCATGCACGAGCAGGGGGTGGGTGGTGGGTGGCATGCTTGCATGTGCTTGACTGGGGGGAGCAGAGGGAGAGGGAGAGAGAGAAAGTTAAGCAGGCTCCATGCCCAGCGTGGAGCCCAATGCAGGGCTCAATCCCATGATCCTGAGATCATTACCTGAGCTGAAATCATGCTTAACCGACTGAGCCACCCAAGTTCCCCTAAAACAAAGTATTTAAAAAAAACACATTGTGGGTAGCTAATTCAAGTAGGGTAATCTCTGTATTTAGGGAGAAGTAAATTTCACTAAAGAAGTTAATCTCAGATTTCTTTCTTTCAAGTCAAGGAGTTTGCTGCTTGTGGTAGAGGCCACTGGAGGCCCAAAACCAGACCTTATTTTTCAACCTCTCTTGCAGCTAGGTGTGGCCTTCCTTACCTGAGGAATATGAATGAAAGTGACTACTCCTTTTCCAGGCCTGACCTGTAAACATCTCCCATGGGCAAACCCCATTCTCTTCTCTGCTTGACTGCTAAATGGAGAGATTCAAAGACTTGAAAGAGATCAGAGTTACAAGATAAAGAAACCTGAGTCCTGAATAACTTTGTGGAGCAGAGTCCTTCTCATAGCCCTCATTGGACTGTGATGTGAACAAGAAAACTTTTAATGTACTAAGCCACTGAACCTTGTGGATTTTTAGCTATAGCAGTGAGTCTCTCCTAATTTAAATGAGCTACTCTAAACTAGGGTTCAAAGGTGCTTTCTCTGTACTTTAATTCTTTTCAGTCATAGGAAATGTTATGGAAGTATTAATGTTCTATAGTTAGGTCTCATTTAGAGAGAGAGCTAGTTCATGGCATTAATAACTCTTTAAGGCAAGCTCTTTTTTAAATTTTTTTAATTTTTAATTTTTAATTTTTTTTAAAGATTTTATTTATTTATTTGACAGAGAGAGACACAGCGAGAGAGGTAACACAAGCAGGGGGAGTGGGAGAGGGAGAAGCAGGCTTCCTGCAGAGCAGGGAGCCCGATGCGGGACTCGATCCTAGGACCCTGGGATCATGACCTGAGCTGAAGGCAGTTGCTTAACCAACTGAGCCACCCAGGAGCCCAAGCTCTTTTTTTTAAATAGCAATATCTTGTGGAATATTTGTGGGCAAACCCTCAGAGACTGTTTACACTAGAGTGCTGTTATTATCAAGGGCAAAAAATTGACTTTCCATGTAGCAAGACTAAGCACAAATTAAAATGCTTACTTTCTTCACTTGCAACGTGATGATCAGGGGTAAAGGAACATTGTTATTAGATCATTTCTAAGATGCCTTCCAAATATACTGTTCTGAACGTGTAAGTTTGCTTGTAACAGAAGCT
Source organism: Mirounga leonina (assembly GCF_011800145.1). Lineage (NCBI taxonomy): Eukaryota > Metazoa > Chordata > Mammalia > Carnivora > Phocidae > Mirounga > Mirounga leonina. The sequence goes on along the minus strand of NW_023270829.1, from coordinate 213,533 downwards.
GACTATTATGAAAAGAAAAATAAAGTTTACTGAATAGATTTGTGTAGTTCACACAATAACAGAAAATAAGATCTCACAAGTATAGAAGCTATGGTATCTCCAGGCATCTCAGTCCGAGGAGCTCATGAAAGTCTCTTTAGCTTCCGTCAGAATGACTCAGCTCCACTTATTTTCCATCCATTCCTCTCTTGCCCAATATTCCATCTCCTTGTGGAGAGGGTCAGATGTAGACTATTGACGTGCCAGCCTTTGGCCAGGATAGGGTGTCAAAGCTGAGAGACCCAGGAGTGCCATAAGGAGGGTAAAAAGAGAACATTCCCAACAGAAAGGCAGGATTCTAAAACATGCCTTTGAAAACACATAAGGTGGTAGCAGGAAAAGGAGAAGCAAAGTTATATATATGGTTGTCACTCTCTTGTTCAGTTGTGTCCTCTGAAAGATCTGTGTCCTCTTTTCAGTCCAATAAATGTCTGAAAAGATTAAGGTAGGTCAACACATAGAACTTATATATTGAAAGGCTTCATTTATAACTAAATGTGTTGCAGTTATTAGAATAGAAGTAGGCATTATCATCAAAAGCTTAAAATATTTTACTATTTCAGTTTCTCATAATATGTATGAGATTTCTGGGCATATATTCCAAAGAGGTGAGCTATAATTATTATAAGAATGTGGCATTGTGGGTAATTGCAGTTTTTAATATTGTTGAAATTAATAACCTTAACAGGTTTAGCTGAGAAGGATCTTTGGATTGACAGCAATTTTTAAAGTCATTACTTCATTTTAGTAAGAAGCAATGTTTAGACTCATTAGCATCTGAGGTGAAAAGGACAGTGAGTAAATCATATGAAGCCTGTTTATTGATCCTTGAGTCACTGGATATACACTTCACCCAGCTTCCTCTAATGTTAACATTTTATGTATGCATAGTTACAATCATTTTTTAGTGGTTGAACATGAACACAGTCATTTAGACTTAAGAGATACATACTGATGCATTTAAGACAATGGGGTTTTGGATTCTGACAAACTTGGATTCAGGTACTATATTCCAGCTCTCCAATGCTGGCATTTTCTGATGCTGGGGGAGGAGATGGCCTTCTTGACCTCAGTACAAAATGTTTCCATATCACAAACAAGGACATGGAGAAAAATGAAGGAAAAAAATGAAACCAACTATAGGTTGCAAAATATGAGTGGGTGTGTGTGTAGGGGCATAATCAGATAAAAATATGAACTATGAATAACAACTCAAGCTCCCCTATACTTTAATCTTGGAAAGGATTCCTAGTACATAAAGTTCAACTTTAACCTTGGAAGGGATCCCTAGTACATAAAGTTCAAGACTCTGGATCCAAATAATCTATTTTAACCAGGTGGGACGCAGATCCTTGATGGGTTAATCTACTCTCATCATTTATTCTGATGGATGTATACCCATGGGGAAGGGTAACAGTACAATACTGGCAGCATTTCACCTCTCAACAAAAATCTGCTTAAAACCAGATGCCTGGTAGCCATATGACAGATGCTCCACCCAGAAGAGGGGGCTCCCCTCAGGGATCCAGGAGAGGCACGGATGATTATGCTGCATGCCTGCTTCTAAGCCTAATGGGCAGGCTGGGAGGGAGAGATGGAGCCCTGAACATCTTGGAGGTGACACCCTCCGGGCGATAAGTGCTCCAAACAGGAGTTAGCTTCAGCTTAGCAGCTGTCCCATGGCAGCAGACCTTTTTGCCATATGGGGGAGCCATATTTTGGCATGGAATTGGGATTCTCAGGCTGGTAGAAACCCCATCCATGTGAGAGTGTGGTCAGAGACCTAATCTGGGAGTCAGGGAGAGAGAGAGATGAGAAAAGACACTGTCAGTCTCCAATTGCCTCCTTTAAAAAATTATTTTATGTTAATTCAAGGACTGTTATTCTGGTCTCCAAGCCACAGTAGGAGCGGGGAATGAGTGTTTGTCACCATCAGAAGCTGTAGTAAGGAGAAGACGATAATCAGGGTTGGGCTGGTAAAGAGTTTTACCAAGAGGAAATGCTTGCCCATGGTGAGTTTATTTGGAAGTCCATCAGTGGTCATTGGAAGTGTCACAAAGTGAAAACATGACCATTCAGTAAAGAAAATGGAAGCCAGATGTGAGACAAGTGGCATTTCTATAACAGCTATACACCCAGATTTGTAATGGGGCAGGAAGCACAGAGGCTGAGGCCTGGCAGTGTTCTTGCTTTGGTGGCTATGGTGGGACACAGGACCAGAGAGCGCCTTCTTTGCCTGAGTGATGTGGGAGGGGTGGGCAGAAGAGGGATGATCACGGACTTAATTTGTTATGGTTAAAGACTGCGTCATTAGCATTAAGACATATTGGATATTTGAGCTCAACAGAGGTAGCAGAAATATAATCATTTTGACTAAGCTTAGTGTAGGAATATTCATGTTTGTGGAGATATTATATGTAGTCTTATTTTATTTATTTATTTATTTATTTTAAACGTTTTATTTATTTGAGAAGCGAGAGAACATGAACAGGGGGAGGGGCAGAGGGAAAGGGACAAGCAGACCCACCACTGAGTGCAGAGCCCAACATGGGGCTCAATTCCAGGTCCCTGAGAGCATGACCTGAGCCAAAGTCTGACACTTAACCGACTGAGTCACCCAGGCGCCCCTGTAGTCTTTTATTTTAGAAGAGAAGTGTTGACATGTCGTATCAATACAAGTATATGATCTCGTGGAGAAATGGTTGAGGAATAAGGAACTTGAGAGATAACGTACGTTCTTTGACTGATTTGCCTCAGTTTCTTTTTTCTTTTTTTTGTCTCAGTTTCTTCTTTTTTTTTTTATAAAGATTTTATTTATTTATTTGACAGAGAGAGACACAGCGAGAGAGGGAACACAAGCAGGGGGAGCGGGAGAGGGAGAAGCAGGCTTCCCGCGGAGCAGGGAGCCCGATGTGGGGCTCGATCCCAGGACCCTGGGATCATGACCTGAGCCGAAGGCAGACGCTTAACGACTGAGCCACCCAGGCGCCCCTTCTTCTTTATTTTTAAAGATTTTATTTATTCATTTGATAGAGAGAGAGAGAAAGGGAGAAAGTGCATAAGCAGGGGGAGCAGCAGAGGGAGAGGACGAAGCAGGACCCAAGCAGAAGGCAGATGCTTAACCGACTGAGCCACCTAGGTGCATCTTGCCTCAGTTTCTTTATTCATCAATGCGAATGAGAATAATAGCTAACACCTCATTACTATTAACCTTATGCTAGGTCCTTTCTGTGTATAGGTACTATTATCAACCTTTTCATTCTATAATGAAGGAGCTGAGACCTGGGTTCAGTAATTTACTGAATGTCAGGGCTAGTAAATGACAGAGCTACCATTTGACCTTAGGTTGCCTGACTCCAGAGCCTATATATTCAACTCCCACACGATACTGTCTATTCTGTTTTTGTTTTTGTTTTTTAAGTAGGCTCCATGCCTAGTGTGGAGCCCAACACAGGGCTTGAACTCAGGACCCTGAGATCAAGACCTGATCTGAAATCAAGAGTCAGATGCTTAACTGACTGAGCCACCCAGGTGCCCTGAGTCTACTCTATTTACTCACAGGCTGTGGCAAAGATGAAATTAGGTAATAAAAAGGAACAGACTGGTGTTGAGATGGCTGTTAGAATGAAAAGAGCCTACTCCCCTTAGGAGCCTGACAAAGGTGGATTTGAATTCTCCTGTCACCTTATAACTGCCTGCAAATTACTTGTTCCTATAATTTTGGCTTCTATCATTTTAAATAGGAACGGTAATGCCTCTTTTGCTGGTTGCTAGAAGATTAGAGACGATGTATATAAAGTGTTCAATTTGTACTAGGAACTGAAAGATTGGTAGCTATCATTGCTTGCTCCTTCTTTCATTTATTAGTCTTGAGGACCAGGGCCATGCATATATTTTTGTATCCTGCTTTAGTTGTAATAAGGCTGAGCACAAAGTTGTCACTCAGCTATTAATAACAATGGTTAGCATTTACTGGCTTACCATGGGCTGTGTGCTGTTCTAGGTTCTTTATATATACGAACTCATTTGACCACCACGAGTTGAAGAAGACACTCTCAGTGCCCTGATTTTACAGATGAGGAAGTAACTTGTTCACAGTCACACAGTTTGTGACAGAGCTGGGATTTGAAACAAATAGCCTAGTTCCTAATTATTATCTATTAGTCATAGATTCATGAGATCATAAAGTTGGAAGAAGAAATAGAAGTTGTATAGCTCAACCTTATGCCCCACAATGAGAATTACTTGTTTGATATTTCTTTTTTTCTTTTTAAGATTTTATTTATTTATTTGACAGAGAGAGAGAGAGAGCACAAGCAGGGGGAGCGGCAGGCAGAGGGAGAAGGAGAAGCAGGCTCCCGGCTGAGCAGGGAGCCCAATGTGGGGCTCAATCTTAGGACCCTGGGATCATGACCCGAGCTGAAGGCAGACGCTTAGCCGACTGAGCCACCCAGGTGCCCTTTGTTTGATATTTCTGAGAGATGCTTATTCAGCTTCTGCTTGTCTAGCTTCAATAATAAGGTGCTTGATGGCACAATGAGGCAGCCCTTTCAATTGTTGGGTGACCCTTTGTGGGAGCTTTGGAATATTAAGCTGAAACCAGCTTTACCTTTTCCTTCTCCATTGATCTTCTAGTTTTTGAGGTAATTGGAACAAGGTTAGCTTGATCTTCAACATTGCACCTGTTTGCTATTTGAAAACCACTATTTCCTCTTTTCTAAGCCAGCAACTTCACTTTCCCTCAGCGGTGACTCATCATCCTGGTTGGCCTTCAGACTATCTCTTTTTACGTGGGGTAGAGTAAGACAGGACAGTTATTGTCCATCATCAGTCCCATTGGATTAGGACCACCCTATGACCTCACTTAACCTTTATTACCTTCTTTTAGGCCCTGTTTCCTAATACAGTCAAATTGGGGATTAGGGTTTCAACATACTAATTTTGGAGGACATGATTCAGCTCAGAGCATCCTATGGCCATAGGTTTGTGGCTGGTGCTGGAGACTTGTGATGGGAAACCAAAGCAAAGAGCCATGGCTGCCAAATCTTGGGCTGCAGGGCAGTGTGGGAAGAGTCAGAACTGCCCCTCTGCCTTCAGGGGCCATGCTCCCTATCTCTATAATTCCACCGAGCCCCTGAGGTTCCCCATTCTTGGTTTTGAGTAGCTGTTATACTGATGAGATGGGGACAAAAAGGGACACAGCTGAAATATGTTATTGCATCAATAACTCTGAGCTTCACACCAGGGATTTTCCTATCTATCTCACATTGGGCATTTTGCCTTCCTGCCATAGAAACAGATGCAGGGAGGGCAGGTTGTAAGCTGCAGCCCTTAATCATGAGGGCAAAGGGAACTCTCCCAGGACCTTCACTGCTGCCAGGATGACTGTGGCGACCTGCCAGAGAAATCCCAGCAGCCTTTGTGGAGAAGCTTAAGGTGAGGAGACCCACTGGTTCTATGACCCAACCTGCTTCAGCCCAGAAGAGAGTTAGGACAGGGTAAGCAGGGAATCTTCCATTGGGATTCTCTAGATTACTAGTGCTAGTAAAAACAAACCTAAAGTGCCTTCAGTAAGATGGGAATGTCCTGATTCACATATAGTCCACAGGCGGGCTAAGCTTCCAGTATGGTTGGGTCCAGTGCTCAAATATTGTCACAGGGATCTGTCTCCAGGCTTGCTTTGTCTGGGTGTCAGCTTTACCAGGTCACTTTGTGGGTTCATATCCTCACACTACCAACTCCAGAGGAAGACTGAACATGTTTTCTTGGCTTTGACTAGTTTATGTGCCATTCTGGAACGAATCAGTGTAGCCGCATGGATGGGATATGTTGTTATTCTAAGCCAATTAGGACCCCTCCCCCCCGGAACTAGGGTTGGAGTCAATCCCATGGAAACCACATGACTGGAGAATAGTGGAGGGTGGTTTCCCAAAGGAAATTTTGGATACTCTTTCTCAAAGGAAACTTTGGATCTCTTGGAACTTTGGGAAATGGCTGTTGGACAAAAACAACAGATATTTATTACAGAGCATTTCTGACATGGTCCCCAAAACAAATCTGTAGTCACTGTTCCTAGAATGTCCTTGAGAATTGTAATAATGTGTCACTTTCTTTTCTTTTTAAAATATTTTGTTTATTTATTTGTCAGAGAGAGAGAGAGAGAGCGCACAAGCAGGGGGAGGGGCAGGTAGAGGGAGAAGCAGGCTCCCTGCTGAGCAAGGAACCCGATGTGGGACTCGATCCCAGGACCCTGGGATCACGATCTGAGCTGAAGGCAGACGCTTAACCGACTGAGCCACCCAGGTGTCCCTGTGTCACTTTCTATTTATACTCTTATTACAACAATATGTTTATATACTGGAGTATAGAACTGTAGTCCACTGAGATTATCCCCTATTTGTTTCTGAGATTCCCCTATGGTCTTGTCACTTGCGTCCATCCATCCAAAAACAAATACTGATTAAGGGTCTCCTGTGTACCAAGGGATGCTAGATTCTGGGGATGGTTGCAGCGAACAAGAGAGAGATGGTCACTCCCCTCATGGGACTTTGAGTCTAGTGTTCCAGTCTCCTTAGCAAGCTTCTGTGCTAGTGCTTGTCCCATCTTGTCACGTGGCTCAGGCATCTCTGGTCTTTCTCAGGCTATGGCTGTCCCCATTACCACACTGATCTTGGTCTATTCTGTAGTATGCTGTGCCACTTGGAGAGCAGGATCTCCCTTTAGTTCTGTACAGCATGGCAGAGACTGCCTTATGCTCTCATATGTGCAAGATAGAGCTTGTCACAACTGTCATGAATTTTCCATATATTTATTTGTTTATTATCTTTCTCTCTAGACCACTCATAAGGGTAGTGACTATGTCTATCTTATTCATCATTGTTTTCCTTTGCCTAGCACAGTGCCTGGAGTATACTAGGCATTCAAATACTAGGAAGATCTGCTAGACTGTCAGGTTTAATAAGACTACTTCAGGTAGAGGAATAATGAAAGAAAAATACAATACCAGAAGAATGCTGAAACAGTTACTAGGTGTGTGTCTTGGTTGACTCAGATTGCCATAATAAAATACTATAGATTAGGTGGCTTAAACAACAGATTTATTTTCTCACCGTTCTGGAGGCTGGGAAGTCCAAGATTAAGGTGCTGACCAATTGTGTTCCTGGTGAGAGCTCTCTTCCTGATTTACACATAGCTTCCTTCTTGTGTGTACACATGGTGGAGAGAGAGCAAGCAAACATTCTGGTATTTCTTCTTCTTTTTTTTTTTTTTTTTAAGATTTTATTTATTTTTTAGAGAGCGAGCGAGAGAGAAACAGCATGAGAGGGGAGAGGGTCAGAGGGAGAAGCAGGTTCTCCGCTGAGCCGGGAGCCCGATGTGGGACTCGATCCCAGGACCCTGGGATCATGACCTGAGCCGAAGGCAGACGCTTAACCATCAGAGCCACCCAGGCGCCCTCTGGTATTTCTTCTTATAAGTACATTAATCCTGTCCAATAAGCACTCCCCCCTGATATCTTTTAACCTTAATTACCTCCTTATAGGCTCTATTTCCAAATATAGTCACATTGAGGATTATGGCTTCAATATATTAATTTTGGGGGGACACAATTCAGTCCATAGCAGTGTTGCTAACTTCAGAATCTGTAGCTCTATGGTACCTTCAGGGGCCTTTCTATTGTCCATCTTCCTAGTTTTCCTGCATACTTTTGTATGGCAGAGGCCAGTTAACCATACCCTAAAGTGTTCAGAGTATGTCTACTCATAAGAATCTAAGCATACCTCCCCCAAGACCTGGAAAGTGAATGAAATTCCTCTGCTCCCAGTCTAAGGCTTTCTCAGTCCCTATTTTTTTTTTTTTTTTTGTCCAAGTCTCTGTCTCATCCAAGGATTGGGACTATCCACTCCCTTTAGGGGAACCTTATCCTTAGATAGCTCCTGTCTGAAAAAAAGATAAAAGTGTCTCTAAAGACTATTTCAAGCTCAACCCAAAATGAAAATCTTCTCCACCAAACAGATACTTATATTTAAAATTTTTAAAAAATTTTTATTATGTTATGTTAGTCACCATACAATACATCATTAGTTTTTGATGTGGTGATCCACGGTCCATTGTTTTCGTATAACACCCAGTGCTTCATGCAGTACGTGCCCTCCTTAATACCCATCACCGGGCTAACCAATCCCCCCTCCCACCTCCCCTCTAAAACCCTGTTTGTTTCTCAGAGTCCATAGTCTCTCATGGTTCATCTCTCCCTCCAATTCCATCCCCCCTCATTTTTCCCTTCCTTCTCTTAGTGTCCTCCATGCTATTCCTTATGTTCCACAAATAAGTGAAACCATATGATAATTGACTTTCTCTGCTTGACTTATTTCACTTAGCATAATCTCCTCCAGTCCCATCCATGTTGAGGTAAAAGTTGGGTATTCATCCTTTCTGATGGCTGAGTAATATTCCATTGTATATATGGACCGCATCTTCTTTATCCATTCATCTGTTGAAGGGCATCTCGGCTCTTCCCACAGTTTTGCTATTGCGGACATTGCTGCTATGAACATTGGGGTGCCTATGGCCCTTCTTTTCACTACATCTGTGTCTTTGGGGTAAATACCCAGGAGTGCAATTGCTGGGTCATAGGGTAGCTCTATTTTTAAATTTTTGAGGAACCTCCACACTGTTTTCCAAAGTGGCTGTACCAACTTGCATTCCCACCAACAGTGTAAGAGGGTTCCCCTTTCTCCACAATCTCTCCAACATTTGTTGTTTCTTGCCCTGTCCATTTTTGCCATTCTAACTGGTGTAAGGTGGTATCTCAATGTGGTTTTGATTTGGATTTCCCTGATGGCTAATGATGATGAACATTTTTTCATGTGTCTGTTAGCCATTTGTATGTCCTCTTCAGAGAAGTGTCTGTTCATCTCTTCTGCCCACTTTTTGACTTGATTATTTGTTTTTTGGGTGTTGAGTTTGAGAAGTTCTTTATAGATCTTGGATACCAGCCCTTTATCTGTAGTGTCATTTGCAAATATCTTCTCCCATTCTGTGGGTTGCCTCTTTGTTTTGTTGACTGTTTCCTTTGCTGTGCAGAAGCTTTTTATCTTGATGAAGTCCCAAAAGTTCATTTTTGCTTTTGTTTCACTAGCTTTTGTAGATGTATCTTGAAAGAAGTTGCTGTGGCCAATGTCAAAGAGGTTACTGCCTATGTTCTCCTCTAGGACTGTCTCACATTGAGGCCTTTCATCCACTTTGAGTTTATCTTTGTGAATGGTGTTAGAGAATGGTTGAGTTTCATTCTTCTGCATGTGGCTGTCCAATTTTCCCAGCACCACTTATTGAAGAGACTGTCTTTTTTCCATTGCGTGTTTTTTCCTTTGTCAAAGATTATTTGACCATGGAGTTGAGGGTCCATATCTGGGTTCTCTATTCTGTTCCATTGATCTGTATGTGTGTTTTTGTGCCAGTACCATGCTGTCTTGGTGATTACTGCTTTGTAATATAGCTTGAAATCGGGCAACGTGATGCCCCCAGCTTTGTTTTTCTTTTTCAACATCTCCTTGGCGATTCGGGGTCTTTTCTGATTCCATACAAATTTTAGGATTGTTCCAGCACTTTGAAAAATGTCATTGGAATTTTGATCGGGATGGCATTGAAGGTATAGATTGCTCTGGGTAGCATAGACATTTTAACAATGTTTATTCTTCCAATCCATGAGCATGGAATATTTTTCCATCTTTTTGTGTCTTCTTCAATTTCTTTCATAAGTGTTTTGTAGTTCCTAGAGTATAGCTCCTTTACCTCTTTGGTTAGGTTTATTCTGAGGTATCTTATGGTTTTTGGTGCTATTGTAAATGGAATCATTTCTCTAATTTCTCTTTCTACAGTTGCGTTGTTAGTGTATAAGAAAGCAACTGATTTCTGTGCATTGATTTTGTATCCTGCCACATTACTGAATTGCTAGATGAGTTCTAGTAATTTGGGGGTGGAGTCTTTTGGGTTTTCCACATAAAGTATCATGTCGTCTGCGAAAAGAGAGAGTTTGACTTCTTCTTTGCCAATTTGAATACCTTTTATTTCTGTTTGTTGTCTGATTGCTGTTGCTAGGACTTCTAGCACTATGTTAAACAATAGTGGTGAGAGTGGGCACCCTTGACGTGTTCCTGATCTTAAGGGAAAGGCTCTCAGCTTTTCCCCATTGAGGATGATATTCGCTGTGGGTTTTTCATAGATGGATTTTATGAACTTGAGGAATGTTCCCTCTATCCCTATACTCTGGAGAGTTTTAATCAGGAAAGGATGTTGTATTTTGTCAAATGCTTTTTCTGCATCCATTGAGAGGACCATATGGTTCTTCTCCCTCCTCTTATTAATGTGTTCTATCACATTGATTGATTTGCGAATGTTGAACCACCCTTGCATCCCGGGGATAAATCCCACTTGGTCGTGGTGGATGATCCTTTTAATGTATTGTTGGATCCTATTAGCTAGGATTTTGTTGAGGATTTTGGAATCCATATTCATCAGGCATATCGGTCTGAAATTCTCCTTTTTGATGGGGTCTTTGCCTGGTTTGGGGATTAAGGTAATGCTGGCCTCATAGAATGAGTTTGGAAATTTTCCTTCTGTTTCTATTTTTTGAAACAGCTTCAGTAGAATAGGTATTATTTCTTCTTTGAATGTTTGGTAGAATTCCCCAGGGAATCCATCAGGCCCTGGACTCTTGTTTTTTGGGAGGTTTTTGATCACTGCTTCAATTCGTTACTGGTTATTGGCCTATTCAGGTTGTCAATTTCTTCCTGTTTCAGTCTTGGCAGCTTATCAGTTTCCAGGAAGGCCTCCATTTCATCCAGATTGCTCAGTTTATTGGCATATAGTTGTTGATAATAATTTCTAATAATTGTTTCTATTTCCTTGGTGTTAGTCGTGATCTCTCCCCTTTCATTCATAATTTTATTAATTTGGGTCCTTTCTCTTTTCTTTTGGATAAGTCTGGCCAGTGGTTTATCGATCTTATTAATTCTTTCAAAGAACCAACTTCTAGTTTCATTGATCTGATCTACTGTGTTTCTGGTTTCTAATTCATTGATCTCTGCTCTAATTTTAATTCTCTTCTCATGCATGGCTTAGGCATCGTTTGTTGCTTTTTCTCTAGTTCTTTAAGGTGTAGAGTTAGTTGGTGAATTCGGGATTTTTCTATTTTTTTGAGTGAGGCTTGGATGGCTATGTATTTCCCCCTTAGGACTGACTTTGCAGTATCCCATAGGTTTTGGACCGATGTGTTTTCGTTCTCATTGATTTCCCTGAATTGTTTAAGTTCTTCTTTGATTTCCTGGTTGACCCAAACATTCTTGAGCAGAGTGGTCTTTAGCTTCCAAGTGTTTGAATTTCTGCCAAATTTTTTCTTGTGATTGAGTTCCAGTTTTAAAGCATTGTGGTCTGAGAATATGCAGGGAATAATCTCAGTCTTTTGGTATCGGTTGAGACCTGATTTGTGACCCAGTATGTGGTCTATTCTGGAGAAAGTTCCATGTGCGCTCGAGAAGAATGAGTATTCTGTTGTTTTAGGGTGGAATGTTCTGTAAATATCTATGAGGTCCATCTGATCCAATGTATCATTCAAAGCTCTTGTTTCCTTGTTGATTTTCTGCTTAGATGATCTGTCCATTGCTGAGAGTGGAGTATTGAGGTCTCCTACAATTAACGTATTGTTATCAATATGACTCTTTATTCTGGTTAACAGTTGGCTTATGTAGATGGCTGCTCCCATGTTGGGGGCATAGATATTTACAATTGTTAGATCTTCTTGTTGGATAGACCCTTTAAGAATGATATAGTGTCCTTCTGTGTCTCTTATTACAGACTTTAGTTTAAAATCTAATTTGTCTGATATAAGAATTGCTACCCCAGCTTTCTTTTGAGGTCCGCTGGCATGGAAGATGGATCTCCATCCCTTCACTTTCAGTCTGGATGTATCTTTAGGTTCAAAATGAGTCTCTTGTAGACAGCACATGGATAGGTCCTGTCTTTTTATCCAATCTGCAACCCTGTGCCGTTTTATGGGAGCATTTAGGCAATTCACGTTGAGAGTGATTATTGAAAGATATGAATTAATTGTCATCATGTTGCCTGTGAAGACGTTGTTTTTATAGATTGTCCCTGTAAATTTCTGTTGTAGATTACTCTTGGGGTCTTTCTCCTTTTATAGAACCCCCCTTAATATTTCTTGCAGGGCCGGCTTAGTGGTCACATATTCTTTCAGCTTCTGTGGTCATGGAAGCTCTGCATCTCTCCATCCATTCTAAATGAAAGCCTTGCCAGATAAAGTATTCTTGGCTGCATGTTCTTCTCATTTAGTACTCTGAATATGTCTTGCCAGGCCTTTCTGGCTTGCCAGGTCTCTGTGGATAGGTCTGACGTTATTCTGATGTTCCTCCCTCTGTACGTAAGGACTCTTTTCCCCCTAACTGCCCTTAAGATGGTTTCCTTGGTTCTAAGATTTGCAAGTTTTACTATTACAAATACAGATGTATTTACAAATACATGTTCTAGTCCTCTCTCTCTCTCCACTCCCTCCGGGATTCCAATTATTCTGACATTGGAATGCTTCATGGTGTCACTTATTTCTCTGATTCTATTTTCATGGATTCTGAGTTGTTTTTCCCTGGCCTCCTCTTTTCCCTTTTTATCTATTATATTGTCTTCCAGGTCGCTTATTCGTTCTTCTGCCTCAGTTACCTTAGCTGTAGCTGTTAGATTATCTAGATTGGATTGGATCTCATTGATAGCATTTTTTTCAGTCTAACGCTCTCCCACTGAGCTATTTTGGCAGTCTTCATTGATAGCATTTTTAAGTTCTGCCAATTCACCTTTCATTTCTGCCCTTAGAGACTCTATGTTGCCATTAATTGATTTCTCCATTCCAGCCATTGTCTTCACAATTGCTAGCCTGAATTCCCATCTCCGGCATCTTGGTTATATCTGCATCCATTTGTAAATCCTCTGAGTCTTTTCTGTTTTTGGGGCTCCTCCTCCTAGTCATTCTGTTGATGGGTGTTTGAGGGAATGTATAGAGTCCAAATTATTGACCAGAACCCAAGCAAGAGGCACCTGTTTTCTTGGGACCTTAGGGCTGCTGGCCTCTTGTTTTCCCAGCCTGTCTTCTGCGGGAGGGGCCTGCCGCGCTGTTACTCAGGCAACCCTGTTGTGGGTGGGGGAGTTGCCCTGCCCCCCTGTGGTGGGGGATGGGCTCAGCGGGAATCAGTTTTTGGGGCTTTTGTTCTCTGGCGGCTTTCCCTGGCGGCTTTCCGCGTCTCTTCCGCGAATCAGAGCAGAAGAGACCGTTTCCAACCCTCTGCCTCAGAGCAGAGAGCACAGTCTGTTCTTCAGTGAGCTCTCCAGGCCACACTGTCTCCGTTTCTGTCTGTGCTGCTATAAACTGCAGCGTCCTGGGTTGTGCGCCCCTCTGCAGCGCTCCCAGTCCTGCCTCCAGGTCGGGGCATGTCTCTGCCCTTTGTGCTTCTAAAACCGCCAGCCGCTCCCAGTTCGCATGCTCGACCCTGCTGCTCTGGGTTTCTGTCCCAGGGGCTGCCCTAAAGTCCTTTCCCCGCCACTACCGGTCGGCCAGTCTGCGCCCCATCCGCAGCGCGCCACGCTGTCGCTCACTGGTGGTGTAGGATCCCCACGTCCAGGCACCCTCCCACCGCCCTTTATCCTCTAATACCTGCCCGGAATCACGGCTCCCTGCTTCATACCTCGAAACCAACCGCCTGCAATATTCTGTTTGTAGAGATCCAGATCTTCTTGCGTCTCAGGCTGGTTTCCTGGGTGCTCAGAGTGGTCTGGTAGATATCCAGCTCAATTCCGGGGACCAGTTGAAATAGGGTCCCCTACTCCTCCGCCATCTTTCCCCCCCTCTTATATTTTAAATTTGAAAGATTTACATAATTTCACATTATTCTTTAAAAAAAGTTGGTAGGTGTAACCAAGGATGCATTTTGATTTTTTTTTTCCCCCCAAAACAAAGGATCTGCCTACCCCAAAGGGAATTCAATTCCTTGTATCTGGACAGATAGAATTGCTTTCAGCACTTAAATGGCAGCCTCCCTTCCACTACCCCTTCCCTTCAGATTTTACCCATCAAGGCTTGGAAAATCTTAGGAATGGCCAGAACTCACCTTATACTTACACCACCTGAGTCTGGTACCGGATCACATACTGCAATATTTTTAGTCTCTGAGGCTAGACCTCTGTATTTATGAATGATGATGGCTGGAATAAAGGAAAAAACTAAAAGTATCCTAAAACTGCCAGAAATGTTCAGGTAACCCTCCAGGTCGTATAGCTATAATGAAAAAACTGACTCCTGGTTGCTTGGAATAGCCTTGAATATTGGTAAAGTCAACCAAATATAAATACCTCAAGCTGGGTGGTAATTGTTTTCTTTAGTAATGGAAAGTATGTTTCTTGAAGAGAAAGACAAACTTTTTAAAAGTGTTTTTTCTCCTGCCATCCTCATCTATTGATTGGTCTAGGATTTCTATGGAGAATATTTGACATGACTAATAAGTGTTTTAAAGTTCAATGAAGAAACTGCCTGGACCATTAATAGCTTAAAAACAACAAATAAGAGTAAAATATAATTTCCAAATGGTTGAGTCTGGGTATTATCTTTTTGGTAATAATAATAAAGATAACAAGGAACATTTATGTAGTGCTTTAGAGTTTACAGAATGTTTGGTGCGTTACCATTAGGTCTATTTTAGGGATGAGCACTCTGTTGGAGCCTAAGCTAGTAAGTAACTGCAAATCTCATCATTCAGATAACTAGTGGAAATTCATGGTGGAGGTGGGGCATAGTTCTCCCTCTTCCCACCCCCTGTGTTGCTTCTGCTTCCACTTCTGCTAGGTTCCTCCATTTTGTCTGCCCTGCCACTACCTGCCCCCAGCTTTCTGGGGGCTTCTGCTGCCTTTGAGACCAAAGGGATGAGGAAGTCTCTGCCACCAATGAAGCTGACTATGACATGTTACTAGATTGAAAACAAAACTACTAACTCAGATTCTTATACGTACGTATTCATTCTGGCTCACTCTCAGCCCCATTTGGTGGATATTTGCTAGTACACAACCTTTTGATGTCACCAGAGTCTGTATTTTTCCATTACCTAGCTGAGGCCCACTGTTGGCAAATACTGAACTTGGTGAAGTTAGGAATCTAGAATCAGGAAACCCGTTCCTGGAGGAGCCAAGGGAAGTTTTAAGACCTGTGAGTCCTGACTGACCTTGGGGACCTGGTAATGAGATAACGATGACAGATTTTGCTCTGAGGACAGTTTCTTCCAGCACCATCCCCAAGATCACTACCCATGTATGTTGCCTGCAGAGTGGGAGAGACCCAAGCTTTCTAGCCATTGTCTTATCTGCTCAGAGAGCTCTGAGTAGAACTGCTCCTCCCCTTGAGGTTCAGCCAAATGGAACCTTCTTTGTGACCTCTGAATTCCTATTGCTGAGGAAAGAGGAAAACGCTGGGTTGTGGGGAGCTCATCAGGCCTGTACAGAAGACAGGATTTCTGACTATTCTCAGAAGGCAGATTTTTGTTCCTCATCTGCACATTAATAAAAATACTATCCAGTAGTGGTAAGTCAGAGTCTTCTTTATTATATCTTATTTTAATTCCTTTAAGTTATTCCATTAGGATGTTTGCTTTACTGTGTGTTGTCATTTTGGTGTGCTCTGTTTCTTTGGCTGTTCTGAGTTTTGTATGTGTGTTATTTGGATGGGTGTGGTAGTATTTTCATACATGTATTTGCTAACTAGAGGATATGTCTTTCCCCTTTGGAACTGCTGTTATTGAAAGAGTGTTTCTTTATGTGTGGTTCATGGTTAAGCTTTACCCATGTTTGGCTCTATGTGGTTGTTTTCTTTTTAAACATATACCCATGTACATATTATTAAATAAACTTTCTACTCCATGTTCCCCAAGAGAAACCATGCACAGAAAAAGGAATGTAGTAGAAGAGGAAATTCCAGCCCATCTGTGCTCTTGGTTACTTTCTCAGACAAAGGTTAAAATCTTTACCACAGAAAGAAACTCTTGCTTGTGAGGATGGGTAGAGGAACCCATCAGGTGTTTTAAGTTTATTTTCTTGGCTTCCCTCTGGTCATTCTCCCAATCTCTGTCATTTTCTCCAGGGTACCCAGGACCAATGTTGACCTCTCTTGCAGCTAGTTATCTGGGCCTTTGTGTTCTTTGCCTGACTCCTGAAGCATGACATTGAACCTGGAGGATTGTAGTCTCTTAAGATTTGGGAGTTTTGAGGGGCAGAGAAGAAAGTTCTGACCTAGGTTAAAGTTTGATATCAAAGTGCCCAGAATTCTTTTCTTTTTAAGTACTGAATGAATCAATGTCACTGCTCTGTTCAAACTTCTGCCAGCTTCTTTCATTAGTATCTTCTCCTTTTGATAGTGTCATAAAGCTGCTGCATCTAATACCAATGGAGATGACCACTTACAGGACTAGTATGGAGAAACTAGTATGGAGAATTTAACATCCCTTAACATTTGAGCTTCCTCAGCTAGCAGGGTTTGTCCAATTTCTTACTGACCCAATGCCGATAGAGCAGTGCTTATTTGCATGGGAGACTTTATCTTCTTGGTAGAGGGATAGATAATCCATAATATAAGAAAGAACAGGCGAGGAGAGCATTGAACTTGTTGCTGCTGTTATTGCTGCTGCCCTTCTCCTCCTCCTCCTCCCCTTCCTCCCCCTCCTCCCCCTCCTCCCCTCTTCCTCCTCCCCCTTCTCCCCTCCCCCTCCTCCCCCCTCCTCCCCATCCTCCACTCCCCCTCCTCCCCTCCTCCTTCTCCCCCTCTTCCTCCCCCTTCCTTCATCTCCCCCTCCTCTTCCCCTCCCCCTCCTCCTCCCCCACCTTCATCTCCTTCTCCTCCCCCTCCTCCTCCTCTCCCTTCTCCTCCTCTTCCCCCTTCCCCTCCTCCTCCTCTCCTGCCTTCATCTCCCGTCCTCTCCCACTCCCCCTCCTCCTCCCCCTCCTTCCCCTCCCCCTTCCCCCTCCCCCATACTTCTTCTTTTCGTCTTCTATTGCTGTTATTGTTGCCCACTACCTGCTGCTCTGACAGTAACTGCCGCTGCTGCTGCTGTGGCCGGTCCTCCTGCTGCTAGTGCTCCTAGTACTAGTAGTGGCAGGATCTAGTGCTAGTACTTGTGTTGCTGTTGCTAGTTACCATCCACATGGTCAGTTCTGTGCTAGATGCTGTAGGAATTTAAAAAAAAATCACTGTCAAAGACTTCAGGATGTTTCTAATTTATATAAGACTACCCTGAGAAATAATGGCTGGGAAGCAAGCACAATAGTTACCATTTATTTAGCACCAATATGTGCCAGATGCTTTACATAATTAGCTCATTTAATTATCTGAGCATCTTAAGAGACAGGGCTTACTATTAACCCTTCTCGGTAGATCTAGAAACTATGTTCAGGGAGGGCAAGTAATGTGCCCATGATCACACAGCTAGTGAGTGACAGAGCTGGGATTTAAACTTGGGTCTCTCAGGCTCTAAAACTTACTCCATTTTCACTAGGCTGGCCTGTAGTCTTTATTATTTTGGGACGATTTTATAATAGTGTCCGGAAATAGCAGGGCCTGTGTCGTGAGAAAACTGATACACAGAGACTATGAATGACCCTCAGAGCTGGTTACCAGGACTGAGACTCAGGACTCCCAATTCCCAGGCGATGTTCTGCTTCTCTGCGGAGCAACAGTGTTTTACTGATTCTGTATTTATAAAGTAACCGTGCAAATTACCACAGGCCCAGAGACTGAAAATTCAGCCAGGGGGACAAGAGGTCTAGCAATTATGAAGATTGTGTACTTCCTTGTATACTTGCCATGCCATGTACTTTGTGCAGCTGTATTCACTTTGATCAGCAGCATTGTCTTCATAGCACCTTTGCCCCCTGAGCAGCATTGGCATCGTAGAACAGAAATAAACGTCAGGTCTGGTGGCTGAATAGTTGGGAGATGTATGTATTGCTTTGCTCAATGAGAATTTATTGAAAATTTAGTCTGTGCCCACCAGTGTCAGATTGTACCAAGTTTTCTTAGACAAGATGTTTGTAGTTGGTGGCCTCTAAACTGCAAGGAGTTGTTAGAAGCTCTTTAAGGCACAGTTTCTTCTCCATGATCTGTACATGGCTCACATATTGTGGATTATTGGAGTGAGCACTTCCTCTTTTTTCCATTGCTGGCTGAATTCTGGGCTGCTACTGGGGAACCAAAGTGGCGAAGGTAGGATGCCTGAAAAAGGTGTGTTAATGAGGGAGGGTCTGTGTTCCAGATATAAATATAAACATTTTGAGGATTATATGTTATGCCTTGGAGGTTAAGGATATAGCTCTGTAGTGAGTCTACCTACTTAGGTTTGAATCCTGGCTCTGCCACTTAAAGCAGCAAGATCTTAGGCAACTCTGGGTACTTCTGTTCCTTATCTGTAAAATGAGAATGAGTACTTGTCTCCCAGGATGCCTTTTTTTTTTTTTTTTTCTCCCAGGGTTCTTTAAAGATTAAATGAATGAATACATATTCCAACAGTGCCTGTCACATAATTAGCTATTATAAGCATAATTATTATTATACTTTTTTCCTCATTTCTCAAAAAGTAGCTCACATTTGACTAAAATATTTGAATGCCTTACTCTATATACCTTTTCTGTATATGCCTCCTTAGTACTTTAGGCTGAGACTGGATTTTTATTTTTATTTATTTTTCTTTTTTAAAGATTTATTTATTTATTTTAGAGAGAGAGAGAGCACATGCATACAAGTGGGGGATGGACAGAGGGAGAGAAGCTTCAGGCAGATGCCCCACTGAGTCTGGAACCCAGTGCGGGGCTCAACTGGGGCTCAATGTGGGGCTCAATGCAGGGCTCAATCTCACTACCCATGAGACTCGACCTGAGCCGAAACCAAGAGTGGGATATTTAACCGACTGAGCCATCCAGGCGCCTCCTAGGCTGAGAGTGTATTTTTAAAAGGTAGCTTTTAGATACAATGAAAAATGGGAGAAATATAACAATTTATAGATTAATAGAAGAGCCCATTTCTAGGAAGCCAGATAAGAAGGAAATATTTGGAAACTCTGTTAGAGAACTAGCACTTAGAGTATGCCTTTTCCTAGTTTAAATTATGAGTGGCTCCATATCCCTCTTCCTTCCCAGATGGAGACTTCTTTAAGTCACATTCAAGATCCTTTCCTTCTGTTTCCCTGTCCAGCCTTATCTTGCACACTCCCCTCATCTTTTGTAAGTCAAGTGAACAAGGAAAGTGTAAATCACTACAAATATGTCATTCTTAGTAGAAAAACCTCAAAAGTTCCTCTTTTAGCCATAGCAAGTTTGTAGTGATTTTTGATGTACATTTATATACACTTATACTTCACATAGTGCAACAAATTTACTCTCTATTATTCACATGTGAATTATTTAGTTCAATGGTTCTCAATTCTGACTGATCACTAGAATAATTTGGGAGGCTTTGAAAAATACATGTAATAGTTCAGATATTATAGTGGCTTATTTCTTTTCATTTAATAATCCACTGTGGATATTTCTGGTTGAAGAGCAATTCTCTTCCACTGATGATGCAGGGTTGTCTATCCTGGGGGCTTAGGGATTCCATCTCTGTCTTCTTGGTATCATCTGGTTTGCTAGGGCTTTCTTCTCTTCCCCATCAGAGTTTACCTCTTCCAGGAAGTGACAACATGGATGGGCCTTGAAGGTGTTATGCTGAAATAAGTCAGAGAAAGACAAATATTGTATGATCTCACATGTATGTGGAATCTTAAAAAATAAACAAATGAAACTCTTAGATACAGAGGACAGATTGGTGATTGCCAGAGGTGGGGGGAGAGAGGTGGGCAAAGAATTGAAGGGGGTCAAAATGAAACTTGGATAAATGCTTTGCTCAAGGACATACACTTTAGGTGAGTATAGAGCCTACAGAGGAGTTTAGGTTCTAGAGCATACATTCTTTTACAACTTCATACCTTTCTTCTTGCCCCTTTCCTTCTCTCTGCTTCTCCCCTTCTGCTTTCCCTCATTTTCTTTCCCATTTTTTCCCTCCTCCCTCCCTTTTCCCTGCCTTTTTTTCTCTTCCTCTTTCTCCTATCCCTCTTACTCCCCTTTTCCCCGCTTTTTCCTCTTTTCTCTTCCTTCTTTTTCCTTCTCCCTTCCCCTTTATGCATTCCTCCTTTCCCTCTTTCTTAAGGCACTTACAAATGTGGCATTTTACTTCTTAGACTCTCATAATGGTATTAGGTAAGCAGAACAGTTATTCCTCATTTTACAGATGAGGAATCTGAGAGGTTAAGTGACTTGGCCAATTTCCCATGGCTAGTTCATGTTTGGGCTTCAACCTAATTGTCTTCCCACTAGTCTGATTAGTGCCTGTCTCACAGCATGCACCACCTTGCAGGTATCAATGGTTGCTGATGGCAGATGGTGATACCTCTCCTCCAAAACATTCATTAGCTTCCAGCTGAGTGGAGTGAATCCTGAGGTAATTTAGGAGCCAGAGCAGGTTTGTGAGGGAGACCATGGGGCAGGTGGGACTTGGATTCTCCTCAAATTCCACCATCTGAGTAAAATTTACTCATAAAGCTGTCTCCTGCAAAAGAGGACTCCAAATGGATTTCAGAACCCACCAATGCACGGGAGCCCTACCCAGCGATCAGAAGTAGCACCTCAGAGTGGAGCCTCTTTTGGGGGTGGGGGAGTGTTGGTATTTACCTTTTTCAAAATCACCACTTGAAGTCCCATGTAGATAAATGGTGCTGGCTCATTTTTCCTTGGGGCATCATCTTTTTCTTCAGTGTCACTCATCTGGTGTAGCGTATTCGTGGCATTCTACAGCAAGTGACTAACAATTCAAAATGTTAACCACACATTATTATAGTGCTGACTGACCACAGCGGTCACTGTCTACAGTTATACCACACTTCTTGGGTGTTTAAAACATTGAGCCAAGAGCCAACACACCAAGTAAAACAGGCCTTGAAGTATTTTCATTTTATATTAGTTAGGAAAAAGGTTTATTTCTTGGCCAAATTCCATACAAGATCTGGATGTCTTTTTGTTGTTGTTACTGTTTTCCTTTCTCCCTCCAGTTTTACTGAGGTATAACTGACAACATTGTAAGATATGGAAGTGTACAATGTGATGATTTGATGTATGTATACTTTGTGAAATGATTACCACAGTCAAGTTAATTAACACACCTATTACCTACATAAATTACTTTTGTGTGTGTGTGAGAGAATGCTTAAGATCTACATTCTTAGCAGATTTCAAGTGCATAGTACTGAATGAAAATTTTTACTCTTTGACTAAGATCTCCCTCCAAGTCCTGGGCAACCGCCATTCCGCGGTTTCTATGAGTTTGGCTTTTTTTTTTTTTTTTTTTTTTTTAGATTCCACATATAAGGGATACCATACAGTATTTTTCTTTGGCTTTTTCTACTTAGCATAACCTTGCAGGTTCATCCTTGTTATCACAAATGGCAGGATTTCTTTCTCTTTTATGGCTGAATAATAATAATAATAGTAATGATGATAATGATAATAAAATACGCACACACAGATATATATGTATATGTATATCTCCCACATTTCTTTAATCCCTTCATCTGTTAATGGACACTTAGGTTGTTTGCGTATCTTGGCTATTGTGAATATTGCTGCAATGATCATGAGAGTGCAGCTATCTTTGAGAGACTGATTTAATTTCCTTTGGATATATACCCAGTAGTGGGGTTCCTGCACCATATGGTAACTCTATTTTAATTTTTTGAGGAACCTCCATACTGCTTTCTATAATGGTGGTACTGGTTTACATTCCCACCAACAGTATATAAGAGTATAAGGGTTCCTTTTTCTCCACATCCTCACCAACATTTTTTATCTCTCATTTTTTTGATAATAGACATCCTAACAGGTAGGAGGTGATATCTCTTTATGGTTTTTTTGTTTGTTTGTTTCAAAGATTTATTAATTTACTTGTATGTGTGTATGTGTGTGTGTGTGTGTATGAGAGAGAGAGAGAGAGAGAGAGAGAGAAGGCTGGGGGGGGAGGGACAGAGGGCGAGAGAGAGAGAGGTGCTGAACTTGGAGCCTGATGTGGGGCTCAATCCCAAGACCCTGAGATCACCTGAGCTAAAACCAAGAGTCAGATGCTTAACTGACTGTACCACCCAGGTGCCCCTCATTGTGGTTTTGATTTGCATTTCCCTGATTAATGATATTGAATATCTTTTTATATTTTGCTATTTGCTATATGTATATCTTCTTTGGAAAAATGTCTATTCAGGTCCTTTGCCCATTTAAGAATCTGATTATTTATTTTTTTGCTATTGAGTTGTAAGAGTTCCTTATATATTTGGGATATTAACCCTTTATTGGATATATGGTTTGCAAACATTTTCTACTTATTGTTTCCTTTGCTGTGCAGAAACTTTAGTTTGGTGTAGTCCTACTTGTTTATTTTTGCTTTTGTTGCCCATGCTTTGGTGTCATATAAAAAAAAATCATTGACGAGAACAATATCAAGGAAATTTTCCCCTATATTTTCTTCTAAGACTTTTATGGTTTTAGGTCTTATTCTTAAGTCTTTAATCCACTTTGAGTTAATTTTTGTAAATGGTGTAAGATAAGGGCCCAGTTTCATTCTTTTAAATGTTGATATCCAGTTTTCCCAACACCATTTATTGAAGAGGCTATTTTTCCCCATTTTGTATTCTTGGTGACCTTGTTGAAAATTAGTTGACCATATATACATGGGTTTATTTCTCTATTCTGTTCCATTGATCTATGTGTCTATTTTTATGTCTATATCATACTGTTCTGATTACTATATTAAGATAGTTTGAAATCAGGAAGTGTTATGCCTCTTTTTGCTTTGCACTTCTTGCTCAAGATTGCTTTAGCTATTTGTAGTATTTTGTAGTTCCATGCAAATTTTAGTATTGTTTTTTCTATTTCTGTAAATGCATTGGAGTTTTGATAAGGGTTGAATTGTATCTGAAGATTGGGTAGTATCGACATTTTAACAATATTAATTATTCTAATCCATAAACATGGGCTGTCTTTCTATTTATTAGTGTCTTCTCTAATTTCTTTCATCAGTGTTTTGTAGTTTTCAGTGTATAAGCCTCTCACCTCCTTGGTTAAATTTATTCCTAAGTATTTTATTCTTTTGGATGCTATTGTAAATGGGATTGTTTTCTACTTTCTTTTTTGGATACTTTGTTGTTAGTATATAGAAACATAACTGATTTTTGAAGAGCTGGGTATCTTAATCTGTTTGGGCTACTGAACAGAAGTACCATAGACTGGGTAACTTATTAACAGCAGACAATGATTTCTCATAGTTGTGGAGTCTGGGAAGTCCAAGATCAAGGAGCTGGTAGATTCAATGTGTGGTGAGAATCCATTCTTAGGTTCTTCATTCATGAATGCAAAATGGACAAGATTAAGACCTATGAAAAAATTAAATTCTAAAATAAGAAAGCCCCAGAAATACAATGTTTCATATGTTGCTCCCGAATGTTTTCCTTTCCCTACATAAAGCTGCACAATTGTGCTTCTGCCCACACATTAAAGCCGTTTGGTTTCATGTCAAAGGTTTGTGTTTGGAGTTAAATCTAAGTGAAGCAGCAAACCATACTAACTCTGTAAGTCAGGCAAGATAAAATCTTAAATGCAGAAGGATGTCAGGGAAATCTCTGAACTGGTTGGGCCAGTTTCTTTGGACAAAATCACCCCAAGGTCTCCAAATCTAGGTGTTCATTTGGGATCTAATTTGCCTTCCCTGGGCTTTTTAAAAGACTTGTTATTCACTTATTTTGAGAGGGGAGGAGCAGAGAGAAAGGGAGAGAGAATCTCAAGTAGACTCCACGCTGAGCATAGAGCCCGACACAGGGCTTGATCTCACGACCGTGAGATCACGACCTGGGCCAAAATGAAGAGTCGACTGCCCAACCAACTGAGCCACCCAGGCTCCCCCTTTTCCTGGACTTTTTGAGGCTTTTTGGCCTTTACCGATGGGAATTTTCCCTGGGAAAGGACAGAGGAATGGGGCTCAGGCTGACTGGGTTGTGAGATCACTGTCATAAATCGGGGAATGTCCAGGAGATAAGATAATGCTTTGCATCTTCCTTGTGGTGCGATCTTGCCAGTTCAGGCCCTGATCCTACCACTTTTAGGGGTCTCATTGCTAAGGTTCAACACTTTAGAACCCAACCTTTTCTTTCCCTTCCAAGGAAGCTGCGTGCCAATGGTGCCAACTTGCACCTTCCACAGTGTCTCTAGTGGCTCTCCAGACCAGTTAGGTCTCTCTGTGATTGTGACTGAAATCCCAAAGTTACTGGCTGAAGCAGAAAAGTGGACCTTTTGGCTCTTACAATCTACAGAGCCAGAGTAGGGCTGATTTCTGGCTCAAGCGGTCTCACCAACTCAGCTCAGCTCTGCTCTTTGTCTTGTTGGCTTTATCCTTAGACAGCTCTTCATTCATGAATGCAAAATGGGCAAGCAGCTTCAAATTTGACATCCTTTCACTTTCAGACCAGGAGCCAACAGTGATTTTTATTAATACGTCTCATTGCATCTCATTGGCTTCAGTGGGGTCCCATACTCATCTCTAACTAATGTCTGTAGGTCAGGGGAATGTAACAAACTGGTTGGCTAAAGACTGAGTCACATGCTCCATTCCTTTAATTGGATTCCCACCTAGTATGTGGAAGAGGTGATGTCTGGAAATAATAAATCCAGACTTCAGGTAACAACAATAATAACTGAGCTTCTTTTTTTTTTTTTTTTTTTTTTTTAAGATTTTATTTATTTATTTATTTGAGACAGAGAGAATGAGAGAGAGAGAGAGCACATGAGAGGGGGGAGGGTCAGAGGGAGAAGCAGGCTCCCTGCCAAGCAGGGAGCCCGATGCAGGACTCGATCCAGGGACTCTAGGATCATGACAGGAGCCGAAGGCAGTCGCTTAACCAACTGAGCCACCCAGGCGCCCAATAACTGAGCTTCTATATCTCATTATTATGTCTGCAAGTTCTCTTCTGATCACCAATGATTAATTATCTTTAGATAAGAATTTTTGCTTTGCCTGGTTATCTAAAGAAAGTAGAAGCTATGCTGAGCCTCTAACAATAAGAGCCACAAATGTCCACTCTAGTTTGGTGTCCAAATATTTTTGGCCTCCGGATATCTCAGAAAGTATATAAAATATAGTGATTGAGGCAGCATCCACGGGCAGCATGGGTGTATGGTCATATAAGCATGTGGTTGGAGTGTTTGAATACTTGTATGTTTTGTGAGCGAAGGTCAGTTTTGAAGTAGAATTGGGCATTTTTGGTAGAGGATTAGCCAAACACTTTATCTTTGTGAGAGAATTTGACCCTTTGGTTAGCTCTGTAGCTCTGTTCCCCTGGAAACCTGAAAATGATAAAATGTCAATAATATTTCTAGGCAACATTGCTTAGGGTAAAAATGGCCCTTGGTTAGTAAAAATGACTACCTGAGGTAGGAGAATTTCCCTGGTCTGGCCCTGACTGTGCTCTCTAAGAGGGGCTGTTTGTCCATTCTGCATATGACCCTAACCCTGGGGGATCTCTAAGAGGTCCCCTCCCCACCATCCATTGTATTCTCCAACTACCTCTGAAGTGAGTGATGAGGGGTAAGCCCTTGTTGGTCTGGATTGAGATAACTATAAATCCTGAGAGGAAGCCAACATTTGGGGCTCTTCTGAGCACAGTGACTCTTATAATTGGGCATACCTTTTGGGGGAACCCTGAAAATTACATCTGTGAAATTGTTCCAAAGATACGGGCTCCTGTGAGGAATAATGCTTTTAAGGCTGGTTGCTCTTGAACTTGCTTGTGTTCTACTCATTGTTCTTGAGCTGTCACCTCGGGGCCAGATACAGTAGCTCCTGGATACTGTGTGGATTGCCACAAGATTCTGACAGAAGAGTAGTGCCTGATGCTGCCCTGATGGCAAACTCTCTGAGCTGACCAGTTGGCTGTGATAGTCTTGTGTGTGTGGATGTTCACTGGGGCTTAAGAAGACCCACAGGTGGTATTGCAGACACATACGTAAAATGCAGCCTGAAACGAGGCTCAGATTCCAGATATCATGATATGGCAGAGATTGGATGACTGTTTATTATGCCTGTTTCCTTTTCTTCCTGGGCACAAAGCTAGATTCCATTTCCCAGTCTCTCTTGCAGCATGTGTGGTCATTTGAGTTCTAACCAATGGAATGTGGATGGAAGTGAAGAAGCATACTTCCAGATCTGGCCCATAATAACCTTCCCTATGCCATCTCTATCTGCCCAATGAATGCCCAGGTCTCTAAGGCTCAAGAGGAAGGTGAAACCTCAAGACAGAGACCCTGAATCACCACATAGAAGGTCACCTGTCATCGGGCACATCCATTTAGACTACAAAAGGAACATACCATTATTATATTTAGCCAGGGTAATTCAGAGGCTCACCTGTGAAATCAACTAGTATTTCCCCAATTAACAGTTGCTAACTAACAACTAACAGTCCTCAGATCCAGAAATTTTAACATGATACACTAAGGGATGCAGGCTTGCCACATTTCCAGGAATAGCTTTAGGGTTTTTTTTTTTTTTTAATTTAATTTTTTATTTTTTTTAAAAGATTTTATTTATTTATTTGAGACAGAATGAGAGAGAGAGAGAGCACATGAGAGGGGGGAGGGTCAGAGGGAGAAGCAGACTCCCTGCCGAGTAGGGAGCCCGATGCGGGACTCAATCCAGGGACTCCAGGATCATGACCTGAGCCGAAGGCAGTCGCTTAACCAACTGAGCCACCCAGGCGCCCAGCTTTAGGGTTTTTTAAACCCCTAAAATACAAACACAAGATGTATGTTTACATCATGAGCTGATGATTTGGAAATAAGATTCATTTACTACTCCTGAAATGGTAAGAATTTGGGACACAACTCCTAATTTTAAGTAGGGGAAAATGGCCAGGAGGAAACATTTGTATAAATGTTGCTCTGTCTACAATACCACCACCAATTTCTGCCTTGCCAGTTCAGAATGGCAGAGAAAGACTACAAATAGAGACTACAAATAGACTGTTGTACTGGAGATGAGAGAAGTTTCACTTTTTCCTCTTCTAGCCTCCAGACTAAATCAGGGGTTAAGGGGGGGTTCTAGCCCATTATGGATGGACAGCCAGTGGAACTTTAGTCCATGGAAAAAGAATTCTATGGCTAAATAAGTTAGGGAAATAGTACATAGAATATTTTCCCCATGAGAGGATCTCAATGCATATCAGCATATTAAAGGCTCTGAGAAGCTCTGTAATTAGGAAACCTGTTTTTAACATTGTAAGTTTATAATCAATAACAATACATGTTATAATTTTAATATATTTTATGAAGTTATTTAATTTCTATTTTATTAAATTGTTACAATTATAAAAAATTTATTTTAAGTAGGCTCCCTGACCAACATGGGGCTTGAATTCAGGGCCCTGAGATCAAGAGTTGCGTGCTTTACCGACTGAGCCAACCAGGAGCCCCTAAATTGTTATATATTTATTTATAAATAGATAATTTGTGTGTAGTAAACTACCCCCAAATTTCTTTACTATAGTAAAAGTTTATTTCTCACTCATTACAGTTCCATGTGGGTCAGTGGGTGGTTGGGAGAGCATGGTTCTAGCACATTGTCATTTAGGGACCTGGACCCCATCCACTGTGTGGGGCTTCAGAATTTTCCACTAGATACTTTGCATCCAGCTAGCAGGGACGGAAGTATGGCGAAGGCACACATGCTCTTAACTCTTTGGAGGTGTTTCTTTTCACTTCTACTCACATTCCATTGGTAAGAACCAATCCCAAGGTCCACCTACAGGTAAGGGCACTGGGAATGTACCTAGGAGGAAGA
The DNA here is from genome assembly GCF_011800145.1 of Mirounga leonina. Classification (NCBI taxonomy): domain Eukaryota; kingdom Metazoa; phylum Chordata; class Mammalia; order Carnivora; family Phocidae; genus Mirounga; species Mirounga leonina. Next base: position 185,500 of record NW_023270829.1, on the reverse strand, counting down.
GGAAAAACATGGATGTTGGTGAGCAATCCCAGTAGCTGTCACAAGTTGTTCTGCTGAATCCCAAATATTTATTTTCTCCCTTTTGCCCTACAGCAAACATGTATTCACATCCCAAGGAAGCTACCTAAAGTCCCACATAGTCACTATGTCAGTTGAAAATCCAGGATTTTTCAGTGATGCAGAGTCGTCTCTGTCAGAGGCAAAACGGGAGACATATGGTGGTCCCTAACCCACAGCAGTTCTGAAATCCTTCTAGTCATTCAGGTCTGAAGCTCCCTGACTCATTTCACTCTTCTGGCCTTGATTCTGTTCTCTGGGAGAAACTCATTTGTTCTTTGTTGCCTGTGGCCCTGGCTCTGTCCACTGAGAGTATCCCTTGTCCATTACCTTTCCTGATCTCATCTGAAGTGAGTGGTGAGGAGTAAGCCCTCCTTGGTGGCTGTGTAGACTTTGCAAGCCATTTCCTAACCATCTGAGTCCACAGTGCAGAATCTGGCTGGATGTACAGTTGAGCCTCCATTGATTGGGGTGAGTGGGCTATTAATGACAATAGTAACAAGGTTTGACATTTCTATGGTGCTTCTGGTTTCCAAATGCTTTTATATACATTATTGCATGCAATCCTCAAAACAACCCGTGACGTGGGGATATGTAACAGTGAAAAATAAAACACTGGGAAGTCTAAAGTGAACGATTATAGGTCCATTCAGAAGGCAAGAAAACACTTTATGATTTGCTTCTGCTTTATGGGTCCCCCCCGCCTTTTTTTTCAAACCTGATCTGGGCCATTTTGTGGGCTAATGATTCAGCCTGCTCAGGTTGTTAAAAGTCTGGTATGGCCTCAGATTTGATGAGCCATCCATCTCTTCCCAGCAAACAAATGAGTTGCTTTTGGTAAAGGAGACTGACAAGATTCTTCTCATTCTGAGAAACTGTATTCAAGTCTGAAATACCTGATTCCACCCTGCTCTCTCCTCTTTACAGAATCATGGGATTTCAGCTCTGGAAAGGCCAGTAATATTGTTCTAGACCCATGACTCATTCCATCTTTCTCAGAGGCTGAGGAGTTCTTCAGAGGTGCCTTCCTGGGTCAGTTCAGAGCAGATGAAGTAAGGGGTTGGGGTTGAGAAGGGTTCATCAGTTTTGGCTCTGGGCTTCTTTTTTTTTTTTTTTTTATTTGATAGAGAGAGAAATAGCGAGAGCAGGAACACAAGCAGGGGGGATGGGAGAGGGAGAAGCAGGCTTCTTGCTGAGCAGGGAGCCTGGTGTGGGACTCGATCCCAGGACCCTGGGATCATGACCTGAGCCAAAGGCAGACACTTAACGACTGAGCCACCCAGGCGCCCGTGGCTCTGGGCTTCTTATCACCCCTCAATCAGGGCAACCTGGCTTTGGACTATATCATTAGAATAAGGGGTTCAACCACTAGCAAAACTTGCAAACCATGGTTATTAGTTAAATAATAACCATGAATGGTTATTATTTATTAATAACCTCTCCATATGAAAAACTTGAGGTCCAGAGAGGTTAATTGACTAGCCTGAATGCACACAGATGCTTACTGGAGGAACTGGCATTAACACTGTGTTTCCTGGAGTGGTTGCCTGTTACTTCTCTTGGTGTAGCATGTGGTCTAAGATAAAGGGTGGGTGTCAGTGACTGAGATCATGGGTAACTTGGGCAGGCAGCTTCAACCTCTTGCACTTGGTCTCCCAAGTCCTCATTAGGTGAAACAAGAACAATCCTAGCTTCCTTTCCAGGGTAGGGTTGCTCTGTGAATGGCTGATGGTGCACCCTGCTAGGATCTTGGCACCTCTCAGGCAATTTCTTCAGCCCTTATTTACCAGGGCACTGCCTGAATTCCTTCTGCCATTCTATCTCCTCGTCCCGCATGCAGTTAGCTAACAGTGCCATTTAAAATCTCAAGTTGGCGAGGACAACATAATTGTCCTGTTAGATTTTGGGCTTTTAGAATGTTGTTCTTCCCCAGAATTTGAAGATAGAGTGGGTGGAGTTCAGCTTGATTCTATCTCAATCCATGGTCTAAGAGTATTAAATATGCAAGAAATGGCTGCTCTGTCCATCTCCCCGCCCCCCACCATCTCCATTCTTACCACATAATATTTGTTTCTGCACAGGACTAGAAAAGAGTGATTGCTTTAAATTCACTTTTCTTTTATCCATTGGGGAAATACCTCACTGTGTCTTGTTTAAATGTAGCTTTTCACACAGTTGCAGCTTTTGTGGGGGGAGGGGTGTGAGTAATTTCCTCCTGTGTGTCTTATTGCCCTGAAGGGAGGAAAACAGAGCCCCTGTGTTCGGAATGTCAGTGACTTCAGAAGTTCTAGCAGGTTGGTTACTTGTTCCAGCCACCAGGTTTGGTCCCCCCAAAGATTTGCATTTTGGCTGTGAGTAGGAAAGGTTCTCTGCAGACCAAGGGATGGGCCCCTGGAAATTGAGAGTGGTGTGGTGTGCGCCCTAGATCCTCCTTGCATGCCCCCGTCCATGCTCAAGTGAGAGCTAGTGCTCTGCTGCACAAGAAAGGTCCTGTGGGTCGGTGTCCATCAGGGGAAATGATCACGGCAGACTTTATTGGTGGGAGTTTGCCCATGTTTTCAGAATTAAAGCTTATTTACTTTAGAGTTAGAGTCACTTTCTTAGCTGTTTATATTCCATTTTTAATTCTTTTCCTGCCCACTGCTTTGTTCTTTCGGTTTTTGACAAGTGAACAAAAATTCTTTTTATTAACTTTTAAAAAGCTATCATAATGCTGTCCAGAGAGGAAGAAGTGATCAAATTGCCCAACAGAAAAACATTGTGCATTTGTTTTTATTTGCTCAGTACTAAATCTCTATCTCTCCCCCCCCCAACCTTATTCTCTCCTAAATGTGTAACAACAAAGTAGGAAGTAATTTTTATTTTTCCACATGTGCCTTCAGGGAAATCCCTTTTAAATCTATGGATTTTAGTCCAATGAGGGATCCTCTTCCTTTGGTCTACATTTTGCATATCGTCTGTTTCTTACAGGGCTTCCGTATTGTCTCAGGCGCCACTGGAAATGCAGCAAGGATTCCTAGCACATCCCAGTTGCCATAGCAACAGCAGTCTTTCCCATAATGAGCTGCATCATCTGAACTGATGTCACAGCATCATGCAGCAGGTCAAACAAGGCATCTCCTAGTATTGCATCCTACAGATGTGCTGTAAACATCAAAAGGAGACGGTGGGAGCAGGAGATGGTGAGTGTTGAATGTCTGGGCCTTAATTGCATGGCTGTTTTGTTGGTTAGTCGGTGTCTGCTAAGGCAGAGATGGGGGGGATGTTGTCTGCTTAAAATGGACTAGAGAAAAGGCTGTTTTACCTAAATCTGTTTTTCAGGCTGCTGGGTTAAGACAAAGGCCTGTTAAGAGTCATAGAGGAATCATAATACATAGAATTATTCTTGCTCCATCTCTGCCTGTTATTTTTGGTGTTCTCATAGAATTTTTCATAAACATAAGATAATTTCTATTGCAAAATCCCAAGTAGGCTCTCAAATGAGTTCACGGTATTTCAGCATTGTAAAGATAGAGATTTCTTTTTTTATGGGACAGAGCTAATTGGTCCCCTATTTGCTCTTGTGATTTTTGAAATATTTAGTGATTTACAGTATGAAATTTAGTATTTACCTCATTTAGGTTTCAGTTTCTTCATGGCAAGGAACAAATGCTGAATAAGCATTTGACATAACCCTGATGTGAAAGGGGATCTCTTGCATGTTTAACACAGAATTTATTAAAAGCACGAAGACCCAAACCAAATGAAATTACTTGAGCCTTTTGATTTATATGGTAGTCCTTCAACCCATGTCCTTCATAGTTAGTTGAAAGCCTGCCACGATATTTTCCCATCTCTAGCTAGTCTCTAAAATAGCCGGAGTTGTTTGCAGGTGGACTTGTAACAAGTCTGCTCTCTGCGGCAGTTGCAGTGAAGGGTAACGCTGAGGAGAGCCCCTGGAAGTGCCCGTGGTGCTGCTCTTAACTTTAGCCAGAATCCGGTAAGATGAATAAATAACAGGGTTCTCAGTGACTGTGGGGAATACAGATCTCTGGGCTTAGTCATAGCCTCAACTCAATTCTGAAACTCCAGATAAACATGTATCATGTTCATTTCAACTCTTAGCTATTTCTTAGGCATCTCCGTTGTGTGTGTGTGTGTGTGTGTGTATTTTTCCCCCTAAAAACTGTGGCCTGACAATGTCAGATAAGGAGCAGTGTGTTGCCTTTTGTTTTGGGAAATGAAATGGATTTTCCTGGTGCAGCTGATTGCTACTAAGAGAGAGAAAGGAGGAGGCACATGTCAGTTCAGTTGATCAATATGTCCACTTGGAATCAGGGAGTGGTCTTTTGGCTCAGTGCTGCTGAGTTGATAGTTTTTATTTGAGAAGTCTTATAGGAAAGAATGGCAACCCCCAAGTTCCTCTTCTTTTAGGCTGTTTATTGAGCCTAAAAGAGATGTATCCTAGAAGCAGGGAGAGCAATACCTTTAGCCAGCTTGGAGTGATTCTTTTTTTTTTTTTTTTTTTTGATCATATTGGTCCCATTAGGCACTAGCTGGAATGAGAGACCTTAGATTTTAATTAGTTTGTTTATACACATCACATACATACTACTCTCTGTCCTTTAAGCTTATGTGACTGACATGCAGCTATTTGGGATGGGAGAGGTCAGCTCAGCCTGTTTTATTGCAAGCACTTAGGAGCATGAATTGTTCATTGCCTGCTTTTTTGTTGTATAATGTGAACAGAAAGCTTTGCTGGGACTGCTGGGTGTGAACGCAGCTAAGTCAGAAGCTCTAAGGTGACAGGGAGGAGTCCTAGATGGAGATGGGGGAGGGGACAGTGTTCTAGTTGCTGGATTATGAGTCTGGAGAAAATCACTCAGTGCCCATTAGAATTCTTTTAAAGTATTACTTCCAAGGAAAAGCAATGAAGAAAGACTTGTTTGGTAACATGAATTGTTAGGAGCAAAAATAACCAAAGGCAGCATTTTAATGAGTTTTCTATTTGCTTAATTTTTGTTTCTTTTGTCTAACAGTGTGTTTAGCTGCTTCATCATGGGTGATTTGTACAATTACTGGAAGTCGCAGAAGCCAGATTCCTTAAGGGCAGTGTTAGAAAAAGTGGAGTCATGCTTTGAGGGTGGGGAAGGCTCTGGTGGGTGTGGGCTGACGCAGTTATCTGGTGGACTATCCTCTCTGTTCCAAGGAAACTGTGACTCCCCCCTACCCCCCTGCAACTATTCAAAATGCGGTTACAGTTCTCCAACTTTATGCTTTTGTGCTCTTTTTGCTCCAGGAGAACAAAGCCCTAGTAATGGGAGCTGTCATCCTAATGCTCGGTTTCTTTGCAGAGGGCCACAGCCCGTGCTGCTCTCTGATTAGCTGTGTGTCTTAATTACTGGCTAAGGCTAGTTCACTTGCCTTAGTTTTAATATATCCCCAAGGGGGTGGGAGGGGGGGGGGGTGTGTGTGTATGGGGGAAGGGAGAGATTGCTCTATGGCTGCATTTAGTGGTGTTTCACTGAAACTTTCTAGAATTTAGAGAATTTTGTTTCTCAGTGATGAGTGAAAGATCATCAAGACCATATTTACTATGTGGCCAAGTTTCCACCATGGAAACCTCGCAAGAAGTTAACCTCCTCCATGCTTTTGGTTATGGCTTTTTTTTTTTTTTTCTGAATTACAGAGTTGCAAAGGAGTTAATTATTTGTGGGAGTGATAAAAATAGTAATCAAAATAACAGTCACAGCTATCATTTATTTAGTTCTTATTATGTATCAGGCACTGGACCTAACATCGTGTATATATCTTACTTAGCCCTTATAATGACACTATGAGATAGAGAATGATAATTTCACTTTACAAGATTAAGTGATACTCATGTTTCGCAGAAACCAAGTCTCTGCCAGGTTAACAAATTTCGCTAAGGTCATATAGTTAATAAGTGATTGGGTCAGGATTCCAAACCAATGTGATTTGACTGTGATGCCCACATGCTTACTCACACATGTCTTAGTTTTACGACATCTTAACTGTATATACCATACAGATCGGTCATCTTTACTCTATCACACTCACCCCACCCTTCTCATTCTAATTGGAAAATCAGATTTCACATTTTCTCATGTGGAATGAAATCCCATTTATGACACCAACTACAATTTTACTGCAGGGAAGAGCTTGAATTTTGATGAGGTCCTTGTCTGATCCTAGAGATTTAAGTAATGCGGAATTGATGCTCAGAACTTTTGCCACTGCCCTTGCTCGACACATCTTTCTAGCAGAATCTGCATATGGGAAATGCTACATGAATGAGTGTGAACATGATGGAATTGTACTAAAAGCAGGTTTTACCTAGGTCAGTAATGAATCAAGTTTGTTGTACCTGTCTTATCAGCTACATATATAGTACTCTGCTAACTTTAAGACATTTGCATTCCCTGGTAATACCAGGTGAGGAATAGAAGAGAAGAGTTCTCTCACAGCCAGAAGGCGTACTCCAAATCCATCTCTTGGGTCAAGAAGATCAAAAGAGAGTTGTTTTGCTGAGTATCTCAGTGGCTGAATCCAAATGCTGCCTATCTCTGACAAAGTACCAGAATGCCGGGATTGTGCAACATCCTGGAAGCCTTGTGTTTGAGGACAGCTGATACAGTCATCTCTGCATCATCTTGCCCATCCCCAGCTCTCCATGCCCAGCATCATTAGTGGGCTCTGAGGGCTGTTCTTTGTTTGACTATGGGGCTAATGCATACACTGACAGCACATTGATATTGATTCTGGTATGGTGAATACTTAGAAATATCATTCCACGGAGCTCATTAGCCTTTTCTAGGTTCGGGGAAGAAGTTAACCTTTGTCCCAGCTTGCTCCAAGGAGGCCCAAGCTTGTGTCTGCGTGAGCTAGAGAAATGAGAGGCTGATATGAAAGCAGTAGAGTTACTGGGTACAGTGACTACATGAGTTAGATTATTAATTAGGGAATAAAAAAGGCAGTGGAAGTTAGGGAAGTTGGTAGACCTGCTACGTGTGTCTGATTTCCTCCTATTTCCATTTCTAGAATCAGTGAGTTATAATTTGTTTTGATCCTATGGATTCAGTTCAATTCAACAAGTATTACTGAGTATCTACTCTGTGCCGGGCAATGTCAGGGAACATAGCAGTAAACAAGACAGATGCAAATCTCTTCCCCCATTACATTCTAGAGGGGGAGACAAAGATAAACAATAAATTTATAGTGGGGGGTGCCTGGGTGGCTCAGTCGTTTAGCGTCTGCCTTCAGCTCAGGTCATGATCCCAGGGTCCTGGGATGGAGCCCCACATCTGGCTCCTTGCTCCGCAGGAAGCCTGCTTCTCCCTCTCCCACTCCCCCTGCTTGTGTTCCCTCTCTCGCTGTGTCTCTCTCTGTCAAAAAAAAAAAAAAAAATTTATAGTGGAATAATTTATTCTCTCTGGTACTATAGTACTACTATTTCTATTTAGTTCTGTTCCACTTGCTAATAGATAAACCCATTATTTCTACACATATGTATAGCTGCATATGCGTATATGGTCTACATGTAGAGGTAAAATCACTGCGTCAAATGATAACTTTTTTTTTTTTCCCTGTTTGGGTTTGGATTAGAATAGTGCTGGGTATAGACAAAACATATATCGCAATTAGCCTTTTGTTGGTATAAGCTGTTTTGGGAAGTATAATTGTAATCAACCAAAAAATACATGTCTTTCTCAATTGACATGAACCTGACATATGGAAATATGAAATGTATATGACAGATCAGTTAAGGAGAGATTTTTTTCATTTTTATAAAAGATATTTCTCACTTTTTTAAAAAAAAGTTTTGTTTATTTAGAGAGAGAGTGCAAGCAGGGGGCGGGGCAAAGGGAGAGGAAGAGAGAGAATCTCAAGCGGGGAGCCCGATGCAAGGCTCAAGCTCACGACCCTGAGATCATGACCTGAGCTAAAATCATGAGTGGAACGCTTAACCAACTGAGCCACCCAGGCGCCCCTAAAAGATATTTCTCACTTTTAAGCACTGTCCAGAGAGCCCTCGAAATTGAATGTTTTAGGCTGTGTGCAGGTGGAGGTATGTGCACATGGACACAAGCACCAGTCACCTCCTGCCATGAGCAGCCTGTCCATGCCTCCTAGAATGCCTTACACACAGCACTTTAAATGGGGAGCATTTCTTTAAACAATTATACTATCTCATGGATTTAAAACTATGATTGTGATTTCATAAAACTTCCTGAAAATTTTCAGGTACATATCCATACATATATAAGGTGTGTCTGATTTGTGGCCATCACTTGGAGATTGACTACTATTCTTTGATGGCAATTGCAGATACTAACTCTGTAAGTGGGCCATGAGTGGGAAGGATTTTCAGGGGAATATCACTTTTCTTACAGGACTTTGGTCATTGCAATAGACTTTTAGGTATTTTGGATACGTAAGGAAAAAGATTTTTTCTCCGAAAGCATATACCTATCAGTAGGTGGATCCCCCAGCTGGTTTTAAGACTTGGTGAGGACAAAGGAGAGACTTTGTTTCCCTCGTAAGCCATCAGCAATGTTTTTGTCTGTTTTTCAGCAAGAGGTCATGCTTCAGACTCTTCCAGCCACCTTGAAGCTGGGTGCTTTGAGTCACAAAAACAAATGGGGAGAGAATGTGGAATCTTTAGAACAGGGTCTTAAGCCAGATAATTCATGGGCAGAACGTGGCTTGCAGCTTCTTTTATATACTTCCAGGTCAGGCTTCCTGGCCTTGCAACCTGTGCTTACATAGGGCCTGTGCTAAGAAGGGTCCACACTGGATTTAATGTTCTGCTGTCATCATCTTGAAATTCTTTTCTTTTTTTTTCTTCTTTTTTGGGGGGAGGGGCATCTTGAAATCCTTTTTTTAAAAAATCTTTTTAAATCTTTTTTTTAAGATTTATTATTTGAGAGAGAGAGGGGGTGAGAGAGTGCACACATGCATGCAAGTGGGAAGGGGCAGAGGGAGAGAGAGAATCTCAAGCGGACTCCCTGCTGAGTGCAGCCTGATACAGGGCTCAATCCCACAACCCTGAGATCATGACCTGAGCTGAAATCAAGAGTCGGAGGCTCAACCAACTGAGCCACCCAGACAGCCCCCCTCATCTTGAAATTCTTTTTTTTTTTTTTTTTTAAAGATTTTATTTATTTATTTGACAGAGAGAGACAGCGAGAGAGGGAACACAAGCAGGGGGAGTGGGGGAGGGAGAAGCAGGCTTCCCGCTGAGCAAGGAGCCCGATGCGGGGCTCGATCCCAGGACCCCGGGATCATGACCTGAACCGAAGGCAGTTGCTTAACGACTGAGCAACCCAGGCGCCCCCATCTTGAAATTCTTAATAATTTTTTTAAAGATTTATTTATCTATTAGAGAGAGAGAGAATCCTCAAGCAGACTCCCCTATGAGCATGACTCCTGACGAGGGGCTCGATCCCAGAATCCAAAGATCATATCCTGAGCCAAAATCAAGAGTTGGCGTTTAACCAACTGAGCCACCCAGGTGCCCCCTTAATAATTTTTGAGCAAGGGGTTCTGTGTTTACAGTTTACACTGGACCCTGCAAATTATGTAGCCAGTCCTGTGTGGCCATTTTGATATAAAAAAGTTGACATACAAATTTGAATTCCAAGCTTCTCTTTAAGAATTAGGTGATGTGGCTCACTTGGCAAGAGTTGACATAGCAGTATTCTCCAGTTCATCAGGGTCTGCCCACCAGTCCCATCCATTTACCCCCAGCTGCTACTGCCTGAGCCCTGCAGATACTTGAGTTTGAGACCTCTGCTCTGGAATAATTCAAACAGAAATTGTAGAGCTTAAAATAACTAAAGTACCATTGTCAAAACAACCCAGAGCAAAGACCCCATACATCGTAACTTAGAGGCATCCATGGTAAATTCAGTGCCATGCACAGTAATTCAGTGGCGTTTCTTTTATAGGCAGTGGGGGACATATTACATTATACCTGAAGATATTTGGTAAGTTAGGCTTGTTTGTCATTACCATTGCTTTCAAGGGAGAAATCACATCTGCAAAGCAAGCTAATTAACCATGCTGTGGTTCATTGTTTGTATTTATTCTCCCGCCCTTTGTTTACTCCTTGATTACTTTTATCACTTCTTTGTTTAACTCTCATTTGAATTATACAACATTTTTATGCTGGCTTTTTTTTTTTTTTTTAACATTATCCTTTTTTAATATTCTCTCTCCAGGAGACTGGGGGCCTATAATTTGAGGTTATACTACTGCAAGAAGAGCTCACATTTTTTTTTTAATTAAAAAGGGAATTACAGTCAATATTTATAATGAACCCTTCCCTAACAAGGCAGTTCTAGCCATGCTAATGGTTGTAAGTCTAGATCCACCATTACTTCGTAATAATGAGATGCTGGTGACAGACTCTTGAACCTTATATTATGTGAAGCCTTCTGACCCTTCATGTTATGGTGCGAAGTGGCTGTATTAATCTACAGATGTGCAGAGAATTGTTAGAGAATTAATACGAATGAAGGATGGCACTTGCTGCACAGGAAAAAGATAACTTTCTTTTTTTTTTTTTTTGGCTGGAGGAAAGTAAACTAGAACCTGACAGATACATAAGGGGCTCTTGCCTTTGCTTAGAGGACTGGGGGTGTTGGAGTCTTCTCTAAGGATCAAGCCCCAAGGACTCATGGCCTTACCACTTACCCTGTAACAATCCTAATGCCTACCGTGGCCACCATCGTACAAGCCGTAAAACCAGCTGCGTTAGATAATTTCGCTCTGCAGCTATCAACAAACGCGTCAGACATCTACCCTGTATAAGATCATGTGCTGAAGGAACAAACACTTTACAAATTAGGACAACCAAAGGCACGCACGTGTCTGTTACTTGGAGAGCTTGTTATAGATTTAACATCCTGTTGTCAGTGCTCTGCTTGCAGACAGTCCTGACTAGTTCTTCCCTTGCGTGGGAGGTACCCTGAGATGGAGCTCCAGGCATGTCCGAGGCTGCCCTCATTTTTTGTTCTTTTCATTCAATTCCTTGATTTAATTTTTTTTTCCTTTTTCTTTTTAAGACTTTATTTATTTATTTATTTGAGAGAGAGAGAGCAGGTGCGCAGTGTGTGCACGCAAGTTGGGGGAGGGGCAGAGGGAGAGGGAGAAGCAGACTCCCCGCTGAGCAGGGAGCCCGATGCGGGACTTGATCCCAGGACCCTGGGACCATGACCTGAGCCGAAGGCAGACGCTTAACCGACTGAGCCACTCAGGTACCAGTGAGATGTATACTTCTTTTTTTTTTTTTTTTTTTTAAGATTTTATTTATTTATTTGACAGAGCGAGACAGGGAGAGAGGGAACACAAGCAGGGGGAGCGGGAGAGGGAGAAGCAGGCTTCCCGCTGAGCAGGGAGCCCGATGCGGGGCTCGATCCCAGGACCCTGAGATCATGACCTGAGCCGAAGGCAGACGTTTAACTGACTGAGCCACCCAGGTGCCCTTAAATGTTTTTTCTTAAATAACTCCTTACTTTAGCCCACTCAAAATCATTGTTTTGTACCTCTCTCAGCTCTTTCAATTCTTTTTTTTTTTCTTTACTTTTTCATTTTAATTCAGCTCTTTCAATTCTTAGTGCTCATAGTTCGTTTCTATCCCACCAGTCTCTCTCTTACCACTGTCACCTTCTGGGATAGCTCTGGACCCACCATAATCCTCTCTACCAGCAGCCCCCCAGGTTCCTAGCTCCCCTGCCACAGTGTATTCCCGTTACATTAGCATAAAAATAGCCCTTCTGGGCGCCTGGGTGGCTCAGTTGGTTAGGCGACTGCCTTCGGCTCAGGTCATGATCCTGGAGTCCCGGGATCGAGTCCCGCATCGGGCTCCCTGCTCGGCAGGGGGTCTGCTTCTCCCTCTGACCCTCCCCCCCTCTCATGTGCTCTCTCTCTCAAATAAATAAATAAAATATTAAAAAAAAAAAAAATAGCCCTTCTAACACCAAGTGACACTGCAGCTCCCCTTGTGAGGTAATCTGCTTACATTTAGCTTTAGTAGTTAATTCATATATTGCACTCCATTTAACCTGTTTTTTGTTTTTTTGTGTGTGTGTGAAGTAAAAGGGAATGACTCTTTAAAATGTATGTTAGCCACCCTTGTAGGCAGTCTGTGTGGCATCAACTGGAAATAGCCGAAATAGCAGGCCCTTGTGTCGTAGAAGACTATATGCAAAAATGAAAACAGGTGTGCGGATGTAGTTTTAAAAAAATTTGTTCGTCAGTGTTATTCTTACATTGCATTTTCAATTGAAAATAAAGGAAAATAAGGAGGGAGGGGCTGGTGAGAAAGAAGGCGGACACCACAGCAAGTTCCCACAGCAATGCATCTTTCCTCGGCCTCGACCGGGAGGGGCACATAGCTTCTCGGACACTCTAGGGGAAGACCTGTCTCAGCGGAGCGGCTGCTTGAAGAGAAAGGACAGATCTGAGAATACAGGCAACAAATAAAAACAACCTCTAAAACTGGCTCAGAGAAGTAATGATTGCTTCGAGAACTAACAAAGAATTAGACTGGTGAATTGAGATATATGGTTTTCACTAACTTAGTAATAAATAATTGATAACATGGCTTGTAAACATTTGAATTTTGGCTAATTAACCTGAAAAGGAAATAGGCTAAGAGGCAGAGGACCAAGAAAAAGGTAACATAACCAGCTTAGGAAGAGACATGTTTCACCATGTTATTTGTTATTTAGAGGGTTTTTCCTTTTGTTCTTTGCTCTGGTTAATATTATTAGGCTTATTGTGAATAAGCCCACATTTTATTTTCATTTTTTTTTTTATTCTTTAAGAATATGACAAAAATCATGATCTTTGTTGCTGTTTTTCTCTGGTTCTTACATGTTAGATTTAACACTATCCTTGTGTAAACACCACATAGGATTAAAAAACCTAAACAAGTAGTAAAATGAGTCCTGTCAACCAGCTTGAGGAGAAAACAAAATGTCCCTTTTCAAAGATAGTCTAGAACTTCAGATGGTGATGGAAATGTCATATTACCAAACCTAAAGTGATTTTTTACAATAATTTGCACCAAATGAGGGTTTCCATTTTGGGTTTTGGAATCCTAAAATCCGAAAATTTACACATATGTATATAGACTGATACTCTCTGTGCAGGAGATTAGTGGTAGGGGAGGTGGACAGAGGCAATTGGTCCCATGGAAGCAATAGCCAGATCTCCCTTCTTGAATCATGCTATCTGCTGATACCCTAAACCTAATCACTAAATAAGAACAGAGCCCAGGAGGGTGGATTTTGGAGCTAGGTGTATTTACCTTTGAATTTTAGCTCTAACATAAAATTATTAGACCTATGATCTTGAGTTTTCTAGAGTGTCATTTTACCCATATATAAAATGGGGAGAATATCCATTTTATAGGATGAAATGAAGTACTTTTATGTGATGTTATTGGCACAAAGTATTTGATAAATGAAAGTTATTATTATTTCACTTCTCAGGAGTAGTGGGATAAGATTAATATTCTCCCAAGAAATATAATTTCTCAACTCCAATCCTGAAACCAAGGAAATAATTTTCAGAGCTTGCATAAATGGAAAGGAAAACCCTTTAATATACTTTAAATGCTTATACTGTGCTATGCACATATATTATTTCACTTAATTTCCTTTCCCTGCTTAATTTTTCCCCATAGCACTTATCATCCTCTGCAAACATTTTTCTCGTTATCTCCCCTTAGTATAAAGCAAGTTACACAAGAGCAGAGATTTTTGTCTGTTTTGTTCATTGATGTTTCCTTAGCTCCTAGAATAGTGCTTGGCATATGGTAGGTGCTCAATAAATATTTGTTTCAAGAATGCATGAATCTGGGGTGCCTGGGTGGCTCAGTCAGTTAAGTGGCTGCCTTTGGCTGCGGTCATGATCCCAGGGTGCTGGGATCAAGCCCCATGTTGGTCTCCTTGCTCAGTGGAGAGTCTGCTTCTCCCTCTGTCCCTCCCCCTGTTTGTGTTTTCTCTTTCTTTCAATCTCTCTCATAAATAAATAAAATAAAATAAAAAAAGAATGAATGAGTCTACATAACCCTATGAGGGAGGCAATATGATTGTATTGGATAGGTAGTAAATTAATTATCTTTTGCAGTGATGCTTTGCAAGGTTCTAAACCTCCTTGAGTGATTCTTTTTTTTTTTTAAAGATTTTATTTATTTATTTGACAGAGAGAGTCAGCGAGAGAGGGAACACAAGCAGGGGGAGTGGGAGAGGGAGAAGCAGGCTTCCCGCTGAGCAGGGAGCCCGATGCGGGGCTTGATCCCAGGACCCTGGGATCATGACCTGAGCCGAAGGCAGACGCCTAATGACTGAGCCACCCAGGCGCCCCTCCTTGAGTGATTCTTACTATTCTATATCTGCATGCCAAGAAGCCCTTGTGGCTGATGGTTAGGCTATTATGCACCATCCAATTATTCTAAATTTTCCATTGAAAGCACAGATATTGCCTAGGCCATTCTTATGGGCTCCTCCACTTTACAGGTTTCTACAAGGGACCTAGGCTTTCATAGGTCATTTGAAAGATGCATTGATTCTTCTATTGGTGGTTGTTTTTTTCTATCTCTCTTTAGTGAACTCAAGTCTCCTTCAGAAAGTTATTTATTCTTCTTTAAACCATGAATTCTTAGCTATAAATCTCAGATTGATGGATTGGTGGATACTGAAAGAATCTCCGGGGAAAAGACCAGATAGGGGGAATGATAAGCTATAGCAGTCAATCCTTCTCTTTTGCTATTTAAAATGCTCTAATGAGGGTGCCTGGGTGGCTCAGTCATTGGGCGTCTGCCTTCAGCTCAGGTCATGATCCCAGGGTCCTGGGATCGAGCCCTGCATCGGGCTCCCTGCTCTGCGGGGGGCCTGCTTCTCCTTCTCCCACTCCCCCTGCTTGTGTTCCCTCTCTCACTGTGTCTCTCTCTGTCAAATGAATAAAAAATAAAAAATCTTAAAAAAAAAATAAAATGCTCTAATGAGAAGTAAAGCAAAGCACAGGCACATAGCAATACAGTTGTTTGGCCAGAACATACAGCCTCATAAATGGAATAATTAAGATAGCTGATTTCTGCCATTTATGTTGAATTAGAATCAAACTGTCTTTTAGCAGTGGATATCTATAGCTGAATTTTGTACTAAAGACATAGTCTAAATGTCATGTTTTTGAACTGAGTATTTCTCAGAGAGCAGGTGTGAGATTTTTTTTTTCTTGAAATTCAAACCATTTTGACAGCATCCTATTTTTAGAAAGCCTTTCTCTGTAAAATGGCAAAACAATATCCAAAAGTAATTAGAAAAACATCCTGGGAGAAGGCTGTGTTCTGGTTGTACCATGATAATAATAGGCAGAATAAGAAAATGTAATGCTGTTAAAATTTAAAACTCATAGTGTTTTTATTTTATGGTTATGAAGCATATTGAATATGTTTACTTTAGCAACCTCATCAAGCTACAGGATAAAAATTATGCCTCATGAAAATTTTTTTCATCTGCAATACATGCCACGGCCAGTTGAAATACAACAAGGTTATTATTGTGTTCAAATAGAATCTTATTCTGACCTATTTTTAAGAGCCCTGGACTGGAAATAAGGAACCTGAGTTTTAGTATCTGCTGACATAATCTTCCTAAATATTAGTTTCCTCTACAATAAAACAAAAGGATTAAATTTAAATGATTTTTTGTTTCCTTTTAGCTCTAATATTTTATGCCTCACTGACAGGGTTCTCCATACCTTTCAATTGTTCAGTCGTGTCATTTTTCCAAAACAGTGTTCCATAGAATATTTTAAATTTGCTTAGTGCCCTCATGTAGGTGAAAACATATTTTAATTTTATACACTATTTAAATTTCACACTTGTATATTTCATTAGCTTGTGTTTCACAGTAGTCTTGGTGGTTAATCTGTGGTCAATGCATACGTTTTCACTTACATAAGCAAATTATTGTCTTTTACAACCCACTTCTTAACAATTTCCTTATCTTGCAAATAATGTATTTTATATTTGTTCTTTCTCTTGTTTGCCATAACATGTATTTTCTGTTACTGAGATGAGTGAAATGTTTGGTTCTCCTCTACCCCTCCTACTGGATGTGGAATCTTTTTAGAAAGTCACACTGCTGTACCAGACATTCATAAAAAATACCAGTGTTTGTGCTTTTATAAGGTCAAATCATATGGCATT
Organism: Mirounga leonina; assembly: GCF_011800145.1. Classification (NCBI taxonomy): domain Eukaryota; kingdom Metazoa; phylum Chordata; class Mammalia; order Carnivora; family Phocidae; genus Mirounga; species Mirounga leonina. Next base: position 169,218 of record NW_023270829.1, on the reverse strand, counting down.
TCCATTTTTGTAAGTCAAAAATGGCCAAACATTGGCAGTTTCATGTGGTTCAACCCACTAACTTGTTAATTATCATAGCAGTGTAAGTCTTTACTATTTTTATAATTCAGTAACCGAAGTTAGTTCTTAAATGAGTAAGTGAAATAGTGCAAAGAATACACAGAGGTTTTGGTGAAAGACTGATCAGGGATTGAATTCTGCTTTTCTGCCACTAGAATGTTCCTTGGGCAAGTTGCTCAACCTCGCTGAGTTTCAATTTCTTCCTTTGTAAAATGGAATTGCTGACACCTGCCTCACAAGCTTGCTGAGAATGTCCATGATTCTCAGAATGATGCCTGTTACATGCTTCCCACTCAGTCATTGGTGATGATACTGTTACAGTGTAACCATCATAGTACTCCTTCAATCATAAGTATCTAAATGTTCAGCTATTAAAACAAACAAGTGGACCTAAACAGACTAAGTGAGAAATGGTTACGAGAAGGGGCAAATTTCTGGAATCTTATCCTCTAGGACAGTGTAGGCTTTTGACAAGGTTACTAAGGGACATTTTGAGGGAGAACAGGAAAGCTGTCTTTCATGTCATCCTCAGATAACTATCTCTGGAGTAATAATTCCATAATTTATCTGGCATCTGCAAATTTACTTCAACTGTTCTCCTTTTTATGTTTTGTTTTTTGAGAGGAAACTGCTTTTATGAAAACTATGGACTACTACGTTGTACATAAATAGAGCAAATAGATTTTAAATTTTACTCTGTAAAATTGAGCTAAAAAAATGTCATAGAGATTAAATGTTCACAAGTGCTCTATATGTTTAATGCCTACTACATAAATAAGTTGAATATTTTACTTAGTCTAAAATGACTCCCATGAGACCTGAGTCTAGACCTAGACTGGAAGGGACAAATCTTGAGCTCTCCTCCTTTTCTCTGGATGCTCCTGTGCTTGTTGATCCTGTAGCTATGTACTGATGACTCATGAATTCAGATTTTTAGGCTTTGGTTATTTTTTTCCTGAGATTCAGACTTCTATTTCTCCTGCCTCCTGTACGTCTTCTCCTGAATCTTCCACGAGTACTTTCACTCTGCATACCTACAATGATCTCATCCTTTTCCCCATTCCAAACTTGTTCCTCTTTCTGAACTCTCTGTCTGGAATAAAGCCTTGCCTCAATCTGTCCCTCAGGGTAGAGATGGGGCATCATCCTCAGCTTCCTGTTCCATCTCTCCGCTCCCAGACCCAAGTCCTGTAGGGTTTTTAATTCTTTGGGATTTGGTGAAAATGGGCTTAGAGGAAACCCCAAATAATTGTTTTATTTTGTGATAGGTTTAGGTCATGCTCCCTGACCACCTGGCTTCCCCCCCCCCCTTTTTTTTTAAGGATTTTATTTATTTTTTGACAGAGAGACAGCGAGAGAGGGAACACAAGCAGGGGGAGTGGGAGAGGGAGAAGCAGGCTTCCTGCTGAGGAGGGAGCCCGATGCGGGGCCCGATCCCAGGACCCTGAGATCATGACCTGAGCGGAAGGCAGATGCTTAACGACTGAGCCACCCAGGCGCCCTAGCTTTCCCTTTTCTAAACCAAAGACCTGATATTATTAGACATTCTGTCATGGAAGCCCCTTCCATCCCCATGATCTTTCTAACTGTGCTCTGAACTTTCTGAGCTCTGTTGAAACCTATGTCCAGGGCAACCTCAGGTATCCCTTATGGCTAGTGTACTGTGGTGAAGAGGGGAGAAAATGCACAGTGTAAGCACTGGATAGGGACTCTAACAAACAGAGGTGTTATTCTAGATGGAAAGAGTTTGCTATTTTTTTTTCACTTTGAAAGTTTATCTGATCAGAGACCTCCAAAAGTTGATATAAAGTTACTACATCCTGACTCAAGAGGATTACATACTGCTGACTTCAGCATCAGAATTTCTTTTTTGCAGGCATGATTCTCATTTGTCTTCTGAATTAATTCCAATGGACAGGAGCCAGTTTTAACTCTGTGACCTACAACACTGGCATTGTTTACAGGAATGTTCACAGGAGAACAAAGCAGCAACCTTTTTTTTTTTTCCCCCCTGTTGGTGAACTGGGCTTGGGGTCCGTTAGAACTTCTGAGTTCGGATCCCAGTTACACACTAGCTCTGTGCTGAGGGAAAGTTTCCTAGCCTTTCGGGGGTCTGCTTTTTTCATAGTACTTGCCTTGTCAAGGATTGTGTAGTTTAGACATGTGTACAGAGCACCTAGCACAGGGCCTAGGATGCAGGAAATTCTGAGGAGTGGTAAGTAGAGGCTACAGCTATTCTTAATGGAAAGGGAGGAGGACTAACTGACGAGCAGCCTCACTGCCAGGCCTTGTTACGGGAGAATTTATGTTCCTGTCCCAGACCTGTGGGATTTCAGTGGTCAAATACGTCTGCTACCAGAATCTTGTCCAACAACCCTGTTTCTCCCCTAAATTGGACAGGAACAGTCACATTACATGACCAATATTTATATATCAAATTTTATTTTCCTTATGCTTCCTTTAATTTGTGGAGAATGTTCTATAGAAAAATGTATTGGGGCCCCATGAATAATAAAATTTACCATTAAAACTCTTAATCTCATTAAGGAAAATTCCACATTTTAAAGTGTGCATTTACTTCTCTCATACAGATTCAGTTCACACAGTCTGTTACACACTCATTGTTAAAATACTCTATACAGTTAACTTCACATTTTCCCCACAGATGTTAAATATGCAAGCAGACACAAGGCTTATGCATCCTCTGTCAGGGAATGAAATTGCCTAGAGGGGTTCTCTCGGTAGAGGTAAAGCTTTGTCTTGGAAATGATTATGTGATTTGGCAACGAAAGGTTAATATTCCTTACCCTGTCAGCTGTGGTATAGCCTGGAGCCTCTCCACTTGAATTGCCTCCATCACTGAGTTCCAGATAAGTCTGCGTATGTCCACGGAATGTCTGCCCTGTGTCTGTGATGAGTTGATAGTTTGCCATATCAGTGAGCAGAGTATATTGGCACCAAAGTCAGAAGAGATTTCTGAAGAGAATTCATCCCAGGAGAGGAGGAGTCAGCTACAACAAGCCTTAATCACCAGAGGGTGGAGTGATTCTGAGCCCAGTTTGATGTGGGTCATGAGGTATCCTTTCTCGGTCACTCCCTGGACAGGGCTGAGTCCTGTAAAGACTGAGGAGGAGCAAGTGGGCTGGACATAAATGCTATTTCACTAGAGAATGCGCACCTCATTTGAGCATAAGACCACTGCTTCAGCAGCCTTCAGCAAAATACATAGTGCAAGAGGCAGAAAGGTGTGTTCCTCTCTTTCCATGGATGCTCTAACTGGAGGTTTCTAAATTCTTTTGATCAACATCTATATCTATTAAAAAATATCTAAGCCCTCTCATATTAATATAGCATATATTTTATGAAACATACACAAAAGTGAAAATTAAAAAGGATGAAACAAAAATTGAACAGAAAACCTAATATTTTCTTCACACTCCTAAAGGTTTGCCTTGTGTCTTCCATGGAGTGAGCCCCTATCTTGCAGACCACTGTTCCAGAGCATCAGTGGGAAAGGCCTGTTGGCGTAGCTCTTCCTGGCAAAGGCGCCCACGCTGTAATGAGTGTGCACACATGTGAGACCCGTGCTAAAACTTCATGCAGTTCTACGTATATTGAGTAAAAGCTTTACTGCATCGTTTAGTAAGTATCATGCAATCAGAAATTCTTTTAAACCAATGGTTATGGACAAGGACACATTAGGGATTGAGCCTCGGACAGCATTAAAGGGGTGTACCTGAGGATTCTTGTCCTTTCTCTTTGCAAGTGTTTCTGCAGTATTTTAGCTAATTTGCATGCCTTGAATACCCTTAATTTCACTAAGGAAAATCGACTTCTAACTTTCAACTTGCTAGATGGTAAAACTGGTTATTAAGGTAATACTGAGGCTATCCCCTTTCTGATATAATGCTAGCTGGCACATACCCCTGGACTGTATATTCCAGATACCACTTCAGCTGACTACACGTAGAAATGAAGCTTAAATTGTCATAAAATTATACTGAAGTGTATTAAAGTACATGACAGATCTTGTAACATTGGGTTACCATTTTACACTGAAGCTTATGATCTTTGATTTGCTCCAAAGTATCTTAGCTGGTGAGGGGTGGATCAAACCCTGAACTCAGGTGTAAATGACTTTCAATCCCATGTTCCCTTTGTAATATCAGTGCACTGGCTACATGTACTTCTGGTGCTGGCCTCCTGGGATTGAACCCTTTGCCCCTCGGCCACTTTTTAATAAAGTCTAAAATTTAGTTAATAGTAATATACCAATAGTAGAAAATAAGGAATCCACCTCTTCTGCTGACCTGGTCCCTCCTATAACTCTTTCTGAGGAGAGGAAAGACAATCCCTACCAGAATTATGAGCTTTTGCTTACATTCCCAAAAGGTGGCTTTGGTTGCTTTGACCCTTACGACTCTTTGCCTCAAGGAAATTGGAATATGTTTTCCAGGGCCTGGAGGACATTTGTGTGAAGGCTCCTGGCCTCTGAGGGCCATGACCCAAAGGCAAGGGCTGGTCTGGACAGCAAGGTGGAGATGAAGGGCTAGAGGATACGCCTGGGTGGGACCATGCCAACAGCAGAAGTGAGGAGTTCAGGGGCACCTGGGTGGCTCAGTTGTTAAGCGTCCGCCTTTGGCTCAGGTCATGATCCCGGGGTCCTGGGATCGAGCCCTGCATCGGGCTCCCTGCTCCACGGGAAGCCTGCTTCTCCCTCTTCTGCTCCCCCTGCTTGTGTTCCCTCTCTTGCTGTGTCTCTCTCTGTCAAATAAATAAATAAAACCTTTAAAAATAGTGAGGAGTTCAAGGTGGTCCAGACCAGAAATAGGCTAGACAGGCACTAGGGGATTTTAGATGGTGCAGTCTGTGGTAGGGGTCAACTAGCCTTGGCCAGAAGAACGTAGGCCTGGGACAGAGAAAGAATAACCCCAAATGAAAAAACAGTTATCCAAAACCAAATAGAAACCCAGACTGTTTAGTAAGAAGAATGTGGATACTGAAAAACTTCTGTTTTGCCAGATTGGGGAATTTCTGCTTCCTTTTATCTGCTAGCATTGCTACTGCAGTACTTTTCCCCTGGACCTTACGAAGCTTCTGATACGTCCTAAACCAGAGTGAGTTTTCCACAGTGTTCCCCACCCAGCAACTCAGTAGGGCCCAGGTAATTCCAGAAAGGTACCAATGGCTCCGGGTCTTTTGCTATTCCTGTGTACTCTATGTCCTGAGCCTACTCACTGACCCCAGGGTCCTCCTCACAGAACCTCCCAGGACATTTCTCTGATTCTCACACCCAGAGGATTCCTGGTGGCCACTCTGACTGGCCAGAGTACTTGAGGTAGAGGTCCCCTTGAAGGCACCCCCTTTGAACCCTTGCTATTGGTTATCTGATTCATAAAAGGGACTCTCTCATACCTATTACTCAATAAGAACAATGTCATTGGTATTTGACAGAACAGGAATTGTTTGAAGGGGCTTTTACAGATCTATTGGGACAATAGCCATTTCCATACTGATGACATTGCAGTATCTCAAAACAAGAGCTATTTTGGGCAGGACTTCAAAACTGTACTCTCTAGATCCAAAGTGAGTTTTACTTGTATATGGGACTTGTATATGTATATGTATTTGACTTGTATATGATTGTTTTTTAAATGCCCTCGAAAGGTTTCATTTAACTTAAAAACTTAAAAATCAAGGGTTATCTTTTTCCACAGAAGTCCTTTGATTTTATGGCTCTGTGTAGATTCTAGGAAAGGAAGAAAAATGTTTTATGGCCAGAAAATGCCAAATCCTGGGCCAGGGCCTTATATAGTCCTGAGCCTCAGAAATATAGAAAGACCTATGGGCCTATTAGGGCTTTATATAATGACTTAAAGGGATACAATTTTGGTTTAGGAGTTAGAATTTCCAAATTTATTAAAAATGTGCATCATCATCATCACTGTCATCATTATTATAACAATAGTAATGGTTTTTATTCCATTTTTGAGTGCTTTCTCTGTGTCAGCCTCCATGTTAAGAAGTGCTTCACATATAGTAACTTATTTAATCTTCAGTAAATTTATTAAAAGGGAATGGAGGACATACTCAGTGCCCAGATCTTGGTTTCTAAACACGCTTCCTCAACAGAAGGAATCAGAGCTCTTTGGAGACATGGCTAATGCTAAGGTTAGGGCAGAGAAAAATTTAAGATGAGTGTGAACATCGTGCGGTGTGAGAAAGTAAGGAAGTGCCCCAAAAGCAAAAGGGTGGGGTATGTCAAAGGAGCCAAGCCAAAAGAACTCCTAAAGGCCAGATTTAGAATACTGAGCAATAAAGTAAATAATGTAGTATTGAGTTATAATCCAACATATAAAATAAATATACATGAGTGCATATTAATATAAATAAATAATTTAATAAATTAATAAACAGTGAAGAAGAGACACATTTTCCTTACAGAAGAATTCCAAATAATGTGTGTAAGTACTCCTATGTCTAGGAGTAAGAGCTTAACCCACTCCTCCACCCCACTTAGGGTGGGCTAGGCTTAGTGACTCACTTCCAAGGAACAGAGTATGGAAAGAGAACAATAGTAATTTACAGGGGAGGGGTGCCTGGGTGGCTCAGTCGTTAAGCATCTGCCTTAGGCTCAGGTCATGATCCCAGGGTCCTGGGATTGAGCCCCGCATCAGGCTCCCTGTGCAGCGGAAGCCTGCTTCTCCCTCTCCCACTCCCCCTGCTTGTGTTCCCTCTCTCGCCGTGTCTCTCTCTGTCAAATAAATAAAATCTTTTTTTTTAAAAAAGTAATTTACAGGGGAGAAACCTGGCAAATACCACATGATGGTATTTGTGATGAAGGTTACCATCATTTAGTGATATTGTGCCAGTGTCACCCATCCCTTATATGATGTGATGATAAGAGCTCTTCATCTCCAGGGTACTCTTTCCCAAAACCCATAAGATCATTCTAATTTTGGTAGGAATATGAGAGAAACATCAGATAAGCCCAGATTGGGGGTCTACAGAGTAGCCAGCCTCTCTTCCTCAGGACTGTCAAGGTCCTAAGGAAAAGCCTAAGAAACTGTTACAGAGCAGAGGAGACCAAGGAGATATGTCAACTAAATGCAATGTGGCACCCTAGATTGGGTCCTGGAACAAAAGAGGACATTAATGGAAAAACTGGCAAAATCCAAATAAAGTGTGGATTTTAATTAATAGTTGTGTGCCAAGATCAACTTTATAGGTTTATTTTTTTTTAATATTTATTTATTTATTTGAGAGAGAGAGCAAACAAGCAGGGGGAGGGGCAGAAGGAGAGGAAGAGAGAGAATCTCAAGCAGACTCCCCACTGAGCAGGGTTCCATGTGGGATTCGATTCCACAACCCATGAGATCATGACCTGAGTCAAACCCAAGAGTGGGACGCTCAACCAACTGAGCTACGCAGGTGCCCCATCAGTTTTATAGTTTTACACATGTACTTTTATAATATGAGACATTAACAGTGGAGGAAGCGAGGGTATTACGGGACACTCTGCACTATCTTTGCAGCTTTTCTGTGAATCTAAAATTATTTCATATTTCAAAATAAAAAGTTTATTGAAATAGATAAATGAATAAGTAAATAAAATAGTTGAAAAAAATTTAAAAAGTAATACAGACTTATTTTTAAAAAATCAGAGTATTGTATTGTAGACAATGAAAAGCAAAAATTCCTTTCTTCTCTAAGTAGGAACTCCAAACCCACCCCATTCCAATCCGAGAAGTGAATATAGTTTAATAATTTGGCATAACTTTTCCCTGATATTTTCTATGATCTATACATACATACTTTAAAATGTGTAACTGGAATCTTGCTTTTCATACTATCCTGTGACTTATTTCTTCTCTACTAAATACTAAATCATGGACTTGGTTTCAAGACAGAATGTAATGATTTTCCAGGTGCTTTTTTAAATGTTCGTAAGAGTATTGCTTCCATAGGGGCATTAACTATCAAGTCTACCTTATTTTATTTTTATGTATTTATTTTTAAATATTTTATTTATTTATTAGAGAGAGAAGGAGAATGCACAAGCGGGAGGAGGGGCAGAGGGAGAGGGAGAAGCAGGCTTCCCCACTTGAGCAGGGAGCCCGATGCGGGGCTCGATCCCAGGACCCTGAGATCATGACCTGAACCGAAGGCAGATGCTTAACTGACCGAGCCACACAGGTGCCCCTCTTATCTTTAAGCCTTTTAGATGTATCCTATAGATAAGTCTTAGGCATTTCTAAATTTTTGTCATATTACCCAAGATTATTACCTGCTCTGCTCTAAAAAATAGTATTTGGTAATCATGGATTTTTAAGAAACAAAGATCAAGAAAATAAAGCTGTTCATCATTAAAAAAAAAATAGAAGTAAGAAAGCTGTTGCTCGTTGACCACATTTAGGTCATAACTTTGTAGGTGGATTAGTATCCATAACTGAAGCTGTTAGTGTATGTGTATGTATCTGTGTGTGTGTGTATGTATATATGAATACATATGTAAATTTAAAAGCATTATTTTACTGCTAGCTCAGGTAGGGTAAAATGGTAACCTGATTATCTGAGCTCAGAGCCAGAGAAATTACTAATTTGAATAAGGTTTTCTTTATTTTCACCCCTCTTGTAACACGATCCGAGTTGGGACTTCAGTATGGTTCTGTCGTAAGCATCATGCTGCAGTGCCTCCTGCCCACGCTGGATAGCCCTGCTGTAGAAGCTGAAGAGAGTTACACATCCGTGGGCACTGTTTCCTGTGCAACCCTGGGGGACTGTGTGCATGTTTGAGTGTGTAGGAGGGTCTTCAGCACGCTCCTCAGGCCTTTTCTCCTATCCTATTTCTCTCCCATTTTCAGCCCATGTTTTAATGGTCCTTCACTCGTCAGACTCACCGTGCCATTCCTAACCTCCTGTTTCTCCACCAATGGCTGGCATATCCTGCAGAGAAAAGTGAAGCTAAATGTTAGGAATTATTCCCATGTCCTACCTCCCTGACACAAATCTACAAGCTGATATACTCCCCCTTAACCTACTTTCTCTGGGTTTTATAGGAAGAGGCATAATACTATTAAAAGCATGGGTTTAAAAAAAAAAAAAAAAGCATGGGTTTTGGAATCAGGAAGAAATGTACCTGTTTCCTGTTCTGCCACTGTAGCTTGTGTGACCTTGAACAATGTACTTAAAACCTAATTTTCAATTCCCCAGTCTGTTGAATGGGCATGATTATAGTACCTACCTGGTAGTATTAGAAGATAATGCAGGGTCTGTCAGCTTAGCGTGGTATCTGGCACAGTAAGTGCCTGACATGCTGAGTGACCATAGTTACTTCTTTTTGTTCCAGATAAATCCACCCTCTGGGGTCTCACTCAGCTAGTAAACTTCTCCTATTGCTTTGGCTTTGTCTTCTGTCTATAAATTGCTCACGTCTCCTCTGGGTTAAAAGTAAATAAGAACCCCAAAACCCTCCCTTGATTCTACCTTTATTTCCTACTAATGTTCCATGTCTCTTTTCTCACAGTCAAGCTCTTTAACAGGGTACGGTATCCTGCTTCACTTCACATTAGCTCTTAGACTAAAGCAATCTGGATTCCATGCCTCTTACACCAAAACTGTTCTTGCTCAGGTTGCCAGAGAAACACCCCCCCCCCCCGTCCCGACAAAGCAGACATCTGCTTTTTGCTTACCTCTCATCCTTTCCCCTTCTCGGGAGCTGCCCTTCCTCTGTGGATCTTGATGTAAATGTCAGTTCAGGTGCCCTGCTCTGGAGTTCAGCCCCAGGAGTGGACACAGGACCCCCAGTCAGGCCAAGCAAACAAGCAAGTCAGGGGAGTGGCAGATGGTGGCATTATCTTCCTGCTACCCTGATCCCCCTGGACATTCTCCTTTCCTGTCTTTTCTGGGGGTGAATTCTTCAGTTTTTCCTTGGAGTGTGTGATCTGCCTCATATTCCTTCAATATAGTTCTTTTTGCTTATGTGGGACAATTGGTTCTGTTGCTTACAGCAAAAGGACCCAAACTGATACAAGTTCTTTGAAGCTTCTTCGATGCCTCACATATAGTTGACCCCTCCCTCCTCCTTTCATCCTTGAACCTAGTGTATGTCTCTAGTTCTATGTCTGTTCTATGTCTGTGTCAACTGTACCAGTTCATAATGCATGAATTATAATCATGTATCCATATATTTCTTTTTTCCACTAAAATGTGAATTTTTTGAGGAAAAGGACCATATTTTATTCATTTATGTATTTCTAGCTCCTAGCATACAGGAGTAGGAGATCTTACCATATAGCCGTTGTTCCCAACAAATATTTGTTGACATATTTAGTGTTACTAAAAAACCCCAAAACACTACTATGCGATTCACACAGAGAATAAGTTTGTCTTAGGGTATGTTTAATGAGTCTCTTCCATTATAAATTTAGGACAAAATTTTAGCCTCACTGTGTAACATAATTGGACCTTTTTAGTGGAGAAACTAGGTCAAGGAACTGGTGTAGTGTAGGGAAAGCAAAACTGTAGACATTTTAAAAGCTAGTGTGAGTTTCTGTATATAAAAGCTCAGTCAACATGTCTGTTTAAGGTACTGTTTTAGCTAGATATATTATGATTTTATATGAAATTGTTCTTTTCCCCCCATATTTACAAGTGTTTGAATTCTGGTTAGATTTACTGCAAGCGGAAATTCTTAGAGAAATAGCCAAAAAGTCAGGAATATTTGTGGGTCCTTATTTGTGGACTGACATTTAAGAGTTTAGGCACAGGATTACTGAAGGGAAAGCAGTCCTACAGCATGCAGTTAGACCACGGCTGCTGCTCGTCCATATGGCACTTATATGCAATTTAGGACAAGACATCCCTTCCTTAAAACACTTTACTTCCACCTTTAGGAAATTGTCAACATAGACTGATTTTATTAGAACAGGGTGCTTTCCTGCCATCTTCTGGAAAACTGAACTAATAGATATCCACACCTAGGAAATCTGTGATATGCTTGCCCCAACCCCACCCCCTGGCCCAGAAGTGGCACCCTTGTTCAATGGACAGCCTGCATTGTGGTGTATATGGCAGCTTGAGCTATAGGACTGTATTTAGCATTCTCTTCTGGTATGTGGATTTGCTACCAATTAACAATTACCCAAGTGATTCTCAGACCACATCCAGACCATTGTCTTCTATAGAATTGAAATAGGGTACCCAAAGTGCTGAGTTTAGGCTGTTGCCTACCTTCCTTGAAAAGTATAACCTCAAGGATTCTGAAGCACTAACTGTGGCTTCACAAGGATCCACTTTCAGTTCCCAACTTCCTTCTGGGACAAGATTTCTAAGTACAAATTTTAGGTTTATGGTAAAGTACCAGAAGCTATGGCCAGTATTTGACCTTTGTCATTTTTTATACTTCCTTAGTCTAGAATTTGGAATCCCTGTTCCCGTGCAAATCCTGTGGTTGATGCTTAACATATGTAGCCAGCAAACTATTTTGTTCTCTGAATACAAATGAACCCTTGCTTATTTTCTCATAAATAATGAAGTTTTGGATCTAAAAGAATTTGGATATAGTTTGTTTCCCTTGTTTTTTCCCTCTAGGTTTGCTCTCTGACCTGTGTGTTCGTTGGGGGCCTGGTATGCAGTGAGCCAGAGCAATTTACTCTAGGCATATTCTAGTTTTTAACCTTTTGGGAGGACCAGCATGACAGGAGAGCTATGATCCCAGTAAAGTTGGGAGGTGAGTAGAACATTCTGAGGATAGGTACAGGCTGTAGGGGAACTTGTTTACTTTGGAGCTGGAGTGGTGAATGGGGTTCCCCAGGGGACAGTGGAAAAGGAGAGAAGCTGTGAGATATGAGTTAGATGGGAAGATGCCTGGACCAGTACAAAACAAGCACTAGGTAAGGATCGATGATCATACAGGCTATATTTTCAGTAGTGACCCAGATGGTAGAGATTTAAATTGTCCTGCTACTGATTGGTCTGAGAGTTCTGGTAACATTGCATCAGAACAGACGCCTGCTGAGGCCCCAGGTGCAGAGGAGGTCTGGAGAAACAGCTGCTGGCAGGCTGGTCTGTAAGCTATGGTTGGCTCAGGAACTGGCCTTGGATGGATGGAGGCTTCTGGCCATGACAGTAACTCAGCTGACACTCATTGGATTCTAAGTGTTCGGTGGGATTAAAAGGCCTCTTGCCTCCTTAGAGCTGCCAAAAAGAGACACATTAACAACTATAAAATAAAATAGGATGAACTGAGTGCTACAACAGAGTTTCTGAATGATAAAATCCTGCAGGAGTGGAACAGAAGGAGCATTTTACCCTCTTGAAAGGAACCTTTTCCAAGAAGGTGACCTTTAGAAATGAATATGTTTCTGTTTGTTCATGATTTTTAAAGGAAAACATCATTATTTTAGAAAAATGGAAGTATAGAATATATGTAAGAATCAGAAAAAAGCATACTTTTAAAATGTTTTTATTTTGAAATAATTATAAATTTGTAAAAGAGTTGCAGAGATAATACAGAATGTCCCCATATGCCTTTTGCCCAGCTTCCTCTAATGTTAACATCTAACATAACCATGATATATTTATCAAAATTAAGACATTAGCATTGGTACACTAGTGTTAACTAAACTATAGACTTTTTCCCTCAGATTTTTCTATCTGTTCCCTTGGTGCCCCTTTTCTGTTCCAGAATCTAGTCGAGGATCCCACATTGTGTTTAGTCATCATCTTTTTAGTCTGCTCTGGTCTGTGACGGTTCACAGTTTCACTGTCTTTCCTTGTCTTCTATAACCTGGATACTTTTGAGGAGTAGTGGTCAGGTATTTTCTAAAATTTGTCCCTCAATTTGAGTCTGTCTGGTGTTTTCTCCTGCATAACAGATTATGGATTTGGGGGGAGGATACCACAAAAGTGATGTGCCCTTCTCATTTCATAAATTAGAGGGCTCATATATCCACACAGCTGATTCCTGGTGATTTTAACCTTGCTCACATGGTTAAGGTGGTGGTTGCCAGTAAAATTATTGTTTTTCTCTTCCCATGCTCTCTATTCCTTAGAAGCAAGTCACTAAGTTCAGCCGCGCTCAAGGTGAGGGGACTTGAGCTTCACCTCTTGGAGGGAGGTCTATCACAAAAATCTGTGGGCATATGTTAAAAGGATCACAGTCCTTAGTAAATTTGGGAGATGGCATTTTGAAGCCATGCAAATATCCTTCTTCTCCTGAACATTTTCCACACTGATTTTAGTGTTTATCAATGAATCTTGCCTGTAACAATTATTACTATGTGTCATAATGATGATTTCCTATTTCCCTCATTCCTATACATTTATTAATTGGAATTAATAATTGAATTCCTTTTGGTAAGGAATGTCACTCCTACTTTTATTTATTTGTTCAGTCATTTGTTTACATCAATATAACTCATGGATGTTTATTTTATGCTTTAGGTTATAACTCAGCGTTGTAGTTATTTATTACATTGATCAAATTGTTTCAGCTTTGGCCATTGAATATGTATTTTTGAGAAGCTGGAGAAGGTCATCATAGGCTGAGAACACAGGATGAGTAATGATCTGGTAGGGGAGGAACCCGATGCGATCAGGGAATCCAGGGTGGGTCTTGCTCTAAAGGGCTGAGGATGAAGGGACTGGGGTGACAAGCACTGGCCAGGACGCCAGCGAGGCCAGCACTGAAGAGAAAGCAGCAAAACAGCTGAGTTGGCAGCTGTTTCAAAGCACAGTAACTAATGAATCACTGGACCATTTACAGGGACGCCATCTAGAGTTTTGTTTTGAATTCTGCTGAGTAAAGTGTGATGTGAGGGACTAATTAGAGTTTTCCTCATTGGCTCTGAGATTTTTTTCCTTCCAGTAGGGGATATTTCCAGCTACAGTTTTTAATAAGGATTGAATTCTTACTAGTTTTTATTAAGCTTTACACTTTATATGGCTCAATCTCAACAGAGACCAGAGCTCACTTGACTACTGGGAAAATCATTTGGTTTCTGTCGTTTATGTATTATCCTTTGATTGCTCTTTCCCACTCACTGGGGCCAGTGGGGTGTTGCTATGCTTCAGTGCTTAAAGAAGGCTCACTTCTGGTCGTGCAGACTTATCTTTGAATTGCACACCAGAAGGGGTCCCTGCTGCTGGCTGGCTGGCTACAGGAACTTGGGCAAGTCTTTTCTCCTCTCTGAGCTTCTCTTTCTCCAGCACTGAAAAGGAGATAATTTGCCTGCCTTACAGGTCTGTCGTGAGAAATAAATAAGATGATTGATTTAAAAGATCACCTAGCATCGTGCTTGGCCTATTGTACTCAATAAATGCTATGAGAATCTGACTTGAACAGAGAGCATCCTTAACAGTTTATCCAGTCTATTCCTCTGTCTGTGGACCAGAGAGTGCCCCCAACATTCAGGCTAAATGTTTTGTATTTTCTTTTCTAATATTTCCAAACATGTGGACTCCATAGTCATCTTCAGCAATGGTGAAAACATTTATTTAGAACCTCTTATATCTTGGCATTATATGGCTATGTGTATTACAGAGATAAATAAAATATGTCTTGGGTACCAAAAAGTTTACAATATCGTAGGGGATACAGTTACACAGACAGAATTAAAATACAGCACATTAAGTGCTATAACTGGGGGTATGAACATAGTAATATGAGTGCAGTATGAGAAAGAAATGAATTTTTCCAGACTTAGGAAAAGTTCAGAGAGAAGTTGACATTTGAGCTGGGCTTTTATCCCAAATTGGAATTTGTTAGGAAAAGGTTGTGTGTGGGGAGGGGGGGGAGGAGAGGGAACATACTGGTGTTGGTGGCGTTCCGGGTAGGGTGACTAGCACATGCAAAAGCTTGGAAGCAGGAACAAACATGGCATGTACCAGTTTTATGTGACTTGAGTGTCAAGTACGTAGATGGCTAATTGGGGCAGGTAAGTCCATGGGACTGGAGAAGTGAGTTGGAGCCATGCTAAGGAGTTAAGACTTTATCCTAGTAAATAGAGAAGTCACATAATTAGACCTGTGTTTTAGAAAATCATTTTTGTAACAACTTGAAAGATCAGTCAGTAGTGGGAGGGCTGAAAGTGGTGAGCAGGTTATTGTCATAGGCCAGGTAAGAAAAGACAAAGGCTGGCATGAAGCTATGACAGTGGGATTGGAGAGCGGGAAAGAGTGTCAGTAATTTGGAGGTATGTATGTCAAGACTTTGGTGGAGTCAGGGAAGAGAAAAGGATAAACCAAAGATGCCTCTGAGGTTTGTAGTGTGAATGACTGAAGGAATGGAATGTTATTAGCTGAGACATAGACTAGATAGAACTCTTTTTTTTAGTTTGCTGTTGGATGCCATGCTCTTCTGGGCACTGGAGCTACGGAGAGAAAACACATCATCTCCTCTCTCAAAGAATTTGAGAGAATTTACTATCCTAGTGAATAGACAGAACCAACCAACCAACAACCCCTGTCAATAACACATTGATTATATACTAAATGCTATAGGAACATGGGAAAACAAGCATTTAAGTCCAGCCACTACAGTAGAGAAAGGTTTCACAGAGGAGGTACCATCTGAGCTTCTACCGAAAAGATGAATGGATGGTTACTAGGGAGTTAAGAGGGCAGTGGCTAGTCCATGGTGAGGAAGTAACCTTTGATAGGTTAAAAAAAGAATGAAAGAGGAGGAATTGTAAATGAAATGGCTGGTTACCCCATTAGATTGTAAGTGGGGTGAGGGCAGGGTCCATGTCTCTTTTGCTCAGCATCATATCTCTGGGGTGAGTGGTAGGAGAAAGAACAGGAGAAGCAGGAAGTGTGGTAGTGGGAAACTGTTCTACACTGGGGTGAGGATATAGAGATAATAAATCTGAATTGTTTTTTATAAAAGTTGAGTAGGAAAAGGAAAGTGTGAGAACATGGCAGGTTTTGAGGGAAATAAACTGATAAAGAGAAATGAAGTGGCTCAGTAGTCTCAAAGATTCTTCTAGAAGCGGATGCAGAGAGGTCTCCATTGAAGCCCTCCCTTTATATTTTAACACAAGTAGAGCCCTTGGAAAATCTGACTGGACTGTAGACTGTAGAGTCTGCCTGGTGGGCAAGGCAGAGTGGTTTACCCAACTTCATGTCTGTAACTGTAAAATCAGTGCCCCTCCACGACCCTCACCCCATCTATTGAAGGGTGATGGTGGTGATGGTAGAAGAGAGTGGGATTATTTAAGCAAATGTCTAAGTAACTACTTATCCCACTGGCTAGGGTGAATAGCCATAACTGCTTTTGATCTTTCACACTGGCAGTATTTCAAACCTTTTATTTATTTGGACCCTATTCTCCTCTCCACTCTGATACTACGCATTTCTCTCTCTCCCCAATCCCCCACTGAAGTATTGATATTTCAAGGGAAAAGAGATAAGATTTTCATTCCAAAGGAAAAGTGAAGAGGGGGCTCTTTGAATCATTTCCCACAATTTATATTCCAGAAGTCCCAACTACGAAAAGTACTTTTCGAGATGATAATACAATAAGCAAATCATGACAGTCGCACTGGGGACCCAATCAGAATGTTTTTGTTTTGTTCATTGCTAAGCGGTAAATTTAGTTTGCCAGAGATGGTTGGACTCTGGAATCAGGCATTTAAGTTATAAATAGAATTAACATTGGGGGCGCCTGGGTGGTGCAGTTAGTTAAGTGTCCGACTCTTGGTTTTCGGGTTAGGTCATGATCTCAGGATCATGGGATCAAGCCCCTTGTTAGGTTCCATGCTCAGCGGGGAGTCTGCTTGAGATTCTCCCTCTCTGCCCCCTTCTGGGTCCCCCCCGCCCCCCGCTCACATGTGTGCACCGTCTCTCAAATAAGTAAATAAATCTTTGAAAAATTAAAGTGAAATTATAAAGAATGATAGAATCAGGGAACAGCTTAGAAAATAATCTAGATTCTAGGGCAAACACCATACTTCACAAATGCAGAAGTTGATCCTCAAAGAGTCTGAGTCATATGCCCAGGTTAGTACAGGGAACCAAGCTAGGCTTGTTCCCAGTGCCCAGGCCTGACTCCCTGACTGACTGGCATTAGGCTCTGCTACTGATGACAGGACACAGCACCACATTCCCATTCCCTAATTGCTTCTGGCCTGCTTTTATCTGTCTCGATTGCATAAGTTATATGATGGCCGTACCTGTGTCAAGTGAATCATCTCCGGACAATGAAGTTACTTATCTAATGGTAAAATAATGGGACAGTAGGGAGAGAGATTCTCTAGGCGGAAGTTTTCTGCAGCTCAGTAGTCATTTCCATGCTGCATCTTCATGCTGGGACTTAGCTCACTCTTTCTTCTGCAGAGCACTCATGGGGGCACCTGCCATTAAGAGTGTCTGATATCTCACCAGAACTTACTGACAATCCTAGGATCCATCGAGCCTTCCTTCAGAACTGACCATATAATGTATGCCTTTTATGGTCGGTTAACTCTCTTGACTACTGATTCCAATCCTTTCCCTGAACAGCTTCCTCCAGCTTCTCTGGCTCTCAGAGACCCCACTCTCTCCTGTGATCTCCTGTGGGTGCTACTCCTAGAGCACCTGTACCCAGGCTGAGTGTCAGGAGGGACTCTGGCCTATCTGGCAGTCTTGCTGGGCAGCCTTTTCCCTGTCTTCTCAGCAGCCAGTCCACACTTTTACCTCAAGCCCCTGTTTGCTACCTTACTTCCTCATTCTCAGGGGAATACCATGCCCCCGCCTTCACCAAGAAACTGTTGATCATAGAGTAGGAACTCCTCAGCTTCCATACCACCATTTACACTCACAGTTTCCTCCTTCTTTAGGGGAGAGGTGTCCGTCTTGTCTTCAGTAAGTCTATCCCACTTGCCCTTCCTGGGGCCTTTGCCCACTGGTCAGCGCCTCTCTATTCCCTGTATCTTTAAACCTCTCTTTCTGCACTGACTCTTCTCCTCACATATAAACACGCTCAAAATCCCTCCCATGAAAATAGGTAAATGTAAAGAAAACCACACACATCAAACAGCAATCTGTTGGTCCCTGTCAACTTAAGCTTCCTTGTTTGCCCCTCTCCATGAAGAGCCACCTCTGCTCAGCCTCATGTCATCACTCCCAGTTCTGCTCCTGCCCATTTACAGTGGCCTGATGTTTGATCTCCAGCCTTCATTCTTTTATTTGCTAACAAGTCTTCTTTCACTTAGAAAGTAGCACTTGAACTAAACTTGATTCCAGGGACCCCCAGGAGTTAATTCTTTGTGGGGCAGCATCTTCTGGGGTCACAGTTGCCTCTGAATGCTGATAGCCTCTCTCCCACACCACAGTGACTGTGGGTGGGGTGGGGGAATGGCTGTGATCCTTGGCACATACTCTCTGACTTCAGTCCAAGGTCTTTAGAAAACGCTTGTGAGATCAAGACAGTGTGTCCTGACAACCAAGCCCTTTCACTTTCAGAATGTTGACTTTAACTGGCATTGCATATTTTATCTCTTGCTGTGTTTCTCTTCTAACTAGAGAGTGACATCTTCTGCTCTCTACATTTGGATTAGAAAATGCTGTGTGAAATAATGAATCATTGAACGTTATATCAAAAACTAATGATGTACTATACATTGCCTAATTGAATTTAAATAAAATAAAATTTAAAAAAATGCTGTGTGTGTGTGTGTGTGTGTGTGTGTTTGGGGAGTAGTGGTGGAAAAGTGGTGTTGGTCATCAAAGCTGTAACAAGCATTTCCATCTCTGTGTGGTCTGTTTAATCAAAATGTTAATTATGAAAATTGAGGTGTTCAAATCTCAAATTTGTTCCCTAAGAGAAACAAGGGTTTGTGTGAGGTCATAGCGCAGCTCAGAGGAGGCTGGGGGAAAGAAGTTCCGAGACACACCACACTGGGCTGCTTTACAAACAAGCCTGACCTCCCTCTTGACAAAGCTCCCAGAGTAGGTTCTTGGAAGGAGCCTGCATGGTGGCCACACATAAGGGCATTCTAAAAATCCCTGCACTGGGCCGCTCCAATCAAACCATGAATTATTCAGAAGGTCTTTTGGAAGCCCTCCTAGGAATGGTGGCCCCGCTCCTCTGGGACAGGCTCTTTTGAACCAGAGTCCCAGCTACCTCTTCAGACTTTCTGGCAGGAATTTCTTCCCTGCCCCACTAAGTCCACAAAACAAAAGGGCCTTCTAAACCCAGAGATCAGTGTCATCAGTTTGTCACCTGGAATCTTAACTCAGCCTGATAAGACATGCGCTTTCATACCAGTAACTAGAAGCTTGGGTTAAGAATATGAAATTGTCAGTAGTGTTCACATTGATGGAATTAAGTGGTCAAAAACTCCATCTCTTTGCCGGTTGTTTTTAAAACTATTAATTGCTCAGGAGTTAAGATTATGAAAACTTTATTAGATATTTATTATGAAAAAGATCAGATCTTTCTTTTCACCTTGAATTAAAGTGAACAGATTTTTCTTTTTGTTTGTTTTTATTAAATGTTGACTAGTGATTCCAGTATCTGTATGTATTATTTATTTTATTTTATTTTTAAAAGATTTTATTTATTTGACAGAGAGGAGACAGTGAGACAGGGAACACAAGCAGGGAGAGTGGGAGAGGGAGAAGCAGGCTTCCCGCTGAGCAGGGAGCCTGATGCGGGGCTCCATCCCAGGACCCTGGGATCATGAACTGAGCCGAAGGCAGATGCTTAACGACTGAGCCACCCAGGCGCCCCTATTTTTTGTATTTTAAACAGGAAGGGATTGCCATCAACCATATTTTTATGATTTTAATTTTCTCCTCAGCGATTGTATGACCATAAGTATCTTGCTCATTAAACCTTCCTTCTTGTCCCACCTGATCAAGCCTATTTTTCTTCACAGGCATAATGCGTGGGGACAGGGATGAATTCCCAGCTAGCTCAGTGAGGTCTGTGTAGGAGTCTTTTTTGGACTTGCCTTCTAATTTGACCAAGCTGCTTAGCTGCTTCAATTTCTACTGTTTTTCTTCTTTGCTACTTCTGACTCAAAATAATGTAGTCCAACTTCATATCCCCACCAGGTCACAGTCTGCCTATCGTGGAATGCTGCTGGAGAAAGGAAACTCACTGCCTCACAGACAGCACATTTATTTTCAGGTAGCTCTGACTGCTAAAAAGCCCAAATCTGTTGCCCTCTAACTTCCTCTCTCTGATCTCACCAGGGCCCTCGAAAACATAGTTTAATCTTCTAGAAATTTGAAGGCAGTTCTTATGTCCTTTGTTTCCTCCTTCCTTGCCTCCCTCCATGTCTCTTTTCTAGGCTGAACTATCTCAGTTTCCATTTTACAGTCTATTAACCCTCCTGATTATTTTTCCCTGAGCAGAGAGGGACTTTGCTTCCATTAGTATATGGTACACAGGTCTGAACATAATCCGTTGCAGGACTGTCATACCATTTCATCTTTATACTGTACCTTTAAGATCACATTAGTTTATTTTAATTAATTAAACAGTAATTTATTAATTGCTTCCCAGGCACTAGAAATTGTAGTAGGTGCCTGGGTGCTGGGACTATGTGTAAGTGCTATCATGGAACAAACAGGCTAGGAAATTGGAAGAGAGAGAATGAGCGAGTGAGTGAGTGCAAAAATAGTTAAGTGGAAAATATGAGGAGGATTAGCCTGGGAAAAGCATGAGTGGTGTGTACACAAATAGTTGGGGGATATTTCTTAGCAGGCTGGGGAAGGCCTCCCAGAGGAAGTGACTTTAAAGCTGGACTTCACAGGAATTGGGTGGGAGATGATGGGGATGAGAGATGTCGAGGTGGTTGATGGAGGAGCATGTACCAGGCAGAAGGAAGAACATTTGCAAAGGCCTAGAGGTAAGAAAGGAACTGAACGTAGGAAAATCCAACTGAATATTAGCCTGTGAAGAAAAGGCAGAGATGCATGCAGTAGGAGACAGAGGCACTGCCCAGACTGTGGGGCCCTTAAAAGCTTCAACATTCAAAACATTCAACACACGTTTGAGCATCTACTATGTGCCAGCCACTGTTCTGGGTTATGGCAGTTAATGAAATAGACAAGGACAACAACAAATCCCCACTTTCATGGTACTTATAGTTTAGTGGGTATTAAGAAGTCAAAAAGCCTGGTTGGAGAAGTATGGGCTTTACCCGAAGGGCAAGGGGAAGCCACTGTGAAAGAGTTAAGCAAGGGAGTGATGTAGTTAGAATTACACTGTTCAAAGTTAGGTATTTGATTTCACCCATTGGGATGGGCACTCTTGAGAATGAAAGTATTAATAATAATCATGTGGAACAATAGGTGTAAATGGGCAAAATAGAAAAGATGGGCACTTTTTTAAAATGTGGGGAAAAGACTGGAGGGGAGCAAGAATGGAGGCAGATGTTGGCCATTGCAGGGACCTGGGTGGGAGATAGCCAGGACTGGTGCCAAGGTGTGGAGTGAGGTAGAAGGAAGTGGATGGATCTGAGAAACACTTAGATGGACAGACCTGTTGTCCAAAACAGGCAAGGGACAGTGAATGCAGTATGGCAGTATGAATGCCAAAAACCTTCTTCCAGACTGATAAGGACCCAGAAGCCAGTAATTGTTAGACAGTCATTAGATCTGTTACTGATTGCCTATTGTCCTATTACCTTGTCCACATGATGACCAACTTAGTCAAAATTCTTGATGGAATCTAGATAAGCATATACATCTATTAAATTTTTCTGAACTGCTTGTCCAGTAAACACATTTAAAAACAAAGAAGTGGGAGGACGTTGGTTGGATAAGACTTCTTCATAATAAATGTCCTCTTGATCCTGAGATTGTTGTTTCCTTTCCTTTCAAGTGTTGGCTTATGGTTATTGTACTATGTCAGGGTTTTCCAGAGAAAAAGAACTGGATATGTGTAAATAAAAATGTGGATGTGTGTAAATAAAAATATGTATATTTAGAAAGAGAGAGAGAGAAATTTGTTATAGGAATTGGCTCACACAGTTATGGAAGCTGAAAACTCACACAATCTGCTGTCTCCAAGCTGGAGAACCAGGAAAGCTGATGGTATAATTCAGTGCAAGTCTGAAGGCCTGAGAATCGGGGCGCTGAGGGTCTAGGTGCCAGTCTGAGTTAAAATGTCCTCGAAGCAGCAGCACTGATGTTTGAGGGCAAGAGAAGATGGATATTCCAGCTCAGGTAGAGCGTGAATCTGTCCTTCTTCCACCTTTTTGTTCTATTCAGGCCCTCAGCAAATTGGCTGATGCCTACCTGTATTCGCGAGGGCAATCTTTTTTTTGTTCAGTCTACTAATTCAAATGGTGATATCTTCCATAGATACCCTGACAGCCACACCCAGAATAATGTTTTACCAGCTCTCTCTGGGCATCTCTTAGCTCAGTCAAGTTGACACATAAAATTAACCATCACCTGCACAATATGTGTATTGAATTTTGAATTAAAGAATCTTTTCTTGGGCGCCTGGGTGGCTCAGTTGGTTAAACGACTGCCTTCGGCTCAGGTCATGATCCTGGAGTCCCGGGATCGAGTCCCACATCGGGCTCCCTGCTCGGCGGGGGGTCTGCTTCTCCCTCTGACCCTCTTTCCTCTCGTGCTCTCTGTCTCTCATTCTCTCTCTCAAATAAATAAATAAAATCTTAAAAAAAAAAAAAGAATCTTTTCTTGCATAAGTAAGGGAGAGAACAATCCATTTTAAGCATTGACTTACTCCGAATGTAAATAAAAATTCTCTTTGTTGTTTTCACTGTTTTTTTTTTCTTTTTCGTTAAGTAAGTTTCCCTTAAATCATAACCCCCTAGAGCGGCTTACCATCAGGCCATTGCATGACCATTATTTTTAAGCCAGTATGTTTTGTTCTACTTTGGCCACAGAACATATGATACATGGCATATTCATTCTGAAATATCTGCTATCCATCAAGAGGGGACTTAGTAAAAGACTGAAAGACTGTGGACAAAACAGCACAAACCAGAAACTGCTGTTGGAGAAACAACTTGGTGCTTGCCCTCAGAGGAGGGACATCGCCTCCACACGGAAGGGGAAGACTTTTTTGGCCCCTGGCCACCATCATTTTTTGTCTTATAAAGATTATGCTATTGATCTGATGGTGTTGCTCCAGGTTCTTATGAGGAATGCTTATAAAAATTGTTGCTGAACATGCTAGATATGCAAAGTGCTGTTTAATTGCGTAATTACCAGAAGTGAACCCAAATAATGACTGAGTTTGATTTCCTGCAGAGTAGAATTGTTCCTGATGCATGGCATTAGCAGAGTTCTGTGGTGTCTCTAATTGCACAGTCTGGAGGCTTAGCCATAAATAACTTACTGATTGATCAGGGAGGAAACCAGTGGCTCTATTAATGCTGGTGAAATGGAAGAAGGACTGAGTAACTTGCATAAAATAAATCTTTTACTTCACTGTTAAATGATGGGGGAAAGGGAAGATAGTCTCTTAAAGCTAAAATAATATTACTCTTATAAAGGCTCTCAAACTATAAACAGATGAGTAAGTGGTTAGGGATATGTTTGGGGTTTGTATTTTCTGGGTTTACTGGCATGAAGAGAGTTGGGCAGGTTTGTTTCAGTACTGGAGGGATTTGCCTCATTCATCAGGTCTTCTAGTCCATGATGTTCCATGATAGCATCCTCTTTCCTTGTGTAAGGAAGGAAAGTGTAAGGAAGGAGCGACTCATGATGACTCCTGGTTTGAGTTTCAGTCAATTCCTGAAGGTGCAAAACTGAGTCAACAAATCATCTTATTTAAACTCACTCTGGTTGATTTCTTTTGAGGGGAGCTATTTGCTAGTTTAACGAGTAATATTGAGAAGTCGAAGATTATGTATTAAACGATAGCAAGGGAACTTCAGAAACATGGAAATTAACTATTGAATTCCTAAAAGTAAATGCTGATCTTGTTTTCTGTGACCTAAAAGACATCATAAGCAGTAAAAAAAGCTATAACCCCTACCTCTTCTTCCTTCCTTTCTGCCTTCTTTCCTTTCGTACCTGCTTTGTTCCTGGCACTGTACTATCTCCTGGGGATATAGAATTGCCACCACCCCCACTGTTGAAGAGGGGATAAACAGACAGATTGCCACACAGAAGGATCCATGTGGTTCCGAGGAGGCTAGCATGCCAAGGGAGTGGCTAACAGGCCAAGAGCCAGGGAACGCTTGCTATACAAATGAAAATCATAACCATTTTATAAATGTTGTTAACATTTTTCTTTTACTTTTGATGGGTCCTTTGTGGATTTCTGTGACTGTAGAGGAATTCTGAGTCACTACTGAAGATTTTTGTAAAGACATACACCATTGGCAGACAGAGGAGGGGATGTTTTAGTCCATTGAACCTTGGACCAATGCAAATTTAGTGGATCAGATGTAGTGTTTGTAATAGATAAGAAATATTAGTCATCCGAATGAAATGCCATCACAGTGAACCTGGATATAGTCATATTTTTTTTCACGATAGTAAAACTTCTTTATAATAAATGCAGTTGTTAAAAATCACATTTTTGGTTTTTGGATGCTAGAGACAAAGTAAAGGGAATGAATGGCAAGTCTCAGGGTTTTGGAATCAAGCATTGACTCACTAACTGACAATAATTTTTCTGAACACAGTGGAAGGAGGGATTAGGAACTCCAAAAGAGAGATTTTTTTGTAGTTTGGAGACTGTTTCTTATGAGAACACAGAACAATTAAGGGAAATGAAGTAAGGGGTTGAAGTGGTGTTGCTAATCATTGCCTGTCAAGTTTTAGGGAAAGATGAGAAGGTTAGATACAAACTTGAGTAAAAATTCTGAGGAACTTCTTAATCTTTCAGAGTCTGATGGTTCTGGTTCTTTATAACATAAAATTCCATTTCAAAACTTATTTTGTGTGTGTGTGTGTGTAAGGTCATGGTTAGCCCTTCTGGGAATAGACCAAGTATCAGCTAGTTGTAAGTAAGCTTTTCCTCACTTATATATTGATGTAAAAGTCTTTAAAAAAGAAATAATTACTACATAATTATAGAAAATAGACTTGAAATGTGTGCATCCCATTTGGATTAAAATATAGCAGCTGTACATCCTGATAACCATAGTTATCTCTGGTTAGAGATGAGGGGTAACGAGGATAACTGTTATATGGGACAGAGGACAAACAAATCACTACTGAGTGAAGGAAAAGGCCAGAGACAGCAACTGACAACTTCATAAAAGAAATAGCACACTTCTTAGTCTGGTATTCAGTTTAATTCAGAGACATGTTGTGAGGGCCTAGAATGTGTTGGGGACTATGCTGGGTATCATATATATAAAGACTGAGACATAGTCTATTAAGAAGCTTTTAGTGCATTTTGGAAAAGTACATACATGACCACCAACCACAGCTTGACAATAACTGATAGATATATCAGTAAGCTAATTTTTTCTAAGACGTCATCCCAGAGGAGATGCTGCTGTTAAGAACACTTACACATTTGCCAGATAGTGAAATAAAGGAAGGGTCTTCCATTGACAAAGAGAAAAGGATGACAAAGGTAACAAAGGATGACAAAGCCTTGGCCACAGGAGAGTATATAAGACATTAGGAGATGCTGACTCATTCCATTTGGCTAGAACATAGGATGCAAATTGCAGGGAGAATGAGAGGCTGGTATGGTCGCTTGGAGCCAGATTGTGAAGGGCCCACCTAAGATGTTTGGATGCTATCCCCTAGATGATAGGGAGCCTTCACAGTTCTCCTCCCACCAACATTTTATTATGAACAGTTTTTAAACATATAGCAAAGTTGAGTGGATGGAATTAGAGGGTATTATGCTAAGTGAAATAAGTCAATGAGAGAAAGACAAGTATCATCTGATCTCACTGATATGAGGATTTTGAGAAACAAGACAGAGATCATAAGGGAAGGGAGGGAAAACGAAACAAGACGAAACCAGAGAGGGAGACAAACCATAAGAGACTCTTAATCTCAGGAAACAAACCGAGGGTTGCTGGAGTGGAGGGGGGTGGGAGGGATGGGGTGGCTGGGTGATAGACATTGGGGAGGGTATGTGCTATGGTGAGCACTGCAAATTGTTTAAGACTGATGAATCACAGACCTGTACCCCTGAAACAAATAATACATTATATGTTAATAAAAAAATTTTAAAAAAACATAGCAAAGTAGAAATAATTCTATAATGAGTGCTTGAATAACTAACCATCAGATTATACTATTAACATTTACTGTACTTGTTTGATCACCTATGTGGTACCATGAGAGATGGTAAGA